>NC_090442.1:256219021-256531847 GCF_031143425.1 Pleurodeles waltl
GCCTTCAGACGAAACACCAACGCCCTATAATTTGGAGATGTGCATTGTTATTTAATAAAATTTGGATATTAGCATTTTAGAATATATACTTTTATTGACTTGAAATTACTGAGTGATAGATTTGACTTTTCCTTGTAATATTTTCTCTAAAGTTTGTTTATATTGTCCGGGTATTGAGCAGGAACTGGCCCTACTTCTGACAGTACATGCATTACAAACGTGTATTAGTTATGGTTAGTCATGGTTCATCTTCCCTTTTAATTGAATAGCTATATTTTGGTGTGCCTATAATTTTGTCCCCCCATGGGCGCATTTAGGCCAGTTTTCTTGTACTTCCTTGAAGGAGGGAAAAAAGTTGAAAAAGGGCGGGTGAAATAAAGTTGTTTACTCAATCTAAATACCATCGGAAATTTTACTGGTGCTTATAGCAAACTTGGCATGAAATAGAACTTTACTCAGAAAGTGTGCTTTTCTTAGTTTGGTATAAACCCTTTCTGTAGTTTTGGAGATATAAATGTTTAGAAAAAGGGCTGGGTGGGCTGTAAAATGTTGACATTATTGTAGCTCTCTACAGTTTAAAAATGTGATTCTGAAAATTGTGAATCCTAACGTTTTGTGAAAAGTGATGAAGGGGATTTATTTCACTGTCTTGAAAATAAAGATTTTTGGAAAATAAACACAATTATGTATGTAGTATTGTAGTATTTCTATAGTGTAAACTTAGCCAAAAGTCAGTGGAGCAATGGCTGAGGCTCCATCATAGGTGCCCAGCCCCATTGTAGTGATGGAGGGGCACCCTGAGAAGAATAGAAAATGTCAGGAAAACTTTTTTTAAAAAAAGGTTCCCTGATATAAAAAAGCAATTTTCAATAAAACTATGGTCACACAGACACCATGTTGTGCTCAGCAAAAAAGGCACAATATTGAGGGAAAGAAATAAAATGTCATGAAAATCCCTGCACAGCGGGGAAGGCCACATGCAGCTAGATGGGTACAGGGCCGGGCTCTTCAGCTAAATCCCTTTGCACCCAACCGGAGACTGTGTGCAGCAGGATTGGCCACTGGTGATAAGTACTTGCATGATGGTCCATCTGGTGTTTTGATACAACCATTTGAAGATCTTTCGCAGCATGCATAGGACATGGAAGCAGCAGGTAAACGCTGCATTGATTTGAGCCGTCATGTTGAACTTGTCATCTATGATGATCCCTAGATTTGTTACGTGGTCTGTGGATGTTGGTCCTGGCTCTGACAGCCACCAGGTAGAGTCCCATGGATAGGTCTTGTTGCCAAAGACTTCAATCTTGCTGGAGTTGAGCTTCAGGCAGCTTCTTTGCATCCAGTCTGCTACCATGGTCATGCACTTGGTGAAGCTGATTCTGGTATTGGTTGTCTTGTCCGTCAGGGAGAGTATGAGTTGGGTGTCATCATTGTAGGAGATGATGGTGATACCTTGTGATCAGATGATGTTGGCGAGCGGTGTCATATATATGTTGAAAAGCATGAGGGCTGAGGGATGATCCCTGTGAGGCTTGGCATATCAGTTTCTTGGTCTCTGATGTGAATGGTGGCAGCTTGACCCTTTGGGTTATTTTGTGAGGAAGGAGCAGATCAGATCTATTGGAAAGCCAATCCTTGTATGCCAGTCCCATGGAGTCTTATAAGGAGAGTGTTGTGCGAGACAGTGTTGAAGGCAGCAAAGAAGTCGAGCACGATGGATGCTGCTATTTTTTCTCAGTCCAGGTTGATTTAAATGTCAGCGGTCGATGCGAAGCGTGCTGTTTCGGTGTTGTGATTATTTCTGAACCCTGATTAAGTATTGTCTAGTTGGTGGTGAAGTTCGAGGTGGTTTGTGAGTTGATATTGATGGCCTTCTCAATCACTTTGGCTAGAAAGAGGAGCACAGAGATGAGTCAGAAGTTGTTCTGTTGATTTGGGTTGACCTTGAGCCTCTTCAAGAGGGCGCAGATGTCTGAGAGTTTCCATTCATCCACAAAAGTGATGGGTATGATGGATGTGATCGTGATGAGGGCAAGGGTGGTAGTGATTGGTGATGTTCCCAGGTTGTAGAAGTAGTGGAGGCATGGGTCTGTTTGGGCCCCTGAGTGGATGGTCTGCATGATTGCCACTGTATTGTATCTGGTGAGGGTTGTCCATTCTTTTAGGTGGCCATCTGGTTGGTGGTGGTTAGGTTAGCAATGAGTTCTCTGGTGTGTTGGTGTGCAAAGGTGCTGTAGATGTCTGTGATTTTGCTGTGGAAGAAGTTGGATATGCTGTTACAGAGTTGTTGGGAAACAGCAATGTTGTTGACAGTGGCTGAGGGGGAGGTGAAAACCTTGACAATCAAGAAGATCTTGCAGCTGTTGGAGGTTCCTTTGATGAGGTCTACTAGTGCCTTTTTATGCTGTCTTTTTATTTGCTGGTGATACCGTCTGAGTGCAGACTTGTAGGTAGTTCTGTTGGTGGTGTCGTGGCTAGATCACCAGTTCCCTTCTAGTTGTTTACAGTATTGTTTGGTGTCTCAGAGGTCTTTTGTGCTTGTTGGGTTTGATAGGTGCAAGAGAGTACATGCACATCTTGAGTCCCTTGTTTAAGTTGTCGATGTCCTTGTTGAGGTTTTCTGTGGGGCTAGTTTGATCCATGCTGAGGGCGCTGAGCCAGGTGGTTTTGCCCCACATGCCGCTTGGATGGCCAAATCTGTTAGGGGTTTTGACTTGAGGTGTGTTGATTTGGAATTTGATGATGGAGTGGTCAGTCAGTGTGAGCAGTGTGGTGGGGATGCTATTGCTTGTGGTCAAGATGGGATCCAGTGTGTGTCCTGGTGTGTGTGTTAGTTCTGAGACAAGCTGGGTAAGTCTGATGTTGCTCAAGCTTTCGAAGAGTGCTCTGTATCAGGGGTCGTTTTGGTCTTCCAGGTGAAAGTTGAGGTCACTGAGGAGAATGTATACTCTGGAGTCGGTTGAGCGGACGTGGTGATGAGGTTGGTAAAGGTGGCTTGTGGTCTTGGTGGTCGGTAGGCAAGGGTTCCGTTTAGGCTGAAGTCTTTTGAGATTTGCACATTGAAGTGCAGGTGTTCTATGAGTGGGGTGGCATTCTCTGTGGATGTTGTACATTTGATGGATTCCTTGTACATGATAGCAAGTCCTCCTCCTGACTTGTGAAGGCGGTCCTGTCAAGCGATCTTGTAACCTACTGGTATTGCCATAATGATGTTAGGAGCCAGTGAGAGATTGAGCCAGGTCTTTGTGATGAAGAGAATATCAGGTGCGCTGCTGCTCTGCAGGGCCATCAAAACAAGGAACGTCACTGCCTGTCCAGATGGATGATGGGAAATTTAGTGATGTAATTTCCTGTGCAGATGGATGCTGGAAGATGCAATGATGTTACGTCCTGTGCTGAAGGGTGATGGGAAATGAAGTCTTCTTGTTTGGCTTTTTCTTGCACTCATTGCTATTGCCAGGATGTTATGATTTTTTTTTCTGTGTGTTCTTCCTATTACACTTAAATAGTGCATGCTTTGAAATGAGACATCTCCAGGTGTTTATAACAGCCATGAATGAGACCTCTGGAGTTCCCGCAGAGCCTGCCAGTTGGTCAAAAATGTGTTCAGAATGCATGGTGTCCACTCTTTGGCCTCCATACAGAGCGCACACAGACAACTATTGACAAATCCAACAGTCCAGACTGGTTTTAGGTGTACGTTAGTGATTGTATTTTACATCTGGATGCAATTACAGAAAGCTCAGAGAGGCACCAAAATACTGTTCGTGTGCACACTATGGGAAGCATAGAAATGTAGTTTACGTGTGTAAGCTACCCCTATAACTACATAGGCCATGCCACTTCTAGAGACACCCCACACGTTTTTCATCCCACTTAAAGCCCTAGTGACGTGTGCTATTAAATGAGACCTAAGTACGCCAAGAATTAAGTCATCTGTACCTTGCCAGACATCCGTATCCCACTTGCATTCTGAGTGATGATTGGCAATTGGAGCTGACTTCAGGCAAGATACAAATGGACGTAAGTACAAATTTATCTTGCTCCTGTGACAGGCAGAAATCGAGGCAACGGGAACTCGGCTCTTTTCGAGAGTGTGCTGCCGTGTAGGAGGTTCCATTTTAAGGGTCTTATTTTCTGCCGCTTCAAGCATACATTCTAATAGACCCGATTCAGCGGGAGACTGTCGTACGTGAGTTA
The DNA here is from genome assembly GCF_031143425.1 of Pleurodeles waltl. Lineage (NCBI taxonomy): Eukaryota > Metazoa > Chordata > Amphibia > Caudata > Salamandridae > Pleurodeles > Pleurodeles waltl. The sequence goes on from NC_090442.1 coordinate 256,223,222, forward strand.
ACGTACGAGACCGGGAGGGACAGAATTGGTCCGTCTTCTATGTTTGGTCGCCTCATGACGTCACGACCAATCCGTATCGAGGACGGTCGTGACGTCAGGGGGCGGCGCGGCCGACACGGGAGAGAAGCGCGAAGAAGCGCAGCTGTTGCGCGCTCGCCGGGTCCTCGTGGGCCTTATTTCTTGCGGCAAGACAATAAAGGATATTACAATGCAACCCGGCTGCCTCGCATCCTTCATACCTGCCACTACAAATGGCGACGAGGGTCACAGCTTCTACCAAGGCCCACGAGTGTAGCCCACCTTACATGATGTTTCGTGAGGCCAGTGAGACGCGCTGATATCTTCTCACTGAGGACTACATGCAATCCCTAAGGTGAGCTGATGCCGGGAGCTCCACACAATTGATTTTGACGACTCCTACCTTCGAGGACCAGGCAGTAGGCCCGCTCCTGGGTTCCCTGTCCACGTATGTACATCTTCTGGGAGGTGTCCAGTGTAAAGCTGATCCCCGGCTATCCAGCGTGCGGGGCTATCATTCTGCGCTGCCCAGGAGCCTCCCATAGTGGATGCTGCACCTGTATCACGTGGTCTCTCCAAGTGTGGCACCCGCTTCCCGGCCATGTCGCAGACCGGTCATATCTGCGTGCCTCCTCTCTTCCTGGACTCTCCTGGTAAGCCATGCATGAAATGGAAAGGATGGCTGCGCGCATTTGAGAACTATATCGTCTCCATTGATGGTCAGGGGTATAGCCCCGAGCGGAAAAAGTCGTTGTTATTCGGACTGTTGGGGAAGGCTGGACAGGAGGTTTTCGATAGTCTGCCGGTTTATGTGAATCCCCATGGGGCCACAGCTCCACTGAACGAATACCAGGAGGCTGTACGGCGACTTGAGCTGCAGTATGCGGAGGAGTGTAACATCATGGTGGGGCGCCATAAATTCGCACTGCGGAAACAAGAGGAAGGAGAGACTATCGAAGAGTATATTGCATGTCTACGAGTTCTAGCCCAAGATTGTGAATTTGCGGTGATGACTGATACGTACATTAGAGATCAGGTGGTGTTCTACTGCCATTCGAAGAAAGTGCAGGAACGTTTGCTTTCATGCAGGAACCCTTCACTGAAGGAAGTGATAGCCATTGCAAAGGCAGTGGAACGCTCCATGGTGTCTTCCAAGGAACTGGCGAGCACTAGTCAGGCTTCAAATGTGTTCTATGTACAGGACAGGCGTAAACATGCGCCCAAGACTCCAGACAGGGCGGCGAGCGATAGAGGGGGAGGCAGGAGGCCGCTCGTTTGTTTTAGGTGTGGGTCAAAGGATCACTTAGCGGATAGCAGGGCCTGCCCTGCCTTGCACAAAAGTTGTTCTAAATGCAGGAAGTTGGGCCACTTTGCGGCAGTGTGTAAAGCCAAGAAATACAGTACGGGCATGAAAGTGAGCTCGGTGAGCGAGAGTGACACTGATGCGGATGCGGACATCGTGTTGTCCATTGATGGTGAGGACGGAAGAGTGAAGGGGCCCATTGGCTCCGTCATGATTGGTGCGGTAAAATTGCCATTTACGGCTGATTCTGGTTCCCCTCTTACCCTGATCTCTGATAGGACTTTTGATTCGAAATGGCAAGATGTACGACTGCATGAGACGGATGTGAGTCCAAAGGCCTTCGGGGAACACGACATAGTGATGAAGGGGTACTTCTGGGACTCCCTCACCTTTCGAGGGCGCACTGTGAGAACAAAGATATATGTGGCTGAAAAAGGGAGGAGCCTTGTGGGATGGAAGGACCTGGCGAAGCTAGGTGTGATGCTAGTTCCTGGGGCAGAAGATCCCATAGTTCTGAGAGATGATTGGGTCAATTATGTGCAGCCTGATGATTTGCATGAAGGATTAGCTGAGGTCCTCGAAATATTATATTCCGTTTTTGAAAACAAGGTAGGGTGTGTAAGAGGATTTGTACATGCCATACGGTTGAAAGAGGGTGCCCTACCAATTAAGCACAAAGTCAGAACGATTCCTCTTTCTGTAAGGGGGGAGCTGAAGGCTGTTCTGGATAAGCTGAAAATGGAAGGAGTAATAGAGGAAGCAGGTGCATCAGAGTGGGTGTCCGCAATCGTGGTGTCCAAGAAGAAGAGGACAGGGGACATTCGGTTGTGTGTAGACCTGCGATCCTTGAACAGAAATATCCTGGTGAACTGCCATCCCCTGCCCAACATTCAGGAGATATTGTCTTCCACATCAGGATCGAGGTTTTTCACCCTGATAGACCTGAAGTCTGCATACCACCAGGTATGTCTCACGGAGGATTCTAAGGAACTGACCACCTTTATTACCCCGTTTGGAGCATACAGATACGTCCGTCTCCCATTCGGCCTTGCATCGGCCTCGGGCGTCTTTCAAAAGCTAATGGACCTCCTCTTCTGCGATATGAAGGGAGTTGAAGCCTTCCAGGACGACATTCTTATACACACGGAAGACGAGAAGGGGCACCTGGAACTGCTAGGCAGAGTGCTGGAGGTGCTAAAAAAAAAGGGGGATGACGGTCTCCAAAGACAAGTGCAAATTCATGGAAGGGAAGATAGAATACTTAGGGCATGTGCTTACCCCAAATGGCATTGCGCCGAAAGATGATTTAGTGAGGGCCATACGAGATGCCCCTTGCCCAGGAGACAAAGACGCCTTGCGATCGTTCCTGGGACTCAGCGAATACTATTCCAAGTTCATGCAAGGGTACGCAACCACCGTGGAGCCTCTAAGGAAACTGCTACGGAAGAACGAAAAATATACGTGGACGCAGGAACAAAGCGCTGCCTTTGAATCCGTCAAGCAGGCAATCGCCGCGGCCCCAGTATTACAGCCGTACAACAAGGACCTCCGGAATGTAATCACGGTTGACGCTAGTGCCAAGGGTATTGGTGCAGTGTTTTGCCAATTCCAAGGGAAGAAGGAGAACACAGTTGCATTTATATCGCGGTCATTGAGCGAAGCAGAGAAGCACTACAGCACCATCGAGCGGGAGACGCTCGCGTGCGTCTGGGCCGTGGAGAAACTGAGGAATTATCTGTGGGGCAGGGAGTTCGAATTGGTCACCGACCACAAACCCTTGATATACATGATGGATGGTGAAGGACGTGGCAATGGCAAAGCCAGCTTGAGGCTCCTACGTCTACTGTCTAAGTTGCAAGAATATCACTTCACCGTCAGACACATCAAGGGGGGTCTCAACTGCAGGGCGGATTGCCTATCGCGCATACCGATCACGGATGAGGAGGATGATTCCCTGGATGACACGGAGTGCGTCGTGGCAATGGTTGACGCAACAGCCATGTGCGAGGGATCCATATCAGAGGAAGAATGGTTGACGGCTCAGGAGAAGGACGTGACTATTCGGAGGGTGATGGACCACATGAAGGCTCATTGGCCCCGATTCGGAACTTGCACGGGGCACTCAGGAGTTTCCAACAGATTAGTTCTGAACTCACCATCGAGGGCGGCTTTGTGAAGAGACACGAGCTGTTTGTACCTCCGGAAAGTTTGAGAGACAAGCTAATCAGGATTGCCCATAAGGGCCACCCGGGCAGTACCGCTACAAAGAATCTCCTCAAGCAGTACTACTGGTGGCCAGGGATGTGCAGCGACGTCAGCAGATTCATTGATCGGTGCGGACCGTGCTTAAGGGCCGATAAGCACTGGAAGACGACAAAAGGAGAGTTGCAGCTGGTGGACATTCCTGCTGGCCCATGGAACAAGATTGCCATTGATTTCGCGGGCCCATTTACCATGCTACCAGACGATTGTAGACATCTCATCGTCCTTACGGATTACTTCTCCAAATGGATTCACTACAAGTTCGTCAGGGAAGTTACCACTGAACGAGTGATCAAGGCATTGACGAAAATTTTCGCGATTGAGGGACAGCCGAAGATCATGGTGTCTGACAATGGCACCCAGCTAGTGTCCAGGCAGATGACGGATTTTCTGTCCAGGTTAGGGATTAAGCAGGAGAAGACCCCGCTGTACAGCCCGAAGAGCAATGGGCAGGTTGAGCGTATGAATAGGTTCCTCAAAGAGGGCGTGCAACAGGCAGTCGCTTCCAACATGAATGTGAAAGCGTTTCTGGCGGACAAGGTGCACACTTTCCATAACACGCCCAGTGAAGTTACTGGACACACTCCGTTTTATTTGATGAGAGGGAGAAGATGCATGAGTGAGCTTACCCCCAAATTCAATAAGTGGTATGACATGAAGGAGGAAATTGAGGCGGTATCTGATGAGAGTTTGAGAGTCAAAGCAAGAATAATGGCTAAACAGGAAAGCAACAAGCGGTACGCTGACATTGGGAATAGAGCCAAAACTAAAAATATAGCGCATGGGGATTGGGTATTGGTGAAGAAACCCAACAGGGTGATGAAAGGGGAGTCTGTGTTCCAAACCCCTATGCGTGTGCAAGGAGTGACAAGAGGGGCAGTCTGTCTGGAAGGAGTGGGGTGGCGGAGCAAGGACGACATAGTCAGGCTCAAGGCTGGTCAAGAGGAAATCATCATGAGAGGTAGTCGTGTGGATGGGGCCGAGAGCATGGACGATGTTGATGAGTGGCAAAGTCACGAAGCCAGGGATGTAGTCACTGATGACGAGGAGTGTGCGAATACGCCTTCCAGGCGAGGACGAATCGGACATGGAAGTGCAGAGCGATGTGAGAAAGCATGGCGTGGCTTGATGGATGCCGAAGGACAGAATGGTTGCAGGCCCGAATCTGCGGAGAGCGACAGTCACAACGTAATGGGTTCAGGCCGAGAGGATGCGTGCGCCGTCAGGGCGAATTCACCCCAGTATGTTACTCCGAGCAGGCCAACTAGGCATATCCGAGCTCCCAAGAGGTTCGAAGATTTTGTTATGAGGTGAAGTTCCTTAAGTTCTCTTGTTCTGTTAAAAGGGGAGATGTCGTACGTGAGTTAACGTACGAGACCGGGAGGGACAGAATTGGTCCGTCTTCTATGTTTGGTCGCCTCATGACGTCACGACCAATCCGTATCGAGGACGGTCGTGACGTCAGGGGGCGGCGCGGCCGACACGGGAGAGAAGCGCGAAGAAGCGCGGCTGTTGCGCGCTCGCCGGGTCCTCGTGGGCCTTATTTCTTGCGGCAAGATAATAAAGGATATTACAATGCAACCCGGCTGCCTCGCATCCTTCATACTTGCCACTACAGAGACTCTCTCTTTTTGAAGCAAAATGGCTTTATTATGGCTTCCTCGTGCCTGTAATTGCAGTGCTTCAGTGAAAGTCAATGGGAGAAATATGTTCTACCGATAATTTTGTCAAAATCTCCCACTTTTCTCTTCTCTTTTTGTTTGACTGCTTCCCCGGTTTTGAATTTGTGGTGCAGTCAAGCGCAGTTTAAGTTGGTACTTGCGGACTACACTGCCTGAGTTGTACATCTGAAATTAATGTTTAAAGACGAGTTATAGATTTCCGTGTTCTGGTGGCGCATATGTAGATCTTTCTCAATTAATTCATCTTTTTCGAAATTCTAGAGAACACGTCCATCAATTAATGTATTTTTAAGTCTTTTTTTATGGGGCTAATCCTTCACTGCCACGATTAGCCAAGCTATTGATATTGCGTTGATCTCGGAAACATAAAAAACTGAAAACCTCACCAAGAATGGGAACAAGAAATCCATCATCCTCTTGAAACTGCACAGCAAAGCTAATACACTGAACAAGTGCAGCATAGGACGCTATAGGGACACTACCGACTTCCCTCACCCATAGGTTGGGCATTTGCAGTTTCAGTAAAACATGCTTCCATCACACGTACAACTTAGATACAATACAAGTGCATGAATGCAAACGTCTCTGATGCGCCCAAAGCAGGTGAGGGCAGGCAGCAATAGCATAAGATCCAGTCACACACATCAAGTGCAGCCCGGCTACCAGTACTGCAGTCTCCCCTCAAATGTAAATAAGCTGAGGCAGCAGCAGTGTGAAATCCCCTTGCACAGAGCCTGACTGCATCTTTACAAGCTTCTTGGGCGAGACCCCAAGAGTTTGGGAACGATAGTTAGCCCTACGCTGTGCTTAATTTGTAAAAAAATAATAATAATAATAATAATAAATAGATGCCAGGAGGACACTGCAGCTTGCACCATCTCTTATCCCTGTCAGCGGCGCCAATGACAGTACCAACACAACTACTAACCGTCACACTCTTAAAAGTGACACTTCATCTTGTTTCAGGCCCCCAAAGCCATAAGAATGGCTTGGATGGCAGGCACTAGTCATTGTTATTGTATATTTTATTAATAAACAGCTGTTGTTGTGCTCATACCTAAATTAGCAGACAACGCCACCATGTGGCAGACTGTCATAAGCGCCAGTGCAAATAATTAAGTGCCGGTGCCGAGCACTGGAAACCACTGGCTCAAATTAAGCCCTGGCCTTACATCATATTAAGGAACATGTGAGCATTACAGTACTATGACCTCTGCCAATGCTAAGTTCTGATCAGGGGTGCTATAATAATATCATGATTCATGCAATTTTCAAACAAGGTTAGTGATACGTAATATTCAGGAATCTTACAATTTTCCTCGAGGATCACTAATTTATGTTATCTAACGAGGGCTGGCTTGTGCTGTCATTACAGCGTGGTTGGTAATATCTGGGGCCTTGCTCACTAAAGTTCTTTCTTCCTGCTTTAATATTTAGTATAATTGAGTTGAATGTTGTTATTCTTTCTTACACATTTGGTGCTTCTGTTGGTCCGTCTTATTAGAAGTGCCAGTTTGTGGTAGTGAGTTTGACGCTGCTGGACCTGCCTGAAGCATTTCCAGGTGCCCTTCCAGGTCCTAGACCATTGGCTGGCAAAGGTGTACTCTTCTTGCCTCGAAATCACAAGTCCTGGGCTCCAGCTGAAGGTCCAGAGCTTTTTGGCCTCTTTGTGACCTGGAATGGACTCATCACCTCACCCGATGACAATCAACGATGCATTGCTCTTTTAGTCGGCTCCGAGAGCCAGAGGCAATGGTGACAGTCTCCACTGATTCTCAAAGTGAAGCACCAGCAAGAACGTTCTTTGCACCAAACTGCGACCATCTGTGATGCCCAAGCTCTCCTTGTACCGACAATGGTCTTCTCGATCGACTGTTGTGCGAAGCTCTGGTGCAGCTCCCCGCGTGGACTTAGGCTCAGAAAAGGTAAAATCTTCAACAGGACAAACCTGGTCTCTATATCCAACCCTCCCTCCATTGCTGTTGTCCTGAACTTGTGACTTTGACACGGTCCCCTGCCTCTAGATAACCACAATTGGTGCTTTCTGCTATTTTATTATAAACTTTCAAAATGTGTAACTCTGGCTCTACTAGTTGGATTTTTATCATTTTCGTGTCATTGTATTTATTAAAATTAACTCTATATTTGTAAATTGGTTTGGGATTTTACTTCTGTTGTGTTTTCACTTTATTACTGTTTGAGTTCTGCATAAATAATTTAAGCATTGCCTTCAAGGTAAGCCTGACTGCTTTTGTGCCAAGTTACCAAAGAGTTAAGCATAGGTTTATTTAGTGACATTTGTGGTTCACCCTGCAAAGCTAGTGTTTGCTAATTCTAATTGCTCAATTTCTAATTGAGAAGGGTGATTTCCATCCTCAAGTATAATTTACAATGAGGCTAATATCAAGTCTAGAAATATACTTACTCTAGTTACCCTTCATATTCTTTATGTATGAATAAAAGTAAGAACTACTCCAGCTATTTTACTGAATTTTAATAACATATTGCTTTGTCCTGTATAATTAATAGGTTGACAACCTTTTTCTAGGTCCAGCTTTGATTTCTAACAATTCACAAAAACGAAATCATTTACAGAGGTTAGGTAATCCATATTCCTACTTCAGGGGTTTTCCTGTGACTAAGTAATGTGAAAGGAAAAGGGTACATTTAATAAAACAATGCAGTGAGCCATCATCATCTACTGTGAAATCCCTCCATGGAGATTCTGAAAATGCCTACCCAGAACACTAATGATCTTGCTAACTGCCCCTTCACACACCTTCCTTTAATCAGTACAATAATTAAGAAAGCAATCTCCATTAAGTTATAGGATATGTTCAGCAAGTACAACTTACTAAAGGACTACCACTCAGACTTCAGACTTAGCTGGAGCACAGAGACATTTCAGCTTATTCCCAGAAATCCCTACAAAACATTTGTCATTGCATGTTCAGTTATAGTTTCTTTATTCCTCAGTGCCGGCTGTTCTTCAACACAAAAAACACAGGTCGGTACCTCTAATCCTTTTAATGACCTCGAGTAGCCGTCCGGCTAAAATGAGAATCGCATATGCTGTGCATATACTGCGCTGCAACGCGGTAGAGTCGATGTACCCATAAAGTCGTGGACACAGACCATACATTTGGATTAGAAGTGCTTTCTGCATAGTCTTACCCCGGAGGTAACGGTCTTGAAAACCATGTGTTGTCTCTAATTCTACCTCTTTGTGTGACTAAATCGGATATTGACTGTGGTAGAGCAGTGCTCCACTCCTCTGAGTAATGGGAAATGAAACTGGTACGTCTCTGCGGTTATCCCTCCTAAAGTCCAACACCACCCCTAATGTCCAACAGCCACCTCCTGACTGTGCTATTGATCAGCCCAGAGCAGGTTTTGCTGTCTAGACAGCAATTAGGATTTGCTCAGTGGGATAGATTAGTGGGGCATGTGCCGCTCTATGGTACTGCAATAAATGAGGCAATCTGATTTCCTGTTTTCTTCTCATTAGGTGTTAGGGAAAATCGTTTTCTTAAATGACATTGATGGGATGGGAAGCTGGAGGAAAGCGTTTACCCTTTAATGTTCTTTCCGTTCCTGCAAGGGGGTGCAGCCTGGCACCCCCGAGAGCGTGCATCTGTAGCCCCAGCAATATGACTCACTTCTGTGGCTGGTGACTCAGGCTTCAGATCTTGTGACCTAAGTGTGCGAGTCCCTTTCGATTGTTCGGGATTGGGGGAAGTGGCGCCTCCATTGTGGGACCTTGGGCATAGCTAGCTTCTGTCACTCTTGGCCGACTTCTCCCTCCACCGGCCGGACGTACAGGCAGCTGACTGGCATTTACACAGGAAAAACTGCGGGCTCTATTCGCCATACGTCTTCAGGTTGTGTTGGACTCGTATTTGCTCTTTCATACTGTTGTCAGTCAATGTGTGGCTCACTGTGGCTTCCAACAGTGAAGAGGTGTAGGCGGGCAGAGCCAGAAGGTCATTGTGGAATGCACGTGAGAAGGAGGCTTTGACGAGGAACAACCGAGTATTTATTACTGGCGCATAGAGACCACTAATGGCTGCCGTGCTTGGCTTTTCTCCAGGTGCTGAATCAGTACAGGATAACTAGGTGATCAGACGTCGCGGATTTCCCCGAATAGTCCCGGTTTTCAGAGAACTGTCCCTGTGTCCCCACACTTTTCTTAATTTTCAGTACATGCCCCGGTTTTTGGGACAAAGGTGAAGTCATGCTGCAAAGCGGAGTTGTAGTAAATACTCTCCTTTCACCAGGCGCCTCTAAAGACTGAAAAAAACAAAGTAATTTATCAATATATGTATAGATCTATCCATATATATATATATATATATATATATATATATATATATATATAGATATAAAAAAAAATCACTTAAAAATACAAAGGGTACAAGGACGTTATAGTTAGGCTCACATTTTAAACATACCAAGCCATAGCAATTCACCTGTTATAGTTATCTCAAGTAACTATAACTCGTGCCCTAAGGTAACTATAACTCACGCCCTCGCCATGGACAGTTCTTTCCTTGAAAATTTTACTGCAAACATTACATTCATATTTTATTGATGTTATCAAAGATGTTGTGAATGCCGTAATTTGTGGGGTAATTAGTAGTCCATGGCGAGGGCACGGGTTATAGTTACCTTAGGGTATGAGTTATAGTTACTTGCGTGACAGTTTCAGTGGGTCTGTGAATGGGTGTGTGAGAGTGTGAGTAGGTACGTGAGTGTCTGAGTGTGCGAGTGGGTGCATCGGTGTCTTAGTGAGTGTGTCAGTGTCTGTGTGGGTCTGTAAGTGGGTGCGTGAGGGTTTCAGTGAGTATGTGAACGGGCCTGTGAGTAGATGCATGAGTGTCTGAGTAGGTCTGTGAGTGGGTGCATGAGGATGTGAGTGGGGCTGTGAGTGGGTGCATGAGGTTTTGAGTCGGTCTGTGAATGGGTGCGTGAGTGACTGATTGGGTCTGGGAGTGGGTGTGTGAGTAGGAGAAAGAGACTGAAAAAGAGAAATTGAGAGAGAGAGGGAGAAAGAGAGTGAGAGGGAGAGAGATGGAGAGTTTTTTAGGCCTGGATGAATGATATACTTAGAATGAGATAGTTCTTGAAAAATAGAAAATAAAAGTGTATTTGTCAATTAAAAAGAATGAGTTTGCCTTTTAGTATGAACGTTAAACTTCTAAAGTTTCAAAGAAATGAAAGAATGGAAATGACCACAGACACACCTGGACTAAACCCTCAACTTTCAGTGTGAGGGTCTGTGACCTTAACCATTATGCCACCAATGGCTTCTTACTTTAACCATTACATGGAGAGACTATTGCAATGTGTCTCTCTCTCTCTCTCTCTCCCTCTCTCTCTCTCTTCTTTTCTCTCTCTCTCTTCCTCTCTCTCTCTCTCTCCTCTCTAGGCCCAGTGGTCTTAGTTGGCTGCCCACATCCTGTGGGAGCTGACATTCCTACCCCTGGCAGGGTGCTGCTTTTAATAGCAGCTCCCTGCTTGTGTGAGCAATGTTTTCATCTGTCTTCCCAACATACATATTTGCGTGCAGGGAAGACCGATGCAAACTCTGCTTTCTGCAAGGGAGAGCTGTTTGACAGCTCTTTCTTGCAGAAACTGGACTTGTTTGCTTTTTTTTTGGTGGGAGCTGTCAGCTCCCACCAAGCAAAACCAAACAGCTGTGTCCCGGAGGTGGGCACCCCAGAACATAGGAGAAGCTGGCCCTGGGAGGTGGCAGTCCCCAGGGCCACCTGTGGCTCCTCAAGGGACCTTTGTCCAGGGAGTGGCGGTCCCTGGGGCTGCAGGGGGTCACGCGCCCCGCGCTATATGAATTGAAATCTCCAGGTAGGTGGTGGATCCCGGGGCTGCAGGGGAAGGGGCAGTGTGGCCCCCCACATTCAACTGGATAATAGCCATGGGGAGGTGGCGGCCCCCGGGCCTGCGGGTGGGCCACACTGCCCCCTGCATTGATTTGGATTCAAGTCCCGGGGAGGTGTGGTCCCCAGGACTGTGGTGGGGAGGGGGGTAGGCGCGCAGCCTCCTGGACATTACTTTAAAGCCCCAGGGAGGTGGCAGTCCCTGGTGCCCCCCCATTACAATTCTTTAACGCCCTGGGGAGTTGGTGGCTCATCAGGGCTGCGGGTGGAGGCGAGCACGCGGCCTTCCTGCATCAAATTAATATAAAGCCCTGGAGAGGTGGGGGTCCCCAGGGATGCGGGAGGGCCGGGTGGATCCCCGTACACATACTTTTTTTTTTTCCATCGGGGAGGTGGCAGTCCCCAGAGCAGCAAGCGGAGCCGGTAGGCCAACCCGCATTAAAATGGGAATGACTCCGGGACTTGGCCCACCCAGGGGCTTCAGAATTAGAAATCGGTCATATCTATATATCCACACTACACAAAAACCGGGACAGATCAGTAAGGCTAAAGCCTTTTCTCTCCCACTTTTTGCTTATCAATACCTGGTCACCCTAAGAATAACACAATTGTGAAGGGAAAACAAACTGGTTTAAAGGAAAGACGGTCTGACATCTGATTGGTCATGAATTAAGATATTCAGGGGCAGGACAGGTGATTTTGTGACGAATCATTTACAAGGATTCTAGATTAACATATGGGCAATATGTATATTTTTCAATAATCTGAATGATTTCTGTGCGCACCCCAGCTGTAGCCATATTGCCATGACTGATGTTTGTAAAATATGATTTTTATTATTTTTTTACATTGTTTGCCTTAATTCATTTACTTGTGTTGTGTTTCACTTTATTACTTTGAGTGCTGCACTAATACTTCACACGTTGCTTCTAAATTAAGCCTGACTGTTTTGTGCCAAGCTACCACACGGTAAAGCTAAGGTTAATTTGGAGTTTGCTTGTGCTTCTCCTTGACAGAGATTGTGGTTGCTACTTGAGTAGTGTTTCAACCCCCTTAACAAGTAACCCAATTTCCTACAACACTCTTTTGTTTCTTTCGTATGAGCGGTTGGCATGCCCGTTACAGTTTTCAAGTTTTCTTTTTGAACTTCTCAGGCAGTTCTGGCAAAAGTGTGAGACTGCCTTTACACAAGCCACAACAATGCACTCTATCGGTTTCCTTCCTGTTACTTATGTTATGTTGCTTTTCCTTAAGTTTAAACTGCCCACCAGGTTTTTTTTAAATTCTTTCTGCATTGCAAGGATGTCTAACTAAGGAGATGTTCTTTTTCACAGTGGTTAATAGTTTGATTCCTCCTATTCAGTATCAGCTTCTTCATCTTGTTTCCAGTACTTGGCTTTTCTAACTTTGAGTTCACAATATGGTCGCCTTCCTCCATCGTTGCTGGTTTTATTTCCTCTGTGGGAGTTCCCTCTCTCCTATGCAGATTTTTGTGGGCTGGTCTTTCCTTCATATTGCTACAACTCAGTGTTGCACTAGGAAGAGTTTCTGTCTCTGTTTTTAGTGTCCATCTCTTTTTGTCTCATCTACACGTTTGTCTCTTTTGTCACACCATGTGAGTCTTTAAACCACGTTAAAAAGGACCCCAAGCTGTGTCATTGGCTATAAAAAGTCCTTCATCGTTTGTCATTTGTTTTGATTTTATATATTTATTTTGCTGGCTTTGTGACATATAAATCCTGCCAGCTTATTGGCTTTTATCAAAATTATGTATGTGGCCTGAGTTTTCACCCCAGACTGAAGCTGGTACCAAAGGAAAGTGATTCCTTGCTGGGTCTTTTTAAGAAATTGGATTATATTTTTGAGTGAGTAACTGCCCACCTCAAGGAATAATTACAGCTCTTGTCAGGGTAAACCCACTGAATCACTAAATTAAACTGAGCTTGACCCCCTGATAGCTGTGGCACAGAACGGACAGGCTTAAATTAGGGACGATGTATAAAGGTTTTTGCAGTTCTAAAACAGTAACAAAGTCGAAATGTAACACAATAAAACTCTAAGTGTGAGAGAGGGGCAGGGCTATGCTCCAGCAAAAATGGCCACACTGTGAGGAAGCTCCAGAGTAACTCAACTTAATCCCCCCACCCCATAAAATCCGGTCAACAATCCAGCTACATTGCGCAGATTGAAGGAGCTTGTCCTGCCGAAAGATTTTGGGGGCTGGAGGAGTGACCCCGCATGTATGCACTCACCCGCACTAGGCTATCATGTGGGGTGGCAGTGACAGGCCGCACAGTGGGCTGAGGTGGGCCAAAGAGGAGTGGAGCGGGAGGGGTGCTTCTCACGGTCGTGCTGATCGGGCACATGCCGTGGGGAACACTGCAGGAGTGTAGGCCCAGCGGAGTGGGCAGCAGAACACTGAGCGCTCCTCGAGGTCCCAGAAGGCTTGGGACCACCGGGTGGGGGGGGGGGGGGGGGGGGTTGCAGGTTATACGGTGCTGGCAGCCACCTCCTCCACTCCACCCCCCTCTTCACCCCTGCCGAAATCTCCGGCGACTGACGTTGGGTTTCTAGAGCTGGATGGAGTGCTGAATTGTGCAGGGCATGGCGCATTGGAGATTATCAGGGTGGACCTCTGCTTTACATGGTGAGGAACAAGGGACAAACAGCTTTGCAAACCAATAAGATTGATAAGTACTCTCTCCCTAAGCCGGTGATGGAGACTGATGTGGGGGTTGAGGCAAGAGGGACTGGAGAGAGGAACCACACCGGAGGTCATGGCAGCCATCCATGACTTCAAAGGATCGTTGGAGCCCAAATTGGATGCCATGACGGTGGATGTTACACTCCTAAGAGCAGACCTTAAAAAATGTAGCAGAAAAGGTCACAATGGCTGAGATCTAAAGATCTGGAGAGCCAGGTCCAGTTCCTCACTAAGGAATACGAGAAAGAGGCAGCCAGATTTGATGACCAGGAAGGGAGGGCAAGAAGAAACAATATTCGGGGGTCCTTGAGGGGGCTGCGGGGCAGAGTGTTGAGCTTTTACTGGAGGACCTTACCACCAAAACGCTTCGCCCCAAACATCTGTCAAACTTCTTCACCATATAAAGGGCCCATAGGGCCCCCGTCCCCCAATGAGGCCAGGGGCCCCTCCCAGAGCCATCATTGTGAGGGTCCTTAACTTCTGCGACAGGGACACAATTCTGCAGGCAGCCAGGACGCGCAGTGATGTTTGGTATGAAAACACTGTTAAATGATTGTTTTTTTTAATTTCACGCGGAGGCGAAACTTCCAGGAGGTGGAAAAAACACTGCTGGAATGGGAACTGAAGTACATGATATTGTACCAGGCCCTCCTGCGGGTGATAGCGGAGGGTAAGACCTGGCATTTCACCCCGCCAGAAGAGACATGGGAGTGGTTGGACAGATGGTGCTGCATGAGCCGCAAAACCAAACGTGAGGAGAAAGCGGGATGTCACAGTGCTGGAAAGGAGGGTTAGGCAATGAATAGCCTCGATCCTGGACAGAATCGAGAACAACAACCACCTACATAGCATCAGTGGTCTTTGAAGGATGGGCAACCTGGAGTTTGGTGGGGTGGATATCTGGTACTCCTTCTACATATGAGGTATATGGGGGATCGGAGACCCTGTTTAACCTTGACCTAGACCTTTCTGTAAAGGGTAGAAAAGATTTGTTCGTTTACTGGAGAGGGCGGGACGAAATATATAATGTCAACATAGACAAGGCATTTAATACTGTTGATTTGGAACAGTATAGAAGGGATTTTACACTATTGTTTGCATCCACATGACGGGAGGGCAACTTGCGGCAGCGCTGGCCCATCTATGTGCATTCAAGTTTATGTATTGGTGACAGGCACTCCGCAGGTTGGATTGGGGAGGGTGGGCAGTTCTACACCTGCTTAGCGGGGTTGCAGTGTGGGGGAGAGTTTGTTTGTTGGGGGTTATTAGTGTATTTTGACTATTTGTTTTTTCAATTTTTTTTACTGTTGCTCAGACACAACACAATTGACCTGGTGGACAAGAAGATGTGGGATGAAGGAAGGGGAGGAATGCTCAGACTGCGGGCGATGCACTAATGAGCTCCAATAGTTTTCCTGGTTCCAGCAATGGCTCATTCCCTGCAAGTGTTGACGTTGAACGTGAACGGGTTAGGAAACCGAATTAAGCGTACAGTGGTCCTACACTATTTGCTGCAGGAGACCCACCTGAAGGGAAACCAGTATAAGGCGCTGGACAGATTCAGATACATCCTACTTGAGCATGCATGCTGTTCTGCTGATTCCAGGGGCGTAGGCATCCTTCTTAAGAAGTCAAAAACCTTTATCCCAACCCGTACTTGGTGGTATCCCCTGGGCCAGTACGTTTCAATATCAGGGACTTGGGAGTGCCAAACGCTGAGCGTATGCTCTAGTGCCCCCCAAAATTGCCGACGCAGACACTTACCAATGCCTGGGCCCTATTGCTGGATTTGCTGAATGGTATGGTGATATTGGGAGGATACCTAAACCTAGTAGCGGACCCTGCTGTAGACAGGGAAACAAAAGCCACAACGCAAGGGGACTCTGGGACACTGCAGGCCTTTCTGGATGCCCTGGGGTTGGTAGACCTATGGCAAGAGCATAATCATGGGGTGAGACAATTCACCTATTAGTCTTTGGCTCATAATAGCTACTTCCATTTAGATTATTTAGTCACTATACAGGCACACATAGGGAACTTCAGAGATGCCCTTCATGGGTCGCGAAGGATCTTGGACCACTCCCTGATGGCTGTGACACTTCTAGGCCCAGCCCGGATATATGTACTACCCACCAGGTTGAATCCCTGGCACTTAAAAGATAAGGGCTTCAGGGACAAGTTGAGGGAGAGGGCAGACCAATACTTTAAAGAGAATAGTGGTTCAGTGGAATCTGCTTGTGTCCTAAGGGAGGCGGTGCACAAAAGAAGGAGCACAGATTGCAGTGTGGGGTGCGGTGGCAGAGCAATACGGTTGGGCATATGCCTTGGCCACGCAGCAATAGCTATATGATGTTGGTGATAAAGCCACCAAACTGGTGGCATGGTTAGCCAAACGGAATCGGGAGAAGTCTTGGGTTGGAGACGGATTATAGACTGAGGGGGCGCGGCGAATGCCAAATGACGATATTGTGGAGTCCTTTGCAGCATATTATAAATGTGTATATGCATCTGGGACGCAGGAGATGGAGTTGGGCTGTGCGGAACTCCTGCAGGATATTGAACTGTCTCAACTGTCGGGGGAAGATGGAGGCCTTAGACGCAGCATTAACAGAAGACGAGATTGCGCTGGCCTTGAGAAGTCTTCATTCAGGCATGGTGGTGGGTCCAAATTGGTTGCCAGTGAAGATATTTAAATGAATGACAGATAAGCGGGCAAAACCTATGCTGGCCGTGTTTTTGGAGGTGAGGGAGAGGAGGGAGGTCTGCCGTTGGATCAGAGAGTTGCAACCATCGTAGTGCTTCCCATAAAAGGGAAACCTCCCACGGAATGTGGCTGATATAGGCCTATTTCCTGAAGTCAAGGTGTTGGCGAAAGCTTTGGGGCTTAGACTCAGGAAGATCATCGCTGACTTAATACATCCAGACCAATCTGGATTTATGCCGCTCAGGAGCACACATGTTAATCTGCCTGCAATGCCTCTACGGAGTCTTGCACTTGAATAAGTTTGAAAGCAGATGCAAATTAGCCTCCAAGAACTTCAGACAGGGAAAAGGTAACTTTCTGAAAGTTATTGTACCTTAATATTTATTTAAAATCTGATTTTACAATTGAATTGAATATTAAAAATAGTTAATTTATTATTTCCTCACCAGTCCCTTTTTTTAAATACAGTATGAGTTTTGTAGTCTATGCTCTGGTTTTCTGCATAGGACAGCTAGAATATTGGGTCTAGAAAAAGGCAAAAGATACAGGGTGACTATGCAGAAAAGGCAGATTTCCTACATTCTTGATTACTGTCTTCAGGCTGCAGACTCTTCGGTGTGTGCATGCTCAAGCTCATTTAACACAATACTTACTATATGGTGAGTTTAGAAGAGGATGTGACAGTTTTTGCAAAGAAGTTGCACAATTGTGTAGATCGTTTTAGCGGGTATTTCAGGACAAACTCACACATCTGCTTCTTTTATGCTTGCTTCTTGTACATACACTAAATTGGACATTCAATCAATCAATCAATCAATCAATTGGAGCGGTAGGGTGTTCTGGGGTGTGGTGGCGAGGTAGGAGAATGAGCGTCACCCTGTTCTTGTTTTTCTGATGCGGGGTACTTCGGCGAGAGAGAGCTGGGCTGAACGTAGGGTCCTGTGGGTATGTGGAAATTGAGTCGCCTGTTCAGGTAAGCTGATCCGGTGTCATGGAGGGCTTTGTGTGCGTTGGTGAGGATCTTGAAGGTGATTCTTTTC
Source organism: Pleurodeles waltl (assembly GCF_031143425.1). Lineage (NCBI taxonomy): Eukaryota > Metazoa > Chordata > Amphibia > Caudata > Salamandridae > Pleurodeles > Pleurodeles waltl. The sequence continues at coordinate 256,240,829 of NC_090442.1, forward strand.
TCTATGGGGAGCCAGTTTTGTGTGCGCAGGTGCTGGGAGATGTGACAGAGTTGAGGTAGGTCGAGAACCAGTCTGGCGGTGGGGGTTCTAGATGTTCTGTAGTTTGCTGGTGAGTTTCTTGTTGATTCCAGCACAGAGCGCATTGCCGTAGTCCAGTCTGCTGGTAACGAGGACGTGTGTGACAGTCTTTTTGTGTTCGATGGGGATCCATTTGAATGTCTTGCGTAGGAGTCAGAGGGTGCGGAAGCAGGTGGATGCGACTGAGTTGATTTGGTGGTCCATGTTGAGTTTGGAGTCCAGGATGATCCCGACGTTGGAGCTTGGTTTGTGGGGATGGGTGGGCTTCTGAGGGTGGGGGGCTGCCAGGAGTCGTTCCACTCGTCGGGTTGAGGGCCCATGATGAGAACTTCAGTTTTCTCTGCGTTGAGTTGTACGCAGCTGCTTTTCATCCAGTTGGTGACTGCTCCCATGCCATCGCGAAGTTGTGTCTGGCTGAGTGGGGTTCATTGGATAGGGAGAGGATGCGTTGGGTGTTGTCAGTGTAGGGTATGATTTTGAGTCCGTAGTTTCTGACGATGGCAGCTAGCAGGGCCATGTAGATGTTAAACAGCGTGGGGCTGAGGGAGGATCAATGGGGAACTCTGCAGGTGGTAGGTATGGGGTCCAATGGAAGGGGGAAAGTCTTACTCGTTAAGTTCTGCCAGAGAGGAAAGATCAGATCCAGTCGAGGGCCTTGTCTCTGTTGCCGGCCTCGTGAAGTCTGCGTATCAGGGTGTGGTGGGAGACTGTGTTGAAGGCTGCAAGAGGTCGACCAGGATGAGGGCCGCAGTCTCTCCCTTGTCCAGCAGGGAGCGGATGTCTTGCGCTGCGGCTAGGAGGGCTGTTTCGGTGCCTTGGATTTTTCAGAAGCCAGATTGGGAGGCGTCAAGGATGTTGTGGTTTTCAATGAAAGTGGCAAGTTGGCTGTTGTTGGCTTTCTGGATTACTTTCGCTGGAAAAGGGAGCAAGGAGATGGGCCTCTAGGTCTTGAGGTCGGTGGGGCCGGCCGAGGGTTTCTTAAGGAGAGGGTTGATCTCTGTGTGTGTCCAGTCATCGGGGATGGATGCGTCTGCTGGGGAGTGGTTGATGGTAAGGCAGAGCTTGGGGGCGATGGTTTCATGGGCTCTGTTAAAGATATGGTGGGGCATGGTCCGTGGGGGGCCCCGTGGTGTATGGTCCTCATTGTCTTCAGTGTATCTTTGGTGGTGAGGGGGAGTCCAGTTGGTGATCCTTGGTTTTTTGATATCGGGTTCCGGTGGAGGGGGTTCTGCACGTAGGTTGCCCTCGCTGAAGTTGTCGTAGATGGTCTTGATTTTGCGGTGGAAGTATGTGTTGAGTTTGTTGCAGAGATCTTGTGAGGGTGGGATGTCCGTTGTTTTGCTGTTGGGTTGGGCGAACTCCTTGATAATGCTGAAGGGTTCCTTGCTGTTGTGTGCGTGTGAGGAGATTCTTTTTTGTATTGCTTTCTTTCTGGTGCTTTTGATGAGATGGTGGTGTGCAGTGGTGGCGGCTCTGAAGTTGATTTGGGCTTCTGTAGATTTGGTGTTTCTCCAGATTTTCTCAAGGCATCGACATGTGCATCTGGATTCTCGGAGTTCTGTGGTGAACCAGCTGCCTTTCTTGGCATGGGTGCTGTTGTTGTTTTTGAGGGGGGCTATGGTGTTGGTGCAGTCGGCGATCCATTTGTGAAAAGTGCGGGCTAAAATGTTCGGGTCATCATTGTCTGCGATGGTTGGGTGGAGTTGGCGAGGGTGGTGGTGAGCTGGTCGTCGCTGATTCTTGCACAGCTTCTACGAGATGGTTGGTATTTGGGTCTGAGGATGGTGGGTGTGCTGAAGGTGAAATGGATGCAGCAATGGTCTGTCCATGTAAGTTCGGAGGTGTGGCTGAAGGTGACGGAGGTTCCTGTTGTGAAGTCGAGGGTGTGTCCTGCTGAATGCGTTGGTTCCATCATGATCTGTCGGAACCTGTGTTGTGGAGGTTGTCTAGGAGGGATGCGGTGTTGGGGTCTTGTAGGTTGTGAGGTGGAAGTTGAGGTCTCTCAGCAGGGTGTAGTTGGAGGCTGCAATAGCTGGCATGGTCATACTGTCCGTGATGGAGTCAGAGAAAGGTGCGTGGGGCCCGGGTGGCCGGTAGATGAGGTTTTCCCTGAGGGTGGACGTTGGACTTGTCTGAAGTTTGAAGTGAAGGTGTTCCATCAGGCTTGTGGGGTTTTCGGAGTGTGTACTCAGTCGGATGTTAGACTTGTGGACGATGGTGATTGTCCCCTGCCTCCGCCCCCGCTAGGGGAGGCTGGGGCAATCTTTATGGGTGATCTTGTATCCTTGAGGAATGGCGATGGCAATGTCTGGGCCAGAGGTCGTGTTGGTCCAGGTTTCGGTGAGGAATGCGACGTCCGGGGTGGTGCTGTCAAGGAGGTCCCAGATTTCAGTAGTGTGTTTGTGGAGGGAACGAACTTTGAGGAGGATGCATTTCAGGATCTTCAGTGTGGGTGTGTTGTTGCTGGTGGGTTGTGCCAGGTCGAAGGACTTGGTGGTGGTGTAGGATTGGCGGCAGCGGAGGCAGCTGAAGGGTCAGTGGGTGTTGGCCGGTGATGAGGACCTGCAGTTGTTGTTACGTCCTGGGTTGAGTGCTGCTGGCGTGTAGATGTGGCGGGTGGGAGGTCTGGGGGTCTTGGTGCTAGTCGCAGTTGGGCGCACACAGGCTTGCCTTCGGTGCGCCTTTGACGCACCAGCGGCGCACCCGCTGCGCATCCGCTGCACGCGGCCCCCATTAAGTAGGGAGATGGGGGAGGAGAGGACAGCTGGGAGGCAGGAGCAGGAAAAACGGCACGAAAAAGGGGGGCGTGGGCAGCAGGGAGAGGGAAGAGCGAAAGTTGGGGAAAAAGCGTGAAAGAGAAAAATAAGAGAGAATGCAAGAAAAATAGGAGAATTAGAGTAAAATGCACAGAAAAAGGGGAATAAGATAGAAAAAAGCACAGAAAGCGCAAGGGCACAATACAGCAAGCGCAAAAGCGCGAAAGTGAGAAGACAGAGAAAAAGGAGCCGAGGGCCGGTGGACAGCCTAGCAGAAGAGCAAAGCTCTCCCACTAGACAGCAGGAATGAGGTGCAGGCAGGAGCCTGCGTGTGGAGGAGGGCTTCGAACTTCTGACCGGGATCAGAGTTCAACAGACACGGGCTGTACTTACTGAGAGAGCTACACGGAGGCAGAGCAGTTCACTAACCAGGTCAGTGGGGTTGCTCTTCCTACCACGCAGCGGCCGCCATTAAGTAGTGAGAGGGGGGAGTGGGAAAAACGGCACGAAAAAGGGGGGCGGGGCAGCAGCGGCGGGGAGAGGGAAGAGTAAAAGTTGGGAAATAGCGTGAAAGAGAGAAGCAGAGAGAGAATGTGAGAAAAATAGGAAAATGAGAGTAAAAAGCACAGAAAAAGAAGAATAAGATAGAAAAAAGCAGCAAGCAGAAAAGCACGAAAGGGAGAAGACAGAGAAAAAGAGTCTGAGGGCTGGTGGGCAGCACAGCAGAAGAGCAAAGCTCTCCCACTAGACACCAGCGATGAGGCGCACATTTGAACTGTAAGATTATTTACGTTTTTATATTAAATACAGTTGGTGCCCGTGTGAGTTGTGTAAATGCGGAGCATAATTCTTTGTACTATGCTTTCCACTGGTTTACTTCTCATCAATATTTCCATTCCAAATACAAAATTACCCCAGAACATAGTCCCCAATTTCATAGCAAGGGACAGGAATGTAAGGGTCAATGGTTAGATTAATTCTTTCTATGAAGGGTGTTTGGACATGGCTTTGGATGATGCCTGTAACGAAATTATTTAATTTTGTATTCCGTGACAACACACGCTCTGTTTTGTTAGACATAATAGCAAGTGTCCTTTTGCCTGGACGCAGTCTGGCCCCAATTCCTCTCAGGAATTGTTTTGGTGCCCGTTTCACTAGGCATTGTTTCTCATAACTCGTCCTCTGGAAACACAATTCAGTACATATTTCCTTGGGCACCATGCCTACTGATCTGATCTTGCTCTGTGATACCTATCCCTCTGGCTATAGTATCTGGTGGCCTGTGGATTAGGCATAATGCCTCTTGACCACAGTACCTCTTCGTTTTTGATAGGCACATTATTTTATGTCAATTAATATTTATTCTTATGGTCGCACAGAATTATTTAGGCTTTGAGAGGCCCATGGAGCAAGCGGGAGCTACCAGTTGAGACCTACTCCTGATGGCCCGCGGCCTGGTCTAGTATGAGCTTTGAGCAAATGGGCCAAGTACACTTTCAGCACCTAACTCTGTGTGGTAGTGTGGGTCGAGCAGTCCAAGGCTTCGTAGGGAGGAGGTAGGTCTAAGCGTGCACAGACTAACAACTCAAATTATGCCCAGTAACCACAATAAATAGTTCTCCAGCCAAATACTTGCTTTTATGTACAAAAGGAATATTTTTCTATGTTAGACCTGACGGTGGTAGTCACCCAAACGTTTTGCCTTCATCCCTGGTGAATTCGGGTTTTAAGTCACCGTTCTGAAAATGCCACTTTTAGAAAGGTGGCATTTTCCTGTCCTAACTTTCTGGTGCCTGCAGCCTTGTTTTCTGGGTCACATTAGTAGGTGTAGTTGGCAGTTGACTATTGTGTACCACACAATAGAGGTTCTGGGTATTGGTAGTATGAATTGACGCATGGGGTGTAGCTGTCACCTTTTACAACCTTTTACAAAGACACTGCCTCGCTCACATACAAAGGACTTCACACTCGCCTATATTTCCTGCAGACAGAGTGGGACCAGGGCATGGAGGAAGGAAATTCCAGACAGTTCTGTAGGGGGAAAACTCCAGCAGTTTCTTCCACTTCAAAGGGAGGGGTTAGTCCCAGAAGCAGTGAGAGAACCAGGGCTCTGCATAGCATTGCCATAATCAAGCAAGGCCAGTTACACCTGGTGGGGTCCGACCATCCCCCATTAAACCACCACTACCTTTGAAACTAAGTAGTAAAGTCGGAGATTGGCCATGCCCAGATCACCATCGTATGGTGCCCATTGGCAGTGACCAAGTGCCAGCCGAGGTCTAGAATAATGCCATAATGGTGGCGAGGATTTTGGATTCCCCGTTAATAAGGGAAATCTGCTGATAGTCCACACAGGAGGCGGATTGGGGCTGTCTCTTCAGAATGACCATGATTGCAACTGTATCTGTTTCAGGTGGAAAGGATCCGTGCTCGACTGCTTCCCGGTAGAGAGCTAACAGCCAGTGAATGAGTATTTAACTAAATGCTGCATAATATTCCAGGGGGAACCCATTAGGGTAGGAGTTTTCCCCGCTGCCATTGCTGATATTGTTATGCCAATCTCTTCAGCTGTTGGGGGTTGGCCTAGTTGGCGCTATGCTTCTCCTAAATCTTTGACATTTCCTATCACCAGTTCTGCTGATTGAAATTTTGGTGTCAAATAGTTATCAACTTTTTCTTTGTTTTTCTACATTGGTGTGGGATTTTTATTGTGTTGTGTTTTCACTTTATTACTGTGTGTTCTACATGATACTTTACAAATTGCCTCTAACTTAAGCCTGACTGCTTTTGTGCTGAGCAACCAGATGGTTAGGCACAGGTTAATTTTGTGACTTTTGTGGTTCACCCTGACAAGGATTGTGGCTGTTGCTTGAGAACCACTCACACCCCCCTCAACCAGCAACCCTATTTCTCACAATCTACTAACACAAAGTGCAACACAACACACTGCAAATAATATAAACAGTTTTCTTAAGACAGGTCTGCTTTTGTTACCCTGGGCAACTTTGCAGCCCCATTTATGGATGGTGGTTATTCCCCATTCACGAGTGGCACATGCTAGCTAGGCCCTTCTTCTGAGTTCAAATTTTAGAAGATCCACAAGGGCTTTGAGCAAAATTCAACTTGTCCCCACTCATGTCCAGGTTAGTCAGAGCAATTCTCGCCAGGGCCCGGCAGGCCAGTAATCAGTCTTACCCACACATCAATAAGGCAATAGCCCTGTTCGGATCCTAGTACTATCAAGGGCAATGGCCCTTCCTTCATGAGAGTACGGCACCAGAGCGGCAACCCTTTCTCTCAGCAGTGGCCCCCACCTGGCATTATGGGGGTCACACGATGCACATTGGCAAGCTTCTTGATCAGTGCGGTGGTCCAGTCCTCTTTGTGGCCACCAGTTAGTGTATGGGGGCCACACAGCACATTCAGATGGACTTCCTGATCAGCTCTGTATTCTTGGCAGACCAGAATCTCACATTCCACTCCTCGGATCCTCTCGGTAAGACTTGCACTGGGACTTGTTACCTCCGGTAATCTCCACGCAGAGCCCACTAGTCTTGGGTAAGGCAGAAGCTGGTGCTCCAGGCTCAAGGTGAGTGTTCTTAATTCTTCTAGGTGTTGTTTCCCTCACCCAACAAGGAAGACTAGCAGACCCTTAGTCTCCAGTCTGGGCCACAACAAACTTCTCCACGCTGATCTACAGCTTCAATTTGACAAATTGAGAAGCTCAAGCTTCCTTTTTTATAATAGATTTCCAGATACACTTGTGATTTAGTATCTCTGTTTTTGAAGATTGTGCTCTGGGGAAGGCCACTTTGAAGTTCCCCCTCCTTTGTTGTGCTCTTCCTCCGAAATGTCATCCTCAGTGAAATGTGCATCACAATTTACCTAAGAACCCCAGCCCTACTCTTTGAGATTCCTTATCAGACTAGCTACTTACTAAGATATGTCCAGGCCCATTTGACCAATGACCTCCTTTCAGAATCAAAGAACCCTGATTGATGTGCACCGAAAAGCTGGCTCTTCCTTCGTCCAGTGCCTGTCCCACCTAACTCTCAGGAATGCAGCAATCCACAAATCCGTCAGGGGAAAACATCTCCCTGCTCCTCCAGCAACCCCTGGGTCTCCCAAAATGGAACCCAGTGTCTTCCATGAGTTGTGTTCATTGCAAACACACTCACCTCTGTGCACACACATACACCCGTGTGTAGCCTTCAGTATTCTTTAGCTTCACACAGGCATGTATACATCCCAGTGCGCTCACACAACATTGAGTGCTATCTTCTATGTGCAGTACCAGCTCAAAATCCCGTATTTATCTCTGCATGTACACATAAACTTGCTCTATTTACTGATGCATTGTATCTTTTCAGAGGCACACATGCAGCCCAACACGCAATACATGTATCCAAGCAACCACACACAAACATGTGTGCTATTTCTTGGTGCACTGTACCTTCCCACAGGTACATGTACATCCCAGTGCTGCACACAATCACGTGCAGGCCAACTGTGAGTTAAGCACATAGCAGAGGGCCAGGAAGTGCCACTTCTATGACACAGGAAAAAAGTCTTGTTCACTCTACTAATCTTTAAAAACATGGTATGCTGCCACCACCGTGCTTGTGCTACATAACTCCAGTTAAGTTAAGGCAGTAGCTTAACACCACTTGAGTGTAGTCCTTTGTGCACAGTGCCCGGTCTGAGCAGACCGCAGTCCATGACACAGGCTTGGTTCATAGCACACATGCATTATCTGTGTTGATTTAGTACCACAAAATAGTTACTATGGATCCAGATATCACCACAACTGGGGCACTCAGTGCTGGGGTACACGTCAATCACCATGCAAGGGAGTTTTCCATCCCAACACTATTCAAGACATACACCTATATAGGTTAAAACGAAATCTGTGTGATGACGCAGAATTGGGCAATGAATATGATATCTCCAGTCTAGAGTCTGTTCACATTCCTGTTTACTGACTGTAGGAAAGTACCATCTTGCCTGGCATGTTACCCCCATTTTTCACTGTATGTATGTTGTTTTAGCCCTTGTGTCACTTGGATCCTGCTAGGCAGGACCCCAGTGCTCATAGTATGTGTTCCCTGTGTGGTGCCTAACTGTATCACTGAGGCTCTGCTAACCAGAACCTCACCTCAGTGTTTATGCTCTCTCTGCTTTTGGCACACTGGTACACCCATATAATTCCCTTGTATATGGTACTTAGGTCCCCAGGGTATTGGGGTTCCAGGAGGTCCCTAGGGGCTGCAGCATTTCTATTGCCACCCATAGGGAGCTCAGACAATTCTTACACAGGCCTGCCTCTGCAGCCTGAGTGAAATAACGTCCACGTTATTTCACAGCCATTTTTCACTGCACATAAGTAACTTTTAAGTCACCTATATGTCTAACCTCCACTTAGTGTAGGTTGGGTGCCAAGTTACTTAGTGTGTGGGCACCCTGGCACTAGCCAAGGTGCCCCCACATCGTTCAGGGCAAATTCCCTGAACTTTGTGAGTGCGGGGACACCATTACAGGCGTGCACTATAAATAGGTCACTACCTATGTATAGAGTCACAAAGGTAACGCCGAACATGGCCATGTAACATGTCTAAGATCATGGAATTGTCATCCCAATACCATTCTGGTATTGGGGGGACAATTCCATGATCCCCCGGGTCTCTAGCACAGAACCCGGGTACTGCCAAACTGCCTTTCCGGGGTTTCCACTGCAGCTGCTGCCAACCTCTCAGACAGGATTCTGCCCTCCTGGGGTCCAGGCAGCCCTGGCCCAGGAAGGCAGAACAAAGAATTTCCTCTGAGAGAGGGTGTTACACCCTCTCCCTTTGGAAATAGGTGTGAACGGCTGGGGAGGAGTAGCCTCTCCCAGCCTCTGGAAATGCTTTGATGGGCACAGATGGTGCCCATCTCTGCATAAGCCAGTCTACACCGGTTCAGGGATCCCCCAGCCCTGCTCTGGCGTGAAACTGGACAAAGGAAAGGGGAGTGACCACTCTCCTAACCAGTTCCTCCCAGGGGAGGTGCCCAGAGCTCCTCCAGTGTGTCCCAGACCTCTACCATCTTGGAAACAGAGGTGTTGGGGGCACACTGGACTGCTCTGAGTGGCCAGTGCCAGCAGGTGGCATCAGAGACCCCCTCTGATAGGCTCTTACCTTCCTTGGTAGCCAATCCTCCTTTCTTGGTAGCCAAACCTCCTTCTTGGCTATTTAGGGTCTCTCCTCTGGGGAATTCTTCAGATAACGAATACAAGAGCTCACCAGAGTTCCTCTGCATCTCCCTCTTCGACTTTTGCCAAGGATCGACCGCTGACTGCTTCAGGACGCCTGCAAAACCGCAACAAAGTAGCAAGATGCCTACCAGCAACATTGTAGCGCCTCATCCTGCCGGTTTTCTCGACTGTTTCCTGGTGGTGCATGCTCTGGGGCTCATCTGCCTTCACCCTGCACTGGAAGCCAAGAAGAAATATCCTGTGGGTCGACGGAATCTTCCCCCTGCTAACGCAGGCACCAAAAGACTGCATCACCGGTCCTCTGGGTCCCCTCTCATCCTTACGAGCGTGGTCCCTGGAACACAGGAACTCTATCCAAGTGACTCCCACAGTCCAGTGATCCTTCAGTCCAAGTTTGGTGGAGGTAAGTCCTTGCCTCCCCATGCTAGACTGCAAACCTGTGTACTGCGTGATTTGCAGCTGCTCCGGCTCCTGTGCACTCCTCCAAGGATTCCTTCGTGCACAGCCTAGCCTGGGTCCCCAGCACTCCGTCCTGCAGTGCTCAACCCTCTAAGTTGGCCTCCGACGTCGTGGGACCCTCCATTGTGACTCTGAGCCAGCTCCAGTACACAAATCTTCTAAGTGCCTGCTCCGGTACTTCTGTGGGTGCTGCCTGCTTCTGTGGGGGATCTCTGAGTTGCTGAGCACCCCCTCTGTCTCCTCCTCCAAGGGGCGACATCCTGGTCCTTCCTGGTCCCCAGCAGCACCCAAAAACCTCTACTGCGACCCTTGCAGCTAGCAAGGCTTGTTTGTGGTATTTCTGCGTGGGAACACTTCTGCAACCTTCAGCACGACGTGGGACATCTTCCATCCAAAGGAGAAGTTCCTAGTACTCTCCGTTGTTGCAGAATCCTAAGCTTCTTCCATCCAGAGGCAGCTTCCTTGCACCTTCATCCGGGGATTCCTGGGCTCCTGCCCCCCCGGACACTATCGCAACTCTTGGACTTGGTCCCCTTGCCTTGCAGGTCCTCAGGTCCAGGAATCCGTCTTCAGTGCTTTGCTGGTGTTTGTAGTTCTTGCAGAATCCCCCTATCACAACTATTGTGTCCTTTTGGGATAGTAGGGGTACTTTACTCCTACTTTTCAGGGTCTTGGGGTGGGGTATCTTTCTTACAGTCCCAGCGACCCTCTACAAACTCCCATAGGTTTGGGGTCCATTCGTGATTCGCATTCCACTTTTGGAGTATATGGTTTGTGTTGCCCCTAGACCTATGTTCACCTATTGCATCCTATTGTAATCCTACACTGTTTGCATTACTTTCCTTACTCTTACTTACCTGTTTTGGGTTTGTGTACATATAACTTGTGTATATTACTTACCTTCTTACTGAGGGTACTCACTGAGATACTTGTGGCATATTGTCATAAAAATAAAGTACCTTTATTTTTAGTAACTCTGTGTATTGTGTTTTCTTATGATATTGTGCTATATGTTATAAGTGGTATAGTAGGAGCTTTGCATGTCTCCTAGTTCAGCCTAAGCTGCTAGAAACACCTCTATTCTACTAATAAGGGATAACTGGACCTGGCACAGGGTGTAAGTACCACAAGGTACCCACTATAAGCCAGGCCAGCCTCCTACACTGACTATCAAAGGTGTGTGTGAGCAAGGCAGTGATGGGGTGTTTCCAAGCGCAGGCAGTTGGGTTGACCCTTATAGAGGTATCAACTGTGTTCTCTCGGTACCTCAAGTAACCCGCTTCTGAGTCGAGCCTGCATATTTTTTGACTATTAGTGTTAAGTTGCGGACACAGCAGGAATTGGGTAGTTTTGATAAATAACCTTGATATGGAAGTCTTCCATTTCGTCACACTTCTTTCTGGGAGGATGTTCTGTGAACGTAGAAGTTGAAATGCATTGTTGTGGATACTAGATCTTGTGGTCATTTAGCTATTCATATTATTGTGAGGACTTCTTTAAGGGCACCGCTTCTGGAGGCCTGTGCTCCCGGCATAAGGTTAATAACCAATTCAGTGGAGTTACTCTACTCTAGTGACAATATCTCTTTTGATTCCAGTCCCGGCATGTCTATGTGTAATTATTCCGTGAGTTCTACCATTTGTGGTGCGTTTTTAGAAGCCTGTCATGTTTCAATTACTCAGATGTACAGCGTCATTTTTTTTATGTGCTCACCACAGCTAAGTAAAGTGCTTCATGGGCTCAGGGCATCGGCGGAATCGCATAATTTTATCTTCTGTGTTCAACATTAAGACCTGCTCCAGATTCTGTTGTTTTGACTGCAGCCATAAGTCTCCTTGTCCCTATCACAAGCAATTACTGAGTCGTTGTCATTATTGCTAAAGGAAATTCAGTGTTACCGCGCTTGTTACTTAAGAAGTTGCAGAGGGTTGTACAACACTTCTGCAGTGCAGTAAAGTAAAAACAGCCTCCGGTGACCTTAAAATCCTCCGCAGCTGATAGCGTGCTGTGGCTGCGTGACGCGCAGAGGCGGGTCTCTTCCCCGTGTGACTGCATGGCGTTCTAAGCAGCTCTCTAACCTCCATGTCTCTGTGTGACTTGGAAAGACGGCTCTCTGCTCTAGCTCACTGCATTAGGTGCAAATGCAGTCCTCTCCAGCATGCGACCAACATGACGTGTAGGGCAGCTCCCTCTCCTCCACGTGTCTGCATGACGTTACAAGGCAGTCCTCTCCTCCCTGTGAGCTGTGACTGACATGGCGGACATAGCAGCCCTTTCCTCCGTGTGACTGCCTGACTTGGAAAGACGGGTCTCTTCATGTGACTGCATGAGGTGCAAAGGCCGCTTTCATCTCTATGCTGCCAACATGGTGCGTAGGGCAGCTCTCTCCTCCGTGTGACAGAATAACGTGCAAAGCAGTTCTTTCCTGTACGTGACCAGCATGACGTGAAGCGCAGCTCTCTCCTTCATGTGACTGCAGCACGTGCAAGCTGAGTAAAAACAGTATTTTGTGTCAGCATATGTTATTGCACATGCAAACATTAACACGTTCATAATAAGGCAGTAATAAGAAAGTACGGACATAACTGATTATAATTTTTTCACGAGCATATTTTTCAAATAGATGTTAGTCTAACTGCTCTGTAGTTTCAGGACTAGTTTATAACTGCCATCTCAGGGTGAACTAACAGAGCAGGCGTACATCGTAGGTCTTGCACAACAGGATGTTGTTCATTGGGCTGCTATGATTTCTTCGTAGAAATAACATTTGTCCCTTCCATTTGTGAGTTTCGTGGGCGATAGGACCCTTCTAGAAAACAACGCACAGAGTTGTCATTAGCTTGCTGCTGCTAAATACCACTTATTTCCATGCTTTCCATTTATTTGCTCTTGCATCTGTTCTGCCGCCACTATCTCCTTGGGGGAACTGACTTGTTGCACAGAAGCCCTATTCTAGACTAGAGATGGCCTTTGCAGTCCGAATGGTGGAGAGGATTTAGAAATACGGCCATGATGCATAAAACATGTATCAGTTATGCTTACACATGGCTTCAGTTGAAGAGATCACACTATTTGTATGGTTACTTTTCGCATTAGCATTTTTTGCTAACACTGCACTGTAGGTTCCTGTGTAATTTAGTAGAACCAAATACCTCGAGGCTGGTGTGCTGAAAAAATACTAATGACAAATCTACTCCAAATGTTTGAGGTAGTTTCAGTCTGTGTAGTCAACCTTGGCCATGACCAATAGAGCAGGCTACATAATGAGAAATCATCTACATTTTCCGTGCAACTGCCTCAGGTTAATTTTAAGCGCTTAGTCCCACCTTAGAAATGGGCAGCCACCTTTGTATCCATATCTTAACACATTATACACTTGACTTCTCAGAATTTTCTTGAGTAAGAAGCATATTGAAAAGGTTTAACTTATTGGGTTAAATGCAGATTTGTTGCATTTATCATCTATGCAGAAACAGATGTTAGCAATAACAAACCCCTCCTAGATGGGCGAGTCCCTGTGTACCCCCAGGCCGCTTGCATGCACCGATTTTTCCCTTATGACAACACATGAGTCCTTGCTGGTGCAAAAACGGCTGCAGCTTTATTATCACAAAACAGTCAAACATACTTTTCAAAATCATAATCCACAGACAAAGTCCTATGTTCTCGCCCTCATTGTTTGTGGATCCAGTTCCGTCTCTTCACTTTTTACCCAGCACTTCCGGACATCGCCCAGAGCAAATAGCCCCCTTTCAGAAAGGATCTAGCACTTCCTGTGACTTCTAGGCTGCACCTTGCTGGGGAGTGTTGTGGACGGCCCCTTTTCCTAACCTGGGCTGCAAGTGCCGTGTCCACCCACTGCTGACCAGCTGCTGACCAGCTGCTGACCATTGGCCTGCTCCCCGTGCTCCTGCCGTGAGGCATCCCCACCACTTTCTCTTTGTCTGTAACCTAGCTGCTCCAAAGACCTTCCCATGTTTAGTCGGAACAAGCCCATGCCTACTTCCGTCAAGTGAACCCCATCTGGCTGGTAATAGCCCTGTGTTTTGAGGTTGATGAGCCCATGCCTTACAAATTCCACCCATTTGCTTTGCACATCTTGAACATGGTAATGTTCAGCTTCCTCCTGGATCTTTCAACTGCCATGTTAATCCACTACTCCCCTCCATTTGAAGTGGGGTATGATCTCTGACCAAACTATCTCCTCAGGTCGAATGAGCCTAGCTACCACTGTCAGTCCAGTTATCATTGTCCTGAGTAGGTCACTATGCCCCATGCCTGCTAGGTCGTTCCCCCTAGATGCACTGCTGTAGCTTCAGGGCTCCCTTCCCGCTTCAGTGTGTTGTACAGTGGGCAGCAAGTGTTCCCAATGCATACCTGGCTTGACCATCCTGGATACCACTGTGTTGTGCAACTGAATTCCCATGTAATCCTTTCACGCCAACACCCGCCACTGCCCCCTCGCAACAAAAGAATGGCCCAGGATCCACACCCTGCACGCTTGTGCATGGGGGCCTGCATTGGGAAAAAACAAATCAGCTTAGATCTGGCTGAATGTAACCCCAGTAAGCCCTTGAGGCCCAGCGGCCAATCTCCTTGATGTGATCTGCATTCAGGCCGCTGGCTGCCACTGTTGTTGCAGTACCTATGCGAATGTTGTGCAGCGCGAAATCTTGTAGGCCTGTGGCCCCAATAGCCATTCTAACGACTGCATTAAATTGGAAGGGGTTGAGGTACTACTCATCCTTATGCCGGAAAAGAGACTGGTTGGCTGTGATGCCACTCTGTAGGTAGTTGCACATTCAGCAATTCACCATTCACTGTCTTCCAAGCAATACAGGTGTGTTTGCGTTTGCCCTCGTGTTCTGTCCTTGATCGGCATAGGTGAGAGTCTCATGGAGTTGTCTGGTACGTGCAGATCCCCTCCCTCAGGCACAATGTCCCCGGATTGATTCTAGCTGGAGTTACTAATTTAATGACCCTGTAAGCCCTGAAAAGTACCAGCAACAAGGCTGTCTTAGAGTAATATTTCATGGGCATAACTGCAAATGTTCTGAAGTTCCTTAAGTAGTGTCTGTAATGTGTTGAAACCTGTAAGCCCCTTCTATCTCTCTGCCTTAGTTGAAGGCACCCCCAGCCCTTCATGGCTGTCAGGTAGTAGATTTTGCCAGATCCCTTCTACCTGCAAGCTGTGCATGATAGGAAATTCCAGTAATGTGAGTCTACGTGGTCAGGTCGGGGCGACCAGCGTCCAGAGATCTTGCGGCACCACTGTCATGAGTGCATCCTCATGAGGCACCAGCTCTCTGAATTTTTGCTATTGAAAAGGAGGCACTACATCAGCCACCACATTTCTGCTGCCGGGGATGTGCCTTGCCCTGATCGCAATGTTCACCCTGAGCTGGCAGCCTACTAAATGCCTTAACATACACACCACTATCGGGCAGTGTGCTGTTACTTAACTCAAAACTTGTACCACAACCCACAGAACTATTTGCTTGTTGGCTAGCTGCTACTCCCAGCGGTTGATAGCAACTTTGATGAGAAAGAGCTCCAGAACCAACAAATTCTTGGTGATCCCTTTTTCATGCCATTGAGCTGGCCACCTGGCTGCAGCCTACGCTCAGTGCCTGCTTTAGGGCGGTGCGAGTGGTGCGGCCGCTCCGGTTGCTGACCTGGATTGGGGGGGCGCTGACCTCAGGGGGCGCTGGGTTTAGCAATGACTAACGAAACTTGCGATTCAAAAGCACCTTGTATGTCCTTGTGTGTCCAGCCTTCAGCAAACAATTAAAATGTTAAGATAACTCTTGTGAGTAATGTTCTTTCTTTCTTTCTTTCTTTCTAGAGAGAGAGAGAGAATGAGAGAGAGAGAGAGATAGATCAGAGTTTTGTCCAGTGGCAGCTTTGACTCGCCGTAAAGTAGCGCAGAGGGTTAATATGCCTGTTGCAAAGAACAGAACTATATTTTATGTGAACAGCTGAGTGGATTGGTAAAGCCAGCCTTTACATGCACTTTAAAACAAATGAATGCATGTGAGAGGGGCTATGAAGAGATGAGGGGCTCATTTGCTGGGTAGTAGAGAGTGAATCCGAGGAGGTGGTCATGGGGTGGGGGGTACCAAAAAAGCCTGTTGCAGAGGGCACCACCAGCGCTAAAGCCGGCCCTGCCTACACTGATCCCAAAATGGCACGAAGCCCTCGCCCCCAGCTGCCTCAGTAAAGAGCTCTAGTTGCTTAGCTGATATCCAGGATACCCGCCAAATCAGTGTCCCATTAAAATCAGCCAGGAATAATGCCCATTGATGGCGATCCTCTTTCACACCCTGTGTGAGTCTGACTCTGTGCTTTCTCCTTGTCAAACCTTTGGTTAATCATGTCAGCCGCCTAATGAATGGCTTCCCCTCTACAATCACGTTGTTGACAAAGTTGAGTTTGAATTGTGGCTTTCTTCCTCCCCAGTATTATCATAATAAGATGTTTTATGTTGTCTGTCTTATTTGCTGGCAACCTGCTCAAGCCCTCCACGGTGTCTAATTTGATGCTCGCGTGGTGGGGCATTCTGATTTTTCCTACCCTAGGAGGATCCCCAGTTCCTCTGCCCGTGCCAAAAACTGCCCCATCAAGTCTGCTCATTCAGAGGATCCTGGTATTCCAATAAATAAGAAGTTGTCTAGGTAGTGAATATGTCCCCAGATGGGTGGCGGGACCATAGCACCCATTATAAGAAGCAGCTAAAAGCCTCAAAATAGGCGTATTAAACAGTGCAGGCCATGGGCAGGCACTTGTCTTAATAAAAACCATTGTCCAGCCTGAACCCTAGGAAGTGCTAGCTTTCCAGGTGTACGGGTAGGAGGCAGAAGGTGATTTAATACCAGCCATGGCCAAAAGGGCCCCTCTCCCTCTTGTCCTGATCATGTCTATGATATATCATTGTCTGTCATGGCGTAGGTTACCGAGCCATTGCCCTGATTTAGCCAGTCATTTACGGACTCACCAGTTGAATGTGCTAGGTGGCGAATGAGTCTAAAATGACCCTCCTCCTTCTTTGGCACAAGCCCTAGGGGCAATACCACAGTCATTGAAAGGATGTTCTGTGAAGGGGCCAGCAACACTCCCCAGTTGGACCTCTTTATCAACCCTCTGCCTGACTGTGATGGGGTTCACCCAGGTTGACGGCAGGGTTTTACTAATGTGCTGCTTTAGATAGCCTTGGTATGGTGTAAGGAACCCCTCCATTAACCCTTTTGCCAATAATTGCCTCTCACTGGTCCTGGAATAGTGATTTAGTAAAAGTAACAAGGCTGTGTTTTTTTGGGATGTAGGTAAGTGTGTGGTCGACCAGTGCTCCGTTTCCTTAATCGCTACTACGGGGCCTCTAATTCTTGCCCAGGTTGTTTTTGGTATCCCCTGCTCCTTTGGCCCTCCTGCAATCGATGGCGGGGTGTGACCCCTCCCCCCACCGTTGCTACAGGCGTGCCTAAGCTTACAGTACTGTCCCCATTTACATTCGTCCTTGTCATACCTCCAGCAGGCCATGCTGCGGCCTTTTCCTGGCATTCCCCTCTGTACAGTTTTCTCTGGTGCCAAGGGGAATCCCATCCTGCTTCCCTTTCTGACCTGTTCCCTTGTCTCTCTCGCACTTGCCCCTTCTCTGACTGCCGAAGAAGAAAAAGGAAACCCACCTCCTACAAAGGTTCCAACAAGAATCCTAGAACAATGAACAACGTTGAGCATACAAAGAAAGTCAGACATATAATAGAGAAATGTTATATATAATATATAGAGATATATTTTATTATTGAATTAATCACAAATATCTGATTTATGTATGAAAATACGAGTGCTCTAAGGTCAAGAAGGGGAAACTCTCTCACTGCCAACACTCATACTCAAATGTACCACACACATTCCATCACTAAAAAAAAAGTACGTTAAAGAAGGAAATACATGCATAAATACATATATCATCAACTATTTCATTAGAGAAGGCACCATTATCAATACCAGCGTTTATAGGTAAATTCAATATAACCCAATGTTTTCCAAAAGTCTGAAGTTCATCTCACATTCAGACTTTTTGAAGAAAGATTCAAACAATGTTTACTCCTTATATAGTCCTTTACTGTATCGATTGTAGGCATCTTTTACTGCTGATGCACAGTCCAGGAACTTCCAGTTTCCTCCTCATGAACTAAAGTGCCAATGTACATTTCGGTGTAATGTGGCCAACAGGTCACACACCTTCCTCAGGGCACAAATATAGTGTCCAAAGCTTGTATAAAATATACGGAGAGAGAGGTTCCATCCATAGAGTCAGTCTCTAAACAAATTGACTGCCACCTTGTGGGTAGTAAAGCCCTCCACATACTGGTGTTCCCAGTCTATGATTACCCATGTTTGCATTTTTTCTCTGAAGCCCTTATCATAGTGAAGCCACGTGTCCCCCTGACACATTTGCTGTGACCTATGCATCTTTTGTTCATGTAGAAACAAGGCCGTGGAGTTTTGAGAGAATTTTCCCACAAAGTCGGATGTCAATATCCTAAAGGCCCTTAGCCAATTCTCAATCTTTCGCTCCACCCTGGGCTTCCGCCTTTCTCTCTTGTCCTCATCCTTTTTGTTGTACACTGTTAAGTTAAATCCGGCCTGGCAAACTTCTAACAGAGTGAATATATGTATATATTCTTTATGCCAAATCCTTTACTTTACTGACATTGGGATGGGGCAGGCTAAACCGGTCTCTCTGGCTATGATACGCTGGTTCCCTGGAGAAAGACTTATATATTCACTGATGGGGTTTCCTTACGCTGCCCAGGTGTACTGACTCATGCCCACGCCTTCGTATGGTCAGTGGTCACTAGGGGCATCGGCTCCCTAGCTGTGGTGTTGTTCGCTTCCTTGCTAGACTCCCCCACCATTTTGCGCCCATTGTGTTGATTCCCTGTACTAGTGTGGTTACCTGCTGACCGCTTTGGGGGTTCCGCTGCTTGCTGGCTGAAGTTTGAGTGGCAGCCCTACTGCTCGGGCGCGCCACAGGATAGAGGTTCCCCGGGGCCCAGCCATTGCCACCCCGCAGGGCAGCCGAAAGGAGGCAGGGTGTGCCCCCGCAGCCTGGGCCTGCCCTGCCGTTGCCCAGCATTATGTGGACCTGTTTGCTGTGCTCAGCACCCCGAATTGCATGCCATAATTAGCAATCCCCCCTGAGGTCACCCCAGAAGTACACAGCACTGTGTAGTCATTAACATGACCCCCTGTCCCGGCTGCACGTTTGTGACTCACCATTGTCTCCTGCCAAATCTGTGTTTTTTTCCACTGCAGACTTTCTGGCTTCTCGGTTTCATCAACAGGCGATGTCCGCCTTTTGTGTTTGCTGTTCTCCTCGCAGCCAGAAGCCCTCCCCACTGTGAGCTGCTGTGGTGAAGGGCTCCTCCTCCCCTGAGCCTTTTCCTGCAACTTCCCTCTGGACCCCTCCATGGTTGCCGCCATTCTGGCGATAAGCCCCCTGCTTCTAATACCCTGCTTTTGGGGCTTCCATGCCCTTTTGTTTTCTGCTTCAGCTGCTCCCCTCTGTTTTCCGGTGTTGTCTTGTTGTAGAACTCCCTGCATCTGCTGGTTCACCCAATCCTTGCAGCAGCTGGCCACTAGGCCCCGTGCTCAGCTCAGCAGCTCCTGTGAGTCGTTGTCTACCTCCCGGCCTCCATAGTTGTCTTAGACGTCCGCAACGTGCTTTGCCGGTCTTGTCTGCACATCCACTTCCTTTTCGGCACTCCAGTACCTGGTGGGCTTGCGCTGCTGCCTCCTGGTGCCAGCCATACGGTTGCCAGGTGCCTTGGTCCCGGGCATGGTGTCCTGATACTCTCGCCTGCCCCTTTGCCTTAGGCCCAGTGATGCTTGTGCTGTAGCAGTGTTTGTACACACCTGTCTTATGTGTCCACCGCAGTCCCAGTTGCTCCCCACAGCATTCACACAGTTGCAAATAGACCAAATGGTGCCTTTGTGTCGAGGCCTATGGACCCCTTGCACCTCCTAGCCATTGTGTTGCCCCGTTCACCCAATCTCTCAGGCTCCCTGACCGGGCCCCCCTTATCTCCTCCCGAGAATCTACTTGGCAACCAAACAAAGCAGGACCGAAGCTCCAGCAGGTCTGCGGGCCTTTCTGAGCGTGGGAAAGCTGAGCTGCTCCTGTGGGGTTCTCCCTTTGTTTTGTGACGAGAGTGCAGGAAAGCTGGGCTGCTTCTTCAGTGCTCTCCCTTTTTAGGGTCGAGCCTGCGTTGCACGCGCTCGCGCATGCGTATCGCAGCGAGGCGCTTTAGTTCTTAGAAAAAGGCTCAGAGCCATGTCGACGTCACGCCAGTGTGTTTGATTGGTTCGTGGGCTTGCCTAGTAAAATCTGCTTGCCTTCATTAGTGGAAGGCATCTACACGTCATGCCTTTTCCGGTGGTTAGCCCTACTCGAGCGCAGCGACCAAGTACAAAAAACATGCGAGGCTCACTGTTTTCTGTCGGATCGTGGACTACTTTTTCTCTATTTTCCTAGAGCAATTTCGCTTGGCAGAAGTCGAGCGCTTTACACAGTTAATTTAACTTTTTCCAGTTACAAACATAAAAGCACTTTTGCTGATAAATGAAAAGTCGGGTTAGGAGTTTACAACGCGATCAGCTCTAACATGAGCAAACGCAAGACCCGTTGCATTGCAAATGCTTGTTAATGTGAGCAAGAGCGGCAAGTGTGGGAAGGCAGAGCTGCTCCTGCAGTGCCTTTTCTTGTTTGCCGTAGATAATCTGGCTGCGTTATCGCTGGGGACACCTGGCAGTAGGCAGCGAGTGGAGCTGCTCTGGTAGAGCCACTGCTTAGCGGCAACTCCCTATGGCCTGTTTGTAGGCTGCCGGAACGCTGCACAAGCAGACCTGCCGCTCACCTTCAAGGATCCTCCTTGCCTAACCCAACAGTGCAGGTAACAAAGCGGGCACTCTGTCAACGTGTGGGCCCTTTCAGATGCAGGGGTTGCAGCAGCAGCTTCTTGTGCGATCAGGTGAGCCCCTGCAGTGCTCTCAGTCTTATTCCTCAGAGCAGCTGATGGCTGTTCCTTTCGTAGCATACTCACTCAGTGATCCAATAGCTGGCTCTTTCCAGCGGCAGGTGTCCACGATCGGCGGTGGTCAGGTCCAACATCGAAGGCTTGTGACCCCCTTGGAATTCTGGTGGCGCCTCATGTGGGCCCCGTTGTTTGGTCCCTTAAATTGATGCCGGCCAATCTGGCACACGCATTTTCCCGGGCTTCGGCCTTCCCGCTTCCTGGGTTCTGCCCATCGCTAGGGGTTTGTCGCAGGATTCTCAGTGATCTGGCTGCACCTCCCCAGCCTGTAAAATGTCTCGTCATTGCAGATAAGGGTTGTTCCCTGTACACCAGTATTACTGGAAGTGCTTGAAAATGTATTTGCATTAAAGCCGAGTAGTATCTGATGGTAAATCTGGTGCTATAAGGATCCCAGATCTGCTGGGCCTCAACTTGTCCTACACGTAAGACCTGCTCTCCTTAATCCGTGCTTGGGCTCCAGAGGCACCTCACGTATATTTAGGATTGTATTTGCATCATGGAGGACCATCTCTGACAGAAAAGGAGTATGTAGTGTGAAACTGCTGTACTTGGCAATTCACATAGCATATCAGCGTACCTAGGTTTGTCAGGGGTAGACACGGGCAGCCAGACGACTCTACAAAGATTCCTGAGACTGTCAAGACTATCTGTTTGGGCTCTACATTTAGTAGACTCACTTAGAATTCTTAATTACAGGGGAGACCATGGCAGGTCCAGGAAGACTGGATCGAGGCCACATTTTTAGAATAACCATTACATATGTAAATACGTGCGATTTAGTTTGTCTGTAAATGTATCTTTTGTGAATATCCAAAAATATGATATGGATTGTACCATCCTGGGCCTACTTTGTTCCTTACCTTGGGCACACGGACTAGGTGCACTACATGTTTACAAGTAAAAACCTTAACAATGAACGCCTATGTAATACATTTAATTTTCCCTTGGGTCCTCTTTATAAGAAACCCCCCGATCCTACCTCCTCTCTCACCATATGACGTTTCTACAGTTAGGTGTGAAGTTATCAAGCAGGGTCGCGTTTGTGCGCGCCTTGTCTGTCTTTATGGCAGCACCTTACTTTAGCAGAGCAGCTGAACTGATGCTCAGGCTGGCGCTGTCCCCCAACTCCTCACTCTGTTTCTGACTGATTGGCAGGGATTGTTTTCTCCTGGCTGTTGGATTGTGTACAAGGCCTGAAATTAGTATTCCAGTGAATAATCAGATGCCAGTCAGAGTGGTCTGGCTGGTAATTTGCAATGCAGAGTGTCTAGTTCTGCAGTAGCTGGGGAATCCCTGTCCTTGACAAGCCCACAACAGCTGGTTATTATAGAGCTGCTTCTCGGGAGGTTTATCGCAGCTTTTCTTAAGTTGTGATCGTTATTTAAAAACTGGTGTACTTTATTTGGAAAACTCTCTGATGAGTGCCTGTTATTTAGAGAAGCATATTATGTGCCTGTATTTATAGAGTGCTAACCTAACTACAAAGCACCGGGTTGCTGTAGAGCGGGGGAAGGAAGGAATATGGAGTGATTATTTGCTCGGTGCATGTGGTGGGGGTCAGGGAGTACCCTTTGGCGCTTGTGTCCTAGGCCAGAGTGTCTGGACTGTTCGACTTCTATTAGTTCCAGAAGTAGAGCAGGGAAAGAGCTAGTTGAATCTGTTCTGGGATGTCGTTCCACATTTTAGGAACAGGGAGAGAGAGGGCTTGTTGTCTGGCATTAGTTTTGCTTGAGCTTGACGATGTTGCTGCATGTGGTACATCGTTCACCTGTGATTTTGATTTGCTAGTCAGTTACTGTGGCCGAGTTACATTGAAGTTGATTCTGTCACGTGAAAGGAAATCTGGAGGATATTATGTCTGATAGCAGTGAACAGTTCATGGGAAGTCATGAATTGCTCCAAAAGAGGTGTGTTCAGCCTAGCAAAGGCGTGCAGGGATAATAATGCACTTCTGATTATGGCAGAATCCTTGTTAGCATATACAAGTATATAGCTGCACCATGATATGTGTGTTTCTAATGTTCGCGCGTACTAATGCTGACTGTACTCGCTAAAACCATGCTACTTCTGTTCTGCACATGAATAGCGCATAATAGAGACCTATAGATAGTCAGCTTGTGTGTTTATACTGCTCCGGGGAAATGAGGAAGAGGAGGCCATCTACAAATACTGTACTAAGTCTGGCATTTTTGATTTTTTTGTCCCTATACCGACCTTACCTGCGATATTACCTCCAGGAGAAATAGTGGCATCTCTGTCCAGCCCACCTTCAGCCGGATCCATAGGCTATTATAGGAAACCTTTCGACCAGAGGGATCTACAAAGTGTGACTAAACTCTTGGCACACATCAGAAGGGTTAACTCTGCAGAGGCCCCCTTGGTTCACTATTGTATGGAGTCCTCATCTAAAAGGGAAAATATTAAAGCAAGAAACAGGCAACGGAAACGTACAGTCCAATTGATCATTTCAAATGCTAGCATCTGTGGTTGCTGTGCATCCCACACCCACACAGGGTGATGACAAAATATTGTTATGACCCAGAAATCAGACAATGTCTTATATTTGTTTCCACTTTGTAGTGCATATCGTTGTAGAGCACTAACAATCCTAGCGACAAACAGGTTCATGAAGTGCTGGTCCGCTACAAATGGGGTTGTCAGTTGTCTCATCCAAAATTCCACTCGTGATTGTGTTCTGAGACTTTTGAAGAGCCAGATGCTGGCACGTTATGGATAAGATTTTTTTGTAACATCCGCTGTCGTAGTCCTATTTTTTTTTTAATAGGACAGTTGTGTCTGTTTGCCCTGATAGTCCTTTGTGGCTACTGCAGAAGACACCTAGACTACATATTAAGGGATTTTTTATATTTGCTATTTCAAGCTTATATCTCAAGGCAGAAAAAATACCGTCTTTTGCTGATTTTCCAGATTTTTTTAAAGGTTCTGTCATAAAAATGCCAGCTTTATTGGTAAAATACTTTGGAGGTGTTAACTTTAGCTATAATTAGTTTGTCTCTCCATTTGTAAAGAAACAACATTTCTCCTTGTGTATCCATTAAATCTAATTGTTCAAGAGTTAGCGGTCTTTGTTTTTAAAACTTCTTTTTATTTCAAACGAAGCTCAGCATCCAATTTTAACGCGTCAAGATCACATTTAATAACACCTCGTGCCAGGCACACAGTAGCATCAGGAAACTAGCCAACGTTACGTGACACCTTACTTTCATTATCCCCTGTGTCTATCCCTGTGGCTCCTCCCCCACCCCACCCCAGGCCCATAATGCCATTCCCGCTCCCCCCTGATTATCCCACTGTGTCTCTGTATGCAACCCACGTGGGCTATATTTTCTCATATTTCATCATGCATCCCCTGCTTCTATAAACCACCCGTTCTGCCTGCTGGCACCAGTCCAGGTCCCGTTCCCAGTGTGCTATCTGCGGGAGATCACTTGCTCCCCATCCCCTGGCTATATTTCGCTTGGCAACTCCGGCTGCCAATTGTAACCAGGGCTTCAAGTACCTGGGCCACCCTTCATCTCCCGTAATACCCATTATCAACCATTTTGCCTCCAGTGGTATGCGCAGCCCAGTTTCTTTACTCATGATTCGTATCACCCTTCCCCAGAACCCCTGAACCACCGGACATTCCCACAAGATATGAAAAAAGTATCCTACTTCCCCACAGCCCCTTACACACAGGTTGGAGTCACTACGTCCAATTCTATGCAGCAAGGATCTAGAATAGTATGCTCTGTGTAGGACCCTCAGTTGTATGAGTCCGAAGCTAGCCCTTATAGCTACCTCCCTAGGGCTTTGAACCTCCTCCTCCCAATCCTCGTCTTCGAGTGTTCCGAGGTCGCTCTCCCAGGCAGCCCGCAAGGTTCTCATAGGGTCTGGGGAGTTCATAATTTTCTTATGAGTCAGGGAGATAGCCTTACTCATCATGGGCTCTGACAACAGTCTATCTTTCTGGGGAGAATACTCTGGCAGCAGTTTCCCCTCCAGTATGTGCCTGTGTAGCGCGTGTCTAAGCTGCAAAAGCCTATAGCATTCAGACTGTCCCATCTCATACTCCCTCTCCAGGTCTTCAAAAGTCAGTAGTGCCCCCTACCCTCCATACATCCCCAAGGCATTCTATCCCAGTCAGCTCCCATTTCCTGAACCCTTAGAGTTTCCTGGCCTCATGGAACATTGTACTGTCCCATAGTGGAGTTCTGTTTGTAAGCTTACCTTCCCAGCCCAAGAATCTATTGGTCTCCCTCCAGGCTCTCACCATCGACTGTGTGTGGAACTGTAGTCGGTCCAACCGCCTTCTGCCATATAGCAGTGTTGGGTAACCTCAGCCCCCCCCCCATTGCCTCTCTGTCCATACGAAATGCTGGGTCATCCCCTGCCCCAACCGCCCAGTCATTAACTGTGCATAGTTGCGCTGCCAATAATAGGTATGTATGTCCGGGACCGCCAGTCCTCCTTCAAACACCCCCTCTGGAGTTTAACTAGTGAGATACGCGAGCTACCCCGTCCTATAAAAGTTTCCTCAGTTCAGTATTAATATTTTGGAACACCCCGGGCGGCACCCTGTAGGGGGTATTTTGGAGACCATATAGCAGCCACGGAGGAGCCATCATCTTAAAGAGCATGGCCCATCCCATCAAGGACACTAGGAGTCCCTGCCAGTGGGAGACATCAACCTGAAGGCGTCGTAGCTGCGAAAACAATTTTTTTCCAGAAATCTATTCACATTGCGTGTGACGTACATGCCCAAATATTGGAACCCTTCCTTTGCCACTGGAGCTATGCATCGTGTGGGCAATACAAGGGTGCCCCTCAACAGATCGAAAACCAAAGACTTGTCCCAATTGATCTGGTACCTAGAGTAATTACCAAAAATTTGAAAGAGCTTATCTACCATGGCGCCTGGTCGTGTAGCATATAGCAGAATATCATCTGTGTACAAGGCGATTCGTTCCTCCCATCCCCTACTGCCTACTATCCCGTGTACCAAAGGGTCCTGCCGTACTCAGACGTCCAGGGGCTCTAGCGTCAATGCAAAAATCATGGGTGACAGTGGGGCACCCCTGCCTCGTCCCTCTTTGTAGAGCAAAAGATAGTGTCCCATTCACCCGCACTCTTGGCATGGGGGACCGGTAGAGGAGTTGTATCCACTCACAGAATCTAAGGCCGAATCCCAGCCTAGTCAGGGTCGCAAACAGATACAGCCACTCTATACTGTTGAATGCCATCCTGGCGTCCAGCAAGAGCACCACCACCTCCTCGTGCTGCGGAGTTTGTCATATGCAAGACCCCATACAGGCATTTGAGGTTAAGTCTAGTGCTCCGCTGGGGCACAAACCTTGCTTGATCCGGGTGAATTATTGTTGTAATTACTTTTTTCAGTCTATTGGCTAAGACCTTCGAAAGGACCTTAACCTCTACATTCAACAACGATATGAGCTTGTATGAACTGCTGGTCTCTGGGTTTTCCCCTTCTTTGGGATTACTACTATAGTGGCCATTCTCTGGTCCATTGGAAGGATCCCCTCCGTCTGAGCTGCCTGGAACATTTTTAACGTATATTTTGCTGCATCTTTGGTCACACACTTCTATAACTCGACTGGTATGCCATTCGGCCCGCCCGCCTTTCCGAACTGTAACTCCTGAATGGCCTGGCCAACCTCTTCCTCTGACAGTTCCTCCTTCAACTCACCTCGGTCCTCCATTGAGAGGGCCTGCAGGGAGACATCCTTCAGCAGGTCTGCGCAGTCGACACCTAAAAGCTTGGCCCTGGACTCGTACAGCCTCTCATAGTACTCTGCAAACGCTTTGGCAATGTCCCCACTGGTCATGCATGTCTTCCCTGTCTCGTCTCGGACTGCCACTACCCAATTTCTCCCCCTATCTCTCCCTGCAAGCCAGGCTGTTAATTTGTTGGCCTTATCCCCAACATCGTAGAGACAACGCTGAGTGGCGAGCGCGTATGCTCTTGCCTTATTATCCGCCAGATCCCTCCGCTCCTGCTGGCGGAGCCTGAGCTCATAACACCGCTCAGGACACGGCCGGCCACCCGGGACTGCTGTTGCCCCAAGAGCTATAATTTCCGTTTCCAGCTCCTCCGATCTGAGGGATTGCTCCTTTCTAATCCCTCCTATCAGTGCCTGCACTAGGCCTCAGATTACTGCTTTGTATGCCTCCCAAAGGATAGCTGACAAGGTCACCGACCCATCGTTATCTTGGAAGCACAGAGTAGTCTGGTCTCTTACCCTGTGCCTGAAATTGTGATCTGTAAAGTACTAAGGGTCAACTTTGAAGGCAGTCTCTGATCCCTGTGAAACTGTCTTGCTTGTGGATGCAGCGTGAAGAGGTAGTCTATTCGTGAAAAACTGTTGTGTGCTGTCGAGAAAATATGTATATTGGTTCCCCCCAGTTTATGTTCCCTCAAAATACCTTTGGGCATCCCTAGAAGCTCCCCTCCAGCTCTCGGAAGGTGTCACTGTTTAGCCTGAGCGGTACGTAGAGCGAGCAGATATTTATCAGTTGGCCCTCCCAGGTGCCCGTCTGTAACACAGATCAACCCAGAGGGTCTGCATGTGTGTCGTCCGGGGTATATGCTACAGATGATTTGACCAGTATTCCTACCACCCTTGAGCTAGATGTGTAACCCGCATGCGCAACCAGGGAGTAACCCATTCGATCTAACACCATATATCTATTCCGCTTCTATTGAGTTTCCTGAAGCAGGATAAAGTCTGGTGTATGGCATCTAAAGTATTGTAAGACTACGGTATGCAAAATTTTACTTCCCAGGCCATTGACGGTCCAGGTCATAAGCCTGACCTCTGATTTACCCTTACATTCCATGTCGTGTCAAGGTGTGCCGCCCTTTCCCAATTCGTATTCTTGCCCCCACCCCTGTGCACATTGTGTAGCTGAGTAGAACAAGTAAAGGGTCGCAAACTGACCCAGAATAACATCCCTCATAACCCCCCCTCCCTGCTACCCTGCATTGTGGACCTGAGACCAGCCAACCACCCCATCTTTCAAGAGTGCCTGTCACCCTAGAGTGACCTAACTACTAAAGGACTGGCTGGCATCACCAATCAACTTTTTTGGACAGTATATGTGTGAGCCCAACACCCCTTATCTGATTTAGTTAACCATAGATCGGTTCTGCCGAACATCCAGTTTAGCACCATTCATACTGTAGGTGAATGACTGCCTCCTGGCAATCCTTCATCAATGCCCCTGGGCCCCCTGAGTCAATTACAGTTATTGACCAACTGCCTTACTTGTGTTTCTTCTTCACTCTTTGGCCCTCAATTGCCCCAGCCCCGAGTCTGCCAAAGCACCCTCTCCCTCCCAATACCCACCCCTTTGTTGCCACCAGTCCTCGGCAGGGTTCTGTTCTGATGTGGTCGGTACACGCTGTACCGTTGCGTCTCTGGATTGTTGGTCTATGGTCCCAGCTGACTTCCTGCTCCTTGGGGACATTTTCCCACCGGACGCCATCCCTCAATCCAGTTCCAAGCTTCCGCAGGCATGGCAAAAAAACAGGATTTGCCTTCCGCCACTACTCACAGTCGGACCGGGAAAAGCATCATGTATTTAATGTCTTTCGCTCTGAGTGTCTTCTTGACCTCATCAAAGCTCCGCTGCTGAAGATGGACTTGTAATGTAAAGTCTGGGAAGAACTGCACTGTGGTATTCTTGTAAGTTAGGTCTCCATGCGTACGGGCTGCCTGAAGGATGGCATCCCGGTTCCGGTGGTTGAACACCCTAGCTATGATAGTCCTTGGCGGGGCCCCTGGCTTGGGTGGGGGTATTGGTGCCCTATGCACCTGCTTGATGGAAAAAAATTGATAGTCGTTTCGGGTAGAGGTGATTGACTATCAAGTCTTCTAAGAAGAGGTCTACAGTGGGCCCTTCCGGGACCCCACCACACGGATATGGTTTCTCCTTGCCCGATCTTCTTGGTCTTCCAGCTTGGCCGACATGTGTGCTGGTTGTTTTGTCAGGCACTGAACCTGGTCTTCCAGATTTTTTGTTGTGGATTGCAAAAGGTGAATGTGTGATTCTGCAGATTTGACTTTTTCAGAAATTTTTTGTGAAATCCGCTCGCAAAAGATTGACATCCATCATTTACAGCATCCAACTTGGGCTCAAGCGAGGTCTTGAGATTTCAAATTGCTTGCATTATGGCTCCCAGCGAGGGCTCCACATCCCCTGACTTCTCCCCACCTTCATTATTCTCCGTCGTCTGCCAAGCCACTGAGTACTTGTCCATTTTGTTAGACTGTGTGTGAGTGTGGCTCTTCGGTTTCACCATTTTCCCTTTCCCCCTCCTTGTCCTTTGGAGAAGGTGTCTTAGGGGGCACCCAGGCCACCGGAGTGGGGGGAATGGGGAGAACCCACCACGCCGTTTATACTCCTAGGCCCTGACGGGGCGGCAGCCACACAATGTGCCTCCCAGACTCCGCCTGTAGGCCTCCAAGGGCTGGACAGGTCACTATTGCTCTGCTCTCTTTACTCCTTTCTACTCTCGGTCCCACTGCTCCGCCTCAGGCCCTCTCACTCTGCTTACCTGCGGTGGCAAATCATACCGCTCCCAGCGGCGCGTTCACTCCAGTCCAGCCGACACCCCCGCGCAGGCATTTACCGTCTCCTTCACCTGCTGCCGTGGTAGGTACCGCTCACTGTGTTGGACCGAGCCAGCCCCTCACTCTCCACTCTTCGTCCGCTGTCTTCCTTAGTATTTGGTTGTTCCCAGGCCCCCCGGCTGGGTGCGGCCCACGTCTGGGTCACAATCCGACTGGCCCTGTCATGGCCTTCCCCTCCTTCCCCTCCTCCCCCTCCGACATGATCCACCAGGAGAGGAGGGTGGGGGTGCTGTACCTCCACCCCCTGCCCCCCCCCCAGGCTGCCCTGGATCGGGCCTGGCACCCTCTGCCGGCGACCCGCACTCTCTCCTCCAACCGCCCCAGGGGTCGCCTCGCTCCCCTCAATTGCTTCCACCGCCTTGGTCCATGGGCTGAGCCGGGCCCCACTCGCTTGGTCGCCGCCGAACGCCGGCCCGTGCTACTCCGCTGCAAGTCGTCCTCTCTTCTGCAGCCCGAGCAGCTCACCGGTACTCCTCATGTTGCTGGCGGCCGCCACCAATCTCCGGCTCCTTGTGCATCTCGCTCCTTCACCGCAGTCGCTGCATGAAATCACTGTTCAGCCAGAATACTTCCGTGCTCATTTGGTGTATTATTATTATTTTTTTTAATAAATATCTTCTGTGGGGGCGATTTTTGTGCCGATGTAGTAGGATTCTGTGCGGATTACGAAGTTAATTACTTTAGCTCACCAGAGCTCCCTTACAGTGCGGCCATCTTGGCTGCTGCCAAGCCACGCCCCACAAGAGATAGTGGTCTTGGGCCCCTCATGGGACTTACCAGTCCTCCTTCTGACTGTGGGTCGAGAGCAATAAACACAAATTGCAAAGGGTCCCCACTGTGTCCTAAATTATTTTCCTGTCTCCTTGAAGAAGGGATTGGGTGACTATTTTGGGGGTGGGTAGTCATGGTTACATGTTTTCAGTTCTCTCACTAGTCTGTGGCAGTCATTTCAGGAG
Organism: Pleurodeles waltl; assembly: GCF_031143425.1. Lineage (NCBI taxonomy): Eukaryota > Metazoa > Chordata > Amphibia > Caudata > Salamandridae > Pleurodeles > Pleurodeles waltl. The sequence continues at coordinate 256,271,081 of NC_090442.1, forward strand.
GACAGTTTTATCTCCTCGATCAGTATAATGCTGGTTCTGTTTCGTTTCCCATCCGTTACAATCCGATCATCGTGGCTGTTCAGATAGTCCCCAGATCGCAGTGTTTTTTGTCCTGAAAGGAGATCGCACAATGTATAGGAATTTCACGATTTTACTTTCCACCCTCATCATGTCTGCATACTTGATGGTAAATTTCACAATGTTGCTTTGTGGTAGGCAATAGGAGCGGTCCTATTTTGTTGCTTGCTTTCTTTTTAGTTATTATAGGAATGTGTAAAAAAGAGGTCATTTTTGAAGAAAGAAAAAAAAGAAGGCAATTAAAAGCTGGCTGGTGATTTGTTATGCTAGCCAGGAAGGAGTTGGACGGCCCTACTCCCAAAAGCTTGCCACCTTTCCCTGAAAGAACATGTTTGTATTGTCATGTTTTGCTGATCTGTACATTTGAACTGACATCACAATGCTTAAATTTACATAACTAATTAATTTCACCCTGCTGTAATGCTGTGGCTAGCAACCGTGCAACGAACAATACCAACAGATTAAACCCCTTTACAACTTGTATACTGATTATTTGTATTACGTTTATACCGCCTAGGTGCTGAAGGTGTAATTTATTATTGACGTGCAGTCACGGCTAACATCGGTAATGAGGAGGGGGGTGGCATGCGCAGGGGCAGCGCGGGAGCAGTCAAAAAATTAATTGAAAAAGAAGAACTTACCCGCTCCTCACCGCGCCGCACCTCTCCTCTGTTTCCTTGGGCTGCAGGCTTAGGCTCCTAGCCTGCTGTGCGGCCAATCCTGACGCTGCTCAGAGCAGCATCAGGATTGGCTGGGAGTGCCCTGGCTGGGCACTCCCAGGCAGACTGGGAGCCTGTGCAGGCTCTATCCAGCTCAGCAGTTGCTGGGCTGGAGAGAGCCTACAGGGCATGTGTGTTTGGCCGGCCCGAGACGGCCGGCCAAACACATATGTGCACTGAGGAGAGTGAACAGGGCACTCCCCTCGGTGCTTGTCACCCCCATTGCCCGCTCCTTCCACCACAAAGGGATAATAAACCTAGTTTATTATCCCTTTGTGGTGAAAGGTTTGCAGCTTCTGCTGCTGGCGGGGGGTGACGCTCCTCCGGCCTAATGGAGGAGTCACCCCTGTTGAGGTGCCAGGCATGAAACTGCTTGGTTTTGTCATGTTGTTATAATAAAGAAGCATGACATTGATGTGTCTTCAGGGTGCCATTGGTACCAAAACATTTGGTTGGTGAAATGAGAGGGGCTGTTGGACAGCTCGTTATTGGAGAGCGCTAATGTAGACATCATTGATTATCAGGCCACTACATGTGAATTATTTAGCTTCGGTCATGCCTGCTTTTGAGAGTCATGCCACATGTTTTGCATGTGACTAACTCCTCCTTGGCCTACTGGCCTTTTAGAGGCTCGTGTCTGACCTATGAATCGTTCTGACCAGCTCGAATGGGTTTTCAGTGGCACAAGCCTGGCACTTGACTGGCGGTTTCTTTAAGGGTGTGAAACATCTATCTAGAGAGAACTAGACATCCTTATCCAATCACTGTGGCTTCGCCTCCGGTTTCATAATGTATTTTGAGGTAGCTCACCTTTTTATCTACTAGTCTCAGGCCTTGGTGTCACAAGGATGCTTTTAGATTATTGTGTTGTATTACAGGAGTGTGTAACTGAATGGGCCATCAGTGGCTCAACCTAAATACGGATACCACCGAAATAGTAATCACAGATGCCAATCAGTATATCTAGCTTTTCAATCCTCTGCCCATCCAATTATGGTACATGCCCACAACCAGCAAATTAGTGAAAAATATTGACATAAAAATCGATGCCACAGTTCAAATGGACTCCCGGTTGGTCCTGGTTGTTTTCTCCCGTCTATTCTACACAAAGCGTTTTTGACAATCCTACCATTTGTAACCCAGAAAGTAGGCCTTTTTCCATTATGGCCATTATCGGTACCAGGTAAGACTATTGTAATAGTCTTTTTCTGAATTTGAAAACCACCATGACACAAGACCTGCAATATCTTCAAAACCAGGAAGCCAGTAATAATGGAAGGTCCTCATTTTAGTCATGCCACATCATTGATACGGTTGCATTGGCTCCCCATTGAACAATAGGTCATCTTGAAAACTTTATACATTGTCCACCGTATGCCACATTATCTTACTTCTTTTGAAGAGAATGTTTCCTAATAGGATACTCCTCTAGGATCCTCTAACATTCTTCATCTTTGCTTTCCTTAGTTCAGTAACAAAGGACTTTTTGTGCAAGCAACCACTTTTTGAACAACCTCCTCAAGGATCTCCAAATCACTTCCAATTATCGATAGTTTAGGAACTCAACCGAAATGTGGCTCTACCACTGATTAGTGTATTTACTTTTTTACTTGCTTCTCCATATTCTTAACGTGTAGCGCCATGAAATCTCCAGTTGCCGTACACCCTAGCAAAACCTACAATAAAATGAAACACTCGACTTTATTGGGGTAATAACAAACTATTTTATCCTATTAGAAGTAGTTGAAAATTGCTCTGGTATACGCATGAGAGGAGAATGGTAAACACTTGGATTTCAGTGGTCACTAACTGGGAAGTGATTCGTCAAGTTTAACAGAAAAGTGTCTTGTTATGCTTCATTCCATTTTCCCCATCAAGAAATAAACTCATTTTGTAGGTGTGAGGTCACTGAGTATACCTGGGATTCCTTGGTCAGATTGCCAGTGGTGTAGAAACACACCCAAATATTCCAAGACATGATAGTTACTTACTCTTACTCAGGTCTTTGAATATTTGGGTGAAGTTTATGCACATGGATTAATTGTGTTCACTTGCTCAGAAGATGTAATAAGGCATCGAAAGACTGGTACTTCCCACATACAGAACGCCAGTTTTCGTTTTGGAGAGAAAACAGTGCTCTCTCCTTTTCGAATTAAAGTATCTTTAATGTTCCACCTGCCGTGCATGGTTCTGTCGATATTCTAGGGCTGCTAACTGCCTTCAGGAAGCGATAATGTCAACAGCAGTATCTATCCAAGGAGAGCCTTTTAATTAAACAGGAGAGGAGTGAGGAGGTAGATGTATTCGCTTCCATTCATTCTGATGAGTCACTCTTTCATAGTCCGCTCTGATAAGCGTGTTCCATATTGTGAGGCTGAAGGCGGGGGTCTGTTGCGAAGGGCATTAAAAAGAGCTTCAAACAAAGATTAGGTATAATCCTTTTACCTTTGCTTTCTAAGATGCTCTTCATTCTGTAAAAAGGGCAGGCTCTGGGTGGTGCACCAAGCAACAATTTTGTTTGCAATGGATTACATGATACGTTTTTCCGCCTTGATAAACAAAATGGGAGATCATGGAGATCATCGTCAAACTGCAAGATGTGGGAAGAGCAGCTAAAAATAGTATGTCTGGCATCATTGCCTTCTGAAAGGATTCCGATATCGCAAGTGGGTAGGTGGTGTGTTTCATGCCAAAGTTATTTTGTTGTATTTATGAATGTACTGTCTCACTTGTCCTGGCTCTGATTTGCTTTCTCTTACTTCCATTTTTAGAGCACTTGGATTATTTTGAGGGTACAAATGTCCTAAACGGACAGACTCTGCAACTTCTCCTGATAAAAGTTTTTCGAATGAGCAGTACATCTGTTCATTTACAGTAGTTCTGTTTCAAGCCCCAAACACTCCAGGAGCACAGTCTATTTTGATTGCACTCCAAACTGTTTCAACGTTCCTTTGTATGCACTGACATAGTGGAAAAAGGAAGTCTCTTGGAATAATCTGGAGTAAGTAGTCCTCTTGGGTCTCTTCAGGGACCAGACAACTGTGCATTATAGTTACCTCAGGGCACGAGTTGTAATTACTTGAGATAACTCTTACTAAAACAGGTGAATTTCTATGATTTTGTACGTTTAAAATGTGAGCCTAACTATAATGTCCCTGTAACCTTTGTTTTTTTTAAGTGAATTTCAATGTTTTTTCTAAATTCTATTTCCTAACTGTAATGTCCCTGTAACCTTTGTTTTTTTCAGTGAATTTCCATGGCGTTTTTTTACAAAAAGTAAGTTTCATTACTATACGTTAATTCAACCACTGCCGCGCACGGCTTGGCCGCAACCTTGCGCCATGGTAACATTCTGTTTGAGCAGTAGGTTACAAGTTTATAACAGTTTCATGCCAGCACCATAATCCTTTGTTATAGCAAAATACATATCAGGTCTACTTCATTTGTTGAAATTATGTACTTATCCCAAACACCAACAGTTTTTCTTCTGTCTGAAAACCCAATTCACCATCACTTTAGTTTTCTCAAACTGAGCTTCACAATGTGTGGGTGTGAGAGCGTCTGTCTGGGAGTAAGAGTGGGTGTGAGAGTGCCTGTCTGGGTGTAATAGTGGGGGTGAGAGTGTCTGTCTGGGTAAGAGATTGAGTTTGAGAGGGTCTGTCTGAGTGTGAGACTGGGTGTGACTGTCTTTCTGGGTGTGAGTGGGTGTGAGAGTGTCTGCCTAGATGTCAGAGGGAATGTGAGAATGCCTGGGTGTGAGAGTGGCTCTAAGAGTGTCTGTCTGGACATCAGAGTGCATGTGAGAATGTGAGAGTGTCTGACTGGGTGTGAGATTGGGTTTGAGAGTGTCTGCCTGGATATCAGAGTGGGTGTGAGAGAGTCTCTATGGGTGTGAGAGTGGGTATAAGAGTGTCTGTTTGTGAGAGTGGGTGTGAGAGTGTCTGTCATAGTGTGAGGGTGGGTGTGAGAGTGTGTCTGGGCGTGAGAGTGGGTGTAAGAGTGTCTGCTTGATGTCAGAGGGAATGTGAAAGTGTCTGGGTATGACAGTGGAAGTGAGAGTGTCTGTTTGGACATCAAAGTGCATATGAGTGTCTCTCTGAGTGCAAGGGGATGTGAGACTGTCTAGATGTCAGAGGGAATTTGGGAGTGTCTGGGTGTGACAGTGTATGTCAGAGTGTCTGTCGACGTCCGAGTGCACGTGAGTGTCTCTGAGTGTGAGAGTGGGTGTAAGATTGTCTGGGTGTGAGTGTGAGAGTGTCCGTCTGGGTGTGAGAGTGAGTGTGAAAGTGTCTGGGTGTGTGAGTGTCTGCCTGGATGTCAGAGTGTGTCTCTCTGGGTATGACAGTGGTTATGAGAGTGACTGGTTGTGAGAGTGGATGTGAGAGTGTCTGGGTAAGAGTGAGTGTGAGTGTGTCTGTCTGGGTGTGAGAGTAGGTGTGAGAGGGTCTGTCTAGATGGCAGAGGGGATTTGAAAGCATCTGTCTTGGTGTGAGTGTGTGTGTGTGTGAGAGTCTCTTTTGGTGTGACAGTATCTCTCAGATTGTGAGTGAGGGTGTGACAGGGTGGTTAGGAGTGAGAATGGGTGTGAGATTAAATATGTATATATATAATATATATTTTTTTAAATTGACGTTTCCCAAAATCCGTGGATTCTTTCCGGGGCCACGCTGGGCCCCGCAGATCAATCCGTGGATCTTGCAACAAAATAATATATATACGTTTTTACACTATTTTAAAACCTTTATTTTAATGTTATATGACATATAAATACACCCCCATGTAGTCAGGGAACCTCTACGCTGACCCCTTAAGTTCATTTTAAGCCCCCATTTTAGCCCCTGGGACCACCCCGATGAAACAAAATGGCAGCCACAATCCTCCTGAGAGAGATATTCACTAAAAAAACAAAGTTTACAGGGATGTTATAGTTAGGTTTACGTTTTACCCACACAACACCATAGAAATTCAGCAGTGATTGTTATACTTATAGTGATACTTATATTAACCGCTTGGGTGCAGGTCACGACCAGTGGCCGACACCAGGGAGGGAGTTAATAAATCCTCGGGTGCGTCGCACCCGAGGATTATTAAAAAAAAAAAAAAATTGTCCCCTGGAGACACAGAAGGTTTTCCGTGTCTCCCCCCACCCGCCCCTGTCACCATGTTGATTTTACGTCCGCTTCCTGCTCCGATGGGGAAAACGGCCCCAAACGGCCTTCCCACGTTCGGGAAGGCCTCGTAAGAAAGGGGAGACTCTCCCCTTTCTTACGAGGCCTTCCTGAAAGTGTTTCCTGGCCCCTGATCGCAGCACAACTGCGATCAGGGGCCAGGAAACACCACTAGACACCAGGGATTTCACTTGGGGGGGGTCGGCCCCCTCGGAAAACGGGCCACCCCCACCCCCGGGGCAATTATTTTTTTTTTTTAAAGGTAGGTGCCCCCTGGGCAGGGTGGGGGGGAGCGTGGTCACTTTCGATTCGATTGCGCAACCCCCCCCCCCCCCGGGCTAAATTTTATTTAAAAAAAAACAGAAATGGACAGGGGGGTCTATATATGTAGATATATCTATGTAGGGGTATATATATGTAGATATATCTATGTAGATATATCTATATATCTACGTGGATATAGCTATAGATATATATATATATATCTACAGATATCTATGTAGCTAGATATATCTATATAGATCTATCTACAGATAACTATGTAGATAGATATATCTATATAGATATATCTACATGGATATAGCTATAGATAGATTATATATCTACAGATATCTATGTAGATAGATATATCTATATAGATCTATCTACAGATATCTATGTAGATAGATATATCTATATTGAGATAGATCTATATATATATATGTGTGTGTGTGTATATATATATATATCACTTTTGTCAATACATGTGTGGTTTTCCTGGGGGCTGGGATCGGCCCCCAGGAAAACCACACATGTATTGACAAAAGTGATATATATATATATATATATATATACATATATATATATATATTTGCCACCAGTTGTCTTGCAGTTTGCGTCTTCAAAGCAATGCACATACTTCAACTGACGCATTTCACCTGTAGCTTTTAGACAGCAATAAAAAAGTCAAGTAAGTATTGTGATTATGTTTCTGCTACAAAAGGATCATACTTTTGTCTAGTGGCAGTTTCTGATGGATACAACTACCTGTGGATTCCTCACCTAATGAATTCTCCCATGGCGCCAGCATTCGACGGAAATCTTCTTCCTAGTCTCTGCACGTCGACGAGGACGTCACTCTAGCCCACGCGACGCCGTCTGACGTCATACAGGCAATAAGAGGTCCTCGACGACGTGCCGACGTCAGTTCCCTTTTTTCCGTGCATTCGAAACGGTTATCTTCGAGGGAGCAACTGTTACTTTTGTGGTTACAGTGTATTTTTGCTGCGTAGTCTTTCGCTGTGGTAATAATGTCGCAGAGAAAGTCTGGATTCAAGCCTTGTCGTGAGTGTGGAGGCAAGATGTCAGTGACGGATCCTCATTCCGACTGCCTTTGGTGTTTGAGCTCCGACCACGACGTCTCGACTTGTGATTCATGCCAGCACATGAATCCAAAGGCCCTCAAGGAACGTGAGGCGAAGCTGTTTATGGCGAAATCGAAAAAAGAAAAGCATCACAAGAAGTCTTCTTCGCCAAGACATCGGCGTCATCGAGACTCCCGGCGCCGTAGAGAATCTCAGCGTCATTCAAGCAAGGAGACTCGTTCCAGGTCTTCGGATCGGCGCCGAAGGACATGGGAGATCAGTCCCACGGTTACGCCGCATCCTTCGACGCCGTTGCCCTCCCCGGCGTCTCCGACTTCACCTGGACAGGCGTCGGTGATTGAGGTATTGGAGCCTCAGGTGTTATCTCCGGCGTCGCAGACGTCGAGGCCGGCGTCGGGGTCGCCTCCGAGACAGGCACCCCAGTATCCGGCTTTTCCCACCCCTGGAGCCGATAGTTCCGCATTCTTGAATGCGATGTATGCCATCTTCCAACAGATGGCTCCAGGGGGTGCTCCGGCTGGGCCTTTGGCCTTTTCATTGGGTGATCCTGCGCCTCTTCGGCCGGCACCCTTTATGCCCTTTCTCCCTTTTGGGAACGTGGGCTCGGCGCCGGTGTCGGCGCCGGTGGCCGCTCCGGTGGCTTCAGAGGGATTGGCCCCGGGGATTTCCATCCCGTCGACGTCGGGATTTCGGCCTGTGACTCCGGTGGGTCCATCTGAGTCGTTAGGGCTCCAAGCTCCTTCTTCCACGGCCTCTTCCAGATTTTTCAGGAGGTTTCGTGTATTTGGGCGTGGCTCTTCCTCCTCTTCCTTTCGGGGAAGATATCAGCAACCTGCCTCTTCCCATCCCTATAGATCTTTTAGAGGGAGAGGTAGGGTCCGCACCAGAGGAGCCTCTCAGCAGCACTCTGCCTCTTCCTCATCCTCTGGCGGGGTGCAGCAGGGGAAGCAGCCTTAGGCTTCCACCATTTCCCACTCACTCCTCTCCTGTAGGGGGAAGATTACAGCATTTTCTCAACAAATGGAAGACTGTTACAACGGACACTTGGGTTCTCAGTATTGTGGGAAAAGGCTACACCCTTCCCTTTCGGGAGTTCCCGCCACTCATCCCGCCCCGCCCTTCTTATTGTTCAGAAGAACACCTCCTGTTGCTAGAACAGGAGGCACAAGCCCTCCTTTCAAAGGGTGCGGTGGAGTTGGCCCCAGAGCAAGAAAGGGGTCGAGGATGTTACTCAAGGTATTTCCTGATTCCCAAGAAGGATGGTCGTTTGAGACCAATCCTGGACCTGAGGATCTTGAATTGGTTCCTCAAGCAGGAAAAGTTCAAGATGCTGACCCTAGCACAGGTGCTTTTGGCGTTGAACAAGGAAGACTGGATGGTGTCTGTCGACTTGCAGGATGCTTACTTTCATATCCCGATACTCCAGTCACACAGGAAGTATCTCCGGTTTGTGGTGGGATCGCAGCACTATCAGTTTGCGGTCCTTCCGTTCGGTCTTACTACAGCACCTCGAGTCTTCACAAAGGTGATGTCGGTGGTTGCGGCAGAACTCAGAAGGAAGGGGATAGCAGTATTCCCTTACTTGGACGACTGGTTGATCAAAGCCAAGTCCCCGGAGCTTGTGTCGCATCATCTGCAGTCAACAACCCAGTTGTTGTTCGACCTGGGTTTTTCGGTGAACGAGCCCAAATCTCACCTAGAGCCCTCTCAGCGCCTCCTGTTCATAGGGGCAGTACTGGATACAACATTGGGTCGGGCCTTTCCTCCGCCTCAGCGGATTCAAGATATTCAGGATTTGGTTCCAATGTTTCGAAATGGAGCGGTAGTTCCAGTCCTCAAGGTCCTTCGTCTGCTCGGTCTGTTTGCCTCCTGCATTCTGTTGGTCACGCATGCTCGCTGGCACATGAGGGCTCTTCAGTGGTGCCTCCGAAGGCAGTGGTCTCAACACAAAGGGGATCTAGAGAGTACTGTCAAGATCTCCAGAGATGCTGCTGTGGATTTGAAGTGGTGGATTGCAAGCAACAATCTTTCACAAGGAAAGCCGTTCCAGCAGTCGCCACCAGTGGCCACAGTCATAACGGATGCTTCCACTCTAGGGTGGGGAGCTCATCTGGGGGATCTGGAGATCAAAGGCCTTTGGTCTCCAGAGGAACAGATGTTTCACATCAATCTGTTAGAGTTACGGGCTGTACGTCTGGCTCTCAAGGCCTTCCTCCCTTCCCTTCGTGGTCAGTCGGTACAGGTCCTAACGGACAATACTACCACGATGTGGTACATAAACAAGCAGGGAGGAGTGGGGTCGTACCTTCTCTGCAGAGAAGCTCTTCGACTATGGTCCTGGGCAAAGGACCATCAGATTTGCTTGATAGCAAACCATCTGGCCGGAGTCTTAAACGTGCGTGCGGACAGTCTCAGTCGCCAATTCTCGGCAGACCACGAGTGGCGTCTCCATCCAGATCAAGTCCATTTAATCTTCCAGAGGTGGGGGTTTCCTCGGGTAGATCTGTTTGCCACTCGAGAGAACGCGCATTGTCCGTTATTCTGCAGCCTCCAGTATCCGATGCAGGGAGCGTTGAGGGACGCGTTTCAAATAACCTGGTGCGGCCAGTTGCTTTACGCGTTTCCTCCCATACCCTTGATTCCTCGAGTATTGAGGAAGATTCGCCAGGACCGGGCTCTAGTCATCCTAATAGCTCCGGATTGGCCAAGGAGGGTATGGTACTCCGACCTTCTCCAACTCTCAATGTGCCCTCCGCTCGGTCTCCCTCTCAGGGCAGACCTCCTCTCGCTGTCGCAGGGGCAGGTTTTACACCCCAACCTCCAGAGTCTGCACCTACATGCCTGGAGATTGAACGGGGCAACCTGAGTTCTTTCTCTCTCCCGCCTGAGGTAGTGGATGTTATATTAGCGGCCAGGCGACACTCCACTAAATCTATCTACGCTAATAGATGGTCTAAATTTGTTGCGTGGTGTGGAGAGAGGCAGATTGATCCCTTACATGCTCATCTATCGGACGTTTTGTCTTTTGCTCTGTCTCTAGCGCAGAAAGGTTGTGCAGTGGCTACCATTAAGGGTTATTTATCGGCCTTGTCAGCCTTCATATGTCTTCCAGACCAACCATCTTTATTTAAATCCCCTATTGTTATCAGATTCTTGAAAGGTCTTCTAAATAAATATCCTCCAAAACCATTCGTTATGCCGCAATTGGATTTGTCCTTGGTCCTGACTTTCCTTATGGGGTCCCCTTTTGAACCTATGCATTCTTGCCCCTTAAGGTATTTGTTTTTAAAAACAGTCTTCCTGATAGCTATAACATCAGCAAGGAGAGTGAGTGAGTTGCAGGCCTTATCAGTAAAGCCCCCTTATACAACTTTTTATGGGGATAAGGTGGTGTTGAGGACCAAGGCTGCTTTCCTCCCGAAGGTTGTTTCACCTTTCCATTTGGCTCAGGCAAGTACTTTGTCCACGTTCTATCCTCCGCCTCATCCTTCCAAAGAGGAAGAAAGACTGCACCGTCTGGACCCAAAGAGGGCGTTGAGCTTCTTTATTGATAGAACAAAGGATTTCAGGCTGGAGGATCAGCTGTTTATTGGATACGTGGGCAAGAGGAGAGGAAAGGCAGTCCACAAGAGAACACTATCCAGGTGGGTTGTTCTTTGCATTAAAATCTGTTACTCTTTGGCAAAGAAGGATCCTCCTGAGGGCATTAGAGCTCATTCCACCAGAGCTAAGTCGGCCACTTCGGCCTTGGCCAGAGGTGTTCCTGTGGTCGACATCTGCAAGGCCGCAACTTGGTCGTCCCTTCACACTTTTGCAAAACATTACTGTTTGGATTCTGAGGTTAGAAGGGACGGCCATTTTGCACGGTCAGTGCTGCAGGATTTCTTGGTTTGACCATTTAGGCACCCACCGCCAGGCGTGGTACTGCTTTGGGACTCTATTCATTAGGTGAGGAATCCACAGGTAGTTGTATCCATCAGAAGAACGAGTTACTTACCTTCGGTAACGACTTTTCTGGTGGATACATTAGCTACCTGTAGATTCCTCACGGTCCCACCCGCCTCCCCGTTGCCTTTCTGGTCTTACCAAGTAATCCTTGAGTGCGCTCCTCTTGGTCTTCGAGGGTGCAATAGATGTTGTGTATAATATATTTATATATGTATATATGTATATATCTTTGTGTATATACTTGATGTGTATATATATTTTTTTTTAAAGAGAGAGTTATATATATATAAAAGATTTACAGCTATTCATGCAATGTTGTGTATTTTACAATGTTATGGGATGTTGCCTTGCTCTTTCATTGCATTGCCTGGTTGTTCTCATGCACGTAAAAAATGATTGGTACTGACGTCGGCACGTCGTCGAGGACCTCTTATTGCCTGTATGACGTCAGACGGCGTCGCGTGGGCTAGAGTGACGTCGACGTGCAGAGACTAGGAAGAAGATTTCCGTCGAATGCTGGCGCCATGGGAGAATTCATTAGGTGAGGAATCCACAGGTAGCTAATGTATCCACCAGAAAAGTCGTTACCGAAGGTAAGTAACTCGTTCTTTAGTGCCATAAAGAAGCGCAGAAGGTTTATATGCCTACTGCAAAGAGCAAATCTGTATTTTATGTCAATAGCTGAGTACATTAGTAAAGTCAGCCATTACCTGCGCTATAATACAAATGAAATGTATGTGCGGGGTGGGGGGCGGCTATGGAGAGATGAAGGGCACTTTTGCTGGGTGGTAATGAGGGAATCCGAGGAGGAGGAAGTGGGAGCACCAATAATGATTGTTGGACTGGGCGCAGGAGGTGCTAAAGACTGTGACGAATGGTATGTGACAAGGTGTTTTTTGAGTGTCTTGAAAGAACGTGCTGATTGAGGGAAGAAGCGCAGGTAAGGTGTCCTCCACTGTTGCACGTATCTCACACACATCATCGATTTTGTGACTGTCTATGTAGGCTAGTGTTTTAGAGCAACAGTTTAGCCAATAGCAGAGATGGCATCTTGATGGATGACTGCTGCCGTCTTTCGGGTTATAGAGGAATAGCTCTGACATAGGATCAGAGACTGAGACATCAGATACTGAGACAGCATCTGAGGGATAGGACAATGGCACAGACTCTAGGAGTGATTTTTCAGTCGGAGGAGTCCCATTCGATAACTCCTCTTCCAGTAAATTATGAGGGAGGTGATGAGGACAGTCCTGCTGTCCCTTCACAAGCACAGTCTGTGCAACAGGGTAATAGTGGGTTAGCCCAACCCAGAGAGCAGGTGAATGCGGCAGCAAGCAGAGAGAAAGAGAGTGCTCTCTTGGGAGCTCCCCAATTTAGTTCAGCCCCAAATTCCACCGCCCAAATCGTATTGTGGAGACATCAAAATTATCTATCACAAAACAAACTGGTTTTGTAAGGCAGGCACTTGTGTTTTGGTCCTGGGTTCGGCGGCCATATAGAGAAACATACTAAACCCAAACATTTCTGGAAACAAGACATTCAGGGGAGTCCACAGAGGTGTGACTTGTGTGGATTCCCCAAAGTTTTCTTACCCAGAATACCCTGCAAAGCTGAAATGTTGAATAAAAACTCTATTTTTCTCACATTTCTGTCACACAAACTACAGGAATATGCTGGGATCCACAAAATTCCTACCACCCAGTGATTCCTCACCTGTCCTGATAAAAACACTACCCCACTTGAGTGCCTATAGCTAGTGCCTGCATCAGGAATGGATAACCCCAGGGTCAACAGCTGCCTCATGTAAGGACCAACATTGACCGTTGTGTGATCTATTCCTGTCGCAGGCACCAGGCCTACCCACACAAGTGAGGTACCATTTTTATTGGGAGACTTGGGGGAACGCTGAGTTGAAGGACATTTGTGGCTCCTCTCAGATTCCAGAACTTTCTGTCACCGAAATGTGAGAAAAAGTGTTTTTTTTAGCCACATTTTGAGGTTTGCAAAGGATTCTGGGTAACAGAACCTGGTCAGAGCCCCACAAGTCACCCCATCTTGGATTCCCCTACGTCTCTAGTGTTAAAAAATGCCAAGGTTTGCTAGGTTTCCCTAGGTGCCGGCTGAGCTAGAGGCCAAAATCCACAGCTAGGCACTTTGCAAAAAACAGGTCTGTTTTCTTTGGGAAAATGTGATGTGTCCACGTTGTGTTTTGGGGCATAACCTGTAGCGGGCGCTAAGCCTACCCACACAAGTGAGGTACCATTTTTATCGGGAGACGTGGGGGAACGCTGGGTTGAAGGAAATTTGTGGCTCCTCTCAGATTCCAGAACTTTCTGTCACCGAAATGTGAGGAAAAAGTGTTTTTTTTTGGCCACATTTTGAGGTTTGCAAAGGATTCTGGGTAACATAACCTGGTGAGAGCCCCACAAGTCACCCCATCCTGGATTCCCCTAGTAGTCTAGTTTTAAAAAATGCACAGGTTTGGTAGGCTTCCCTAGGTGCCGGCTAAGCTAGAGGCCAAATCTACAGCTAGGCACTTTGCAAAAAACACGTCAGATTTCAATGTAAAAATGTGATGTGTCCATGTTGCGTTTCCTGTCGCGAGCATTAGGCCTACCCACACAAGTGAGGTACCATTTTTATCTGGAGACTTGGGGGAACACAGAATAGCAAAACAAGTGTTATTGCCCCTTGTCTTTCTCTACATTTTTTCTTCCAAATGTAAGACAGTGTGTAAAAAAGACGTCTAATTGAGAAATGGCCTGTAATTCACATGCTAGTATGGGCACCCCGGAATTCAGAGATGTGCAAATAACCACTGCTTCTCAACACCTTATCTTATGCCCATTTTGGAAATACAAAGGTTTTCTTGATACCTATTTTTCACTCTTTATATTTCAGCAAATGAATTGCTGTATACCCGGTATAGAATGAAAACCCATTGCAAGGTGCACCTCATTTATTGGCTCTGGGTACCTAGGGATCTTGATGAACCTACAAGCCCTATATATCCTCGCAGCCGGAAGAGTCCAGCACACGTAACGGTATATTGCTTTAAAAAATCTGACATTGCAGGAAAAAGTTACAGAGTAAAACGTGGAGAAAAATGGCTGTTTTGTTCAGCTCACTTTCAATTTTTTTTTATTTCAGCTGTTATTTTCTGTAGGAAAACCTTGTAGGATCTACGCAAATGACCCCTTGCTGAATTCAGAATGTTGTCTACTTTTCAGAAATGTTTAGCTGTCTGGGATCCAGCATTGGTTTCAAACCTATTCCTGTCACTAACTGGAAGGAGGCTGAAAGCACCAAAAATAGTAAAAATGGGGTATGTCCCAGTAAAATGCCAAAATTGTGTTGAAAAATTTGGTTTTCTGATTCAAGTCTGCCGTTCCTGAAAAGTGGGAAGATGGTGATTTTAGCACCAGAAACTCTTTGTTGATGCCATTTTCAGGGAAAAAACCACAAGCCTTCTTCGGCAGGCCTTTTTTCCCATTTTTTTTTTTAAAAACGTATTTTGGCTAATTTCTTGGTCTCCTCCACGGGAAACCACAAACTCTGGGTACTATTAGAATCCCTAGGATGTTGGAAAAAAAAAGACGCAAAATTGGCGTGGATAGCTTATGTGGACAAAAAGTTATGAAGGCCTAAGCGCAAACTACCCCAAATAGCCAAAAAAGGGCTCAGCACTGGGTGGGGAAAAGGCCCAGCAGCTAAGAGGTTAAGAAACTATACCTCGTAGCCCACAGTTACTTTCCAGCAGGAGTTATAGTTTCTTCAGATAAGTATAACTATACGTACAACTATAACTGCTGAATTTCTCTTTTTTGTGTGGTTAAAATGTGAACCTACCTATAACGTCCCTGTAACCTTTGTGGTTTTTCAGCGAATGTCTATGGGTTTTTTAAATCGAAAATAATATATAAATACTGTGCGTTAATACTGTCACCACCGCACACCGCCTTTGGTTCCCTAGATATCTATGTTTGTTTTCCTTTATTACCTCAGAAAGTACTGAACAGATTTGTAGCATATAACAAAAAGAGATAATTCTGGCCCAAGATCTAGCTTTTTGCCAAATTTGGTGTAAATTTGTTCAGCGGTTCTGGCTGTAGTAATGTTCAGAACTGCAAATTCCTCGTAGACATTGCATAGGGAAAAAGTGTTTTGGGACCCCCCCTTTTTCCTGGTCCCCATTTGACGAATCAGCTTTACAGACAGTAGCTGTACTAATTAGCCTATGAGGTTTAAAGATTTGTCAGGCAGTGCCCAAGTTATTAGCAAAACAACAAAACGCTTCATCTATTGGCAGGCAAAGGGGGTGTGGGGGAGGGGGCAGGATGGAGGGAGGGAGGGAGGGAGAGAGAGAGAGAGATTGATTTTTTGTTTAATTTTTTTCCCCTCAACAAAAATGCACAAAGGAGCACTCCAAAGCAGAATAATGATGGTTTATTGTTGCTTCACAATACAGCCAATGCGTTTTGACCACCAAGGTCTTGATCACAGCTGTTTGTCCCTTTTCCATCTTTACTTTTTATTACTATTTGCAGTAATCCAAATCAAATGTACACGAAAGCCCACTGTTTGACATAGCACATGTTTCCAATTTCATTTCACTGTTCATAATATATATTAATATGAACAATGACATCAAATTGCAAACATGTGCTATATCAAACAGAGGGCTTTTGTGTACATTTGATTTGGATTACTGAAATTATTAATAATGGCGAAGGAGGCATGTATAGGTTTAGCAAAACGACAGTTACCGTGATGCATTTGTGTGGTGAAAGAACCATAAAAGGTAAATATGAAAAAGGGACTAACAGCTGTGATCAAGGCCTTGACAAATTTGGAGCGCACTGCGGATGTACAGACCAAATCCCTCTCTCCTCCTCCTTCTTCTCCCCACCCCCCTTCCTGGAAGGTTGTTGAGTAATCCATCAAGGAATGGCCGAGAAAAGGGGGATTCCAAAATGCATTTTTCCCAATGCAGTTTTCCATAGGAAACTTGAATAGAGATGTAGCAAAAATAGCTTAATAGAATTATTCCAAACTTGGCAGACAGCTAGAACTTTGTCTTGAAATCATGCTTTTGGGGATTTGGTGTAAATCTGTTCAATAGTATTGAGAAATTAAGGTTCAAAATGTATGTATATATAGTAACTAACTGTAGGAAGCTGGCTCTGTGTATATACTATATCAAAATGAGATATAGTGTGCACAGAGTCCAGGGATTCCCCAGAGGCTTAACAGAGGCTAAAGCCGATAATACTAATGCTCTCTTTTGTGGTAGTGTGCTTGAGCAGTGAGACTTATCAGAGGTAGTCCAAAGCATTTGCTTTACACACACAGTCAATAAATAAGGCACACACTCAATGACTAACTCCAGACCAATTGTTTTTGTATAGCAAAAATATATTTTGTTACTTTATTTCTAGAACCAAAAGGATCTTGTTGCAGGTAAGTACATTAGCAAGTAAGTATCAAGCATATTTATCAACAGTACTTTGTTTAGGTTTGGCTTAGTAAACGGTTTACAGGCAAGTAACACTTTTCACTTAAAAGTTGACTGTGCAATTTTCAGAACAGTCCTGGGGGGAAGTGTTAGTGCAGTTTTGCGGTAAGTACTCGACTTACAGTTCCAGTCTCCGGGGGTTAAGATGTCCACTGGTTAAGGTTCAAGTTGACCCCAAACATACACCACCAGCATCATGAGGCCGGCTGAGTGCAGAGGGTAAAGTTGGTATTCGATTTAAAATGGAGACTGGGGCCCTCGGAAACAGATCTGCTAGCAGGTAAGTACCTGTGACTTCAGCGGGCAGAACTGGGGGTTTAGGTGAGCACTGGGGGGCCCACAGGTCAGCACCAAACACACCCTCAGTGGCACAGGGACCATCGGGTGCAGGGTGCAAACACAGCATTGGGCTCCCAATGCTTTTCAGTAGGGGGCCCTGGTGGTCACAGAGATGCGGTTGCTGGGTCCAGGGGGTCGCTTCCAGGAATCCTAAGGTTGGACAAGGAGGAGGGCCATCTGCTGAATGTTACTGGACTGGTAGTCGGATTCCCCAAGGCCAGGGGGCTGTGGGTGCAGGGGTACCTTTAAGCATCGTGAATCTTTGTCCGGTTCTTTTGCGGTCAGGGGGGTCCTCCGGACTTAGGCTGCAGGCTTCATCGTGTTGACCTGGAAGAGTCAACCCAGGGTGGACACAAGGTCTGAAGGCCTGCTCTGGACCGGTGGGCCACTTGGACATGGGCCGTGGGCGTTGGCTGCAGAGTGGGCAGGACTTGTGGATCCGGGGCAATTCTGGAGTCCTTTTGGAGGGTTTCTTCTGGACAAGGCCACTGTCCTCTGGAGTTCTTGGTCTTCTGGTAGGCAGGCAGCTCTCTGGGGGTTTGGAGAGGTTACTGGTCTTGCTGGATGCATCGCCTTTTGGTAGCAGAGTCCTTGAAGATGCAGACAGGCCGATAGGGCTGGAACCAAGTCAGTTGTCATCTGGAGGCTTCACTATTGGGTGGTCGGCTTAATAGACCTTCTTTCTTCTTGTCTTGAGGTCGCCAGGAATCTGGTGAGCTAGGTTCAGGGGAGCCCTTAAATCCTACATTTAGGGGCGTTACAGGGGTTGGTCAGAGGGCAGTAGCCAATAGCTACTGTCCCTGAGGGTGGCAGCACCCTTCCTGTGCCTACTCCCTTTGGGGAGAGGGAGGCACACTCCTAACCCTATTGATTCCTGTCCTCCAAATCAAGATGGAGGATTCTGCAGCGAGGGGGTCACTTCAGCTCTGGGCACCTTAGGAGCGGTCCTAGCTGGAGTTGTTACTCTTTCCTGTTTTACCTAATTTTCCTGTCGAAATTGCTGCCAAAAGTGGGGCTTTGTCCGGCTGGCGAGCGTCTCCACTAGCTGGAGTGCCCTGGGGCACTATAACAGGAGGCCTGAGCCTTTGAGACTCACTGCCAAGAGTCACAGTTCCTGCAGGGGGGAGGTGTGAAGCACCTCCACCCAGAGTAGGGTTTGTTTCTGGCCTCACAGAGCACAAAAGCTCTCACTCAATGAGGTCAGAAACCTGTCTTTTAGTGGCAGGCTGGCACAGACTGGTCAGCCTTACACTAAAGGGTTGGTTACAAATCAGGGGGCATCTCTAAGATGCCCTCTGGGTGCATTGTACAATAAATCCAACACTGGCATTGGTGTGGGTTTATTGTGCTGAGAGGTTTGATACCAAACTTCCCAGCCTTCAGTGAAGCCATCATGGAGCTGTAGAGTTCATGATGACAAATTCCCATCCCATTTACTTAGTATGGCCACATTGCACTTACAGTGTCCAAGCATGCACTTAGACACTGTAGGGGCATATTGCCACTGCAGCTATGCCCTCGCCAGTGTTCTAGTGCACTCTGCCAAAGGGCTGTAAGGGCCGCTATTGGGGTGTCCTACCTATGCCACCGGCAGTGGTTGGTGGGCATGGCACCCTAGGAGGGATGCCATGTCGATTTTTTCTTTTTCTCCCCACCAGCACACAAAAGCTGCTATGGCAGTGTGCCTGTGTTTGGTGTGGTGTCCCTTAGGGTGGCACAATACATGCTGCAGCCCTTAGGGACCCTCCGTGGTCACAGGGCCCTTGGTACCACTGGTACCTCTTACAAGGGTCTTACCTCTGTGCCAGGGGTGTGCCAGTTGTGGAAACAATGGTATAGTTTTAGGGAAAGAACACTGGTGTTGGGACCTGGTTAGCAGGATCCCAGCACACTCCCAGTCAAGTCAGCATCAATATCAGGCAAAAAGTAGGGGAGTAACCATGCCAAAAGGGGCACTTTCCTACACTAATGCATATCTTCTGTGTAGGGATCAATGACACAATAGCATGGTAAATCATACAGTTGACAAAAATATCCGATGAAAAATATAATTTAACACAACATTGTGTTCCTATTCTTATAATAGTAAGGCCAAAAGTATTGGAAAACATTGTGGACAGTAATGTCATCCAAAAGCATGCAAAAATTTTGAATTAGTAATACAAGTACAGTTTAAAGTAGTAAATGTTGAATATTATAATATATAAAACATATATAATGTAAATTAAACTCCAGTAATATTTAATACTATATTTATTTAAATATATAGTTATATAAACACACGTGTGTGTGTGTGTATTTATATATATATATATATATATAGTGCAACATAACGTATTTACATTAAATTAATTTTATATTTTAATATTTTATGTACAATTCATTTTCTTTTTAAAAATAGCATTAAATTGAAATGCGTTTAATTGAATTTGACTTCCCACCCTGTTCCACTACACATCCCAGCAACTAAAATATATCTGAAATAAATCAGTATGAATCTATTTACATAATTAATTCAATTAAATAATTAACAATTAAAAAATGATTTATATATTTTTAACTTAACTAACTTGCTACCCTATACCTCTACAAACCCAAAAACCTACTACTAAAATATAACTTACTATTACTAGCAATACAATTAAAAGAAGCAATTTTCAATTCAAAATATAACACTTAAAAATGTACATAATTAGTAATCAATTAAAGAATGAACATTTAAAACAAAGTAGCAATAAATTAAACATATTTCTAATTTAAATAACTTCCCACCTTCTCCCCTTACAAGTACTTAAGCTGAAGAAGAGCAGGTGTTCTATTGGTTCAGAGAGTGAATGAGCAATAAAGACGCCTTTAGATCTTGTTTTCATCTTGACACATTTACTGTCTGTTCAAGGACAGAGGTCAAAAGTCAGTTTATCATTTTACTAATTGTTGCTTATCTTATACTGGAAAATTGTGTTTGCGTTTTTTTCTCTTATTACAGTTGAAGGTATTTGTCAAATGAGGTGTCTGACAATCATTGTAAAACGAAAGCTATAAGATATCATTTTTTTAACATACAACATGTAAACAGCTTGTAGATGAATAGTACAAGTACTTCAAAATATTTCAGAAATTACAAAATAACTTTTTTTAAATTCAGAAGTGTGATGCAAACAAAGACTTAAATAGAAGCAAACCAAAGGAGAAAGTTGATTTCCATACATTGTACACAATATAGTTTGATCAGTAAAACTATGTCGGTGGGACATTTTGTGGCCATTTCAGCGGAAAATCTGATGATTGCAAATAAGTGTGCTGCCACTTAATGCTTCAGGTATGTATTTATTAAACGTGATAGTTTTAAAACATGATTTGAGAAACATTCCTGCCCCTGCCCTGATGCAGTTAATGAACTAAGAGGCAGGTCAGTGGTCATGTGTATCCTAATGTGGCTAGATTTGTATTGTATATGGAGCAAAGGTTTAGTCCACTAAATCAAGCAAAAGTGTTTTTTGTATAGCAGACATGCTAAACTCATGTATTTGAAGGTCCTCTCGTAGGTGATAAAGAAGAAAAGGGTGGCTCAGCAAATTAAAATATCTGCCCAGGACCAGTTTATGGGACAAGAGGATTATAATTAGGTTGTGTAGATTATTTAAGTCACTAGACCTGCAGGTCTAGTAACATTTTTATGATTTTTCGAGGACTGTTACTGAAAACTGTATTAAAAGCAACAATATTCCCCAAAACTATGGGGGTCATTAGGAGTTTGGCCGCCGGACGAGCCGAAGGCCAAACTCGCAGGTCGCCATTGTCATACTGATGGTGCCCACCTCCCCACCAAGCGTATTAGAAGGTTCCCGCCAGGCTGACCGATGAGAACTTTGTATTACGAAGTCCCGCTAGGCTGAACGGTGGAAACAGTGCTACAATATTGAGATCAGCTCCTTTAAGGGAGCCAAGGCAAATACCCTAGCACACCAGCACCATCGGAATGCGCACTGTCTGTGGCACGTGCGCTGGCTTTCCGACAGCCTTTCTCTGCGGGGTCCACGCCAAGAAAAGGTTGGTGGGAATCTGAGTTGTAATCAGCCAGGCAGGGCTGTGTTCAGCGCAGCCCTAGCTGAGTACAACTCCGACCACCATCACCTGTCGGGAACCATGTTCCTGGCAGAGACAGTGGTCCCCTGGCAGGGCCACCTGCCAGGGATGTAATGTGGCGGGTGTACTGCCACAATTGCAGTGGTCCATCTGTCACCGCGAGGCTGGCAGTCCTTGCACCACCAGCTTTGTAATGAGGCCCTATATTATTAACCTAAAAATGATATATTGTATACTATGATATTTTTACATCACAATAATTTGTTCCCGATATTTATGTGTTCTAATGTTATGACTTCAGTATTTTATTAAAACACCCCGCGGAGGATCCACAAGGCCAATGTAGGCAATCTGATTGACTGGCTTTACCTTGAGGCAAATTAAACCCCCAAGGCTAATATAAAATAAAAAATTGTGTAGAACTGTGGCAGATCCCAGGCACCCAAAAAAAATAAAAAGATGTTGTATGCCAATGGGGTGGAGGTAGGTTAGGGTTTAGTTGGCAGGCCCTACGCACAACCCTACACCTTAGCTCTCCCGTGGCAGACGGGGGTTAGGTGCAGGGCCTGGCCAAGCAGCGCAGGGGAGGCTTGAGCCCTTCACTCACGCAGCCGAAAGCCTCACTTGGCGGAGGGTTGGGTGTTGGCGGGGGCAGGCCCGGCCCTGTACCCAAACCATTAGACAGTGCACGGCATGAGGTTGACCCAGTAAGGTATGGTAACAAAATGGTACTTTATGTTTAAAAACAAATAGAAATTAATTACAAAAACTAAAGTTTAAGTGGCGTCATAGTTTGGCATGGTAATAATATATTACTTTCTATTAAACAAAACATAAAAATTCACTGAAAAGAACAACGATTCAAAGTTATGTTATAGTTAGGATAATATGTCAGTTAAAAAGTCCACTTTTAAACTGAAAAAGCACCGCAGTTCACCAGTTACATTTATTTGAAGTAACGATAACTTGCACCCTTGCGGTTTAATGACTGCCGCCCGGATTGCGATCTTGACGAGAGGTACAGTTTTGGTAGTTACATATATCTGCATATAATGACGTTGTCCTTGTGTCTGATTTTCCATCGGAAGCTTTAAGTATACAATTGATCCATACCGAGATTACAAATTTCTTCAGGGCCAATAAACATGTTTAAAATAAACATTTCTTTCTGAGTATGTGTAAGTAGGGGCCGTGCCTTTTAGCTATGTCATTTTACTCTGGCTTTGTCTCCTGTCTGCCTTCATAGGGTGCAGTGGGGGTATTCCGGACCCACCTGCATCTTCCCTGAGACGATTTACACATTATGCGACTCGAGAGCGTTGTATGCTTCCCGGCTCTCGGGTGAAGTCGCTTCAAAAGAGGAGCTCAAATAACGAGCTCCTACTCTGTATGGAGAGGGAGGGGGAGGTCAGGCTTGTGTTGTGCATCACCAAAACAACGCTTTGTCCATTGTTGCAAAAGAGAAGTTAAAAAGAATTACCTTTACTTATCCAGCAAAGTATATATAATGAAAACCTATGCTGGCTCCAATGGAGTTGGACTTTCGCTCTCAGTACAAGTTCTAGTACACCAGTACGCTGTGGAGAATGGCGGAATTGATTCAAGACTGGGGGCACGTAATGCCGTCATGCAGCACAGCTTCATCCAAAACGTGTAATCATCTGGTTAAGACCAATAAATAATGCCCCTGTCTTCTTTTAATACTTGGCGGTTAAATTATGCTGCAAAGGAAGCAGTACACGGCCATAAATTAGCAGGACAGGCCTTTATTTAGAGGTATAAGCCCAGTACATTTTCAGCATGCATCGTTTGAGGCCACTTAACACTTGTAATTGCTCAGGATTGTTCAGGCTATAAACCATAGAGACGCAGGATTCAATAAGGTAAATTTCTTTTGAGAGCTGCCTTTCTATTAAGTTCACCACCAGAAGTGTGAAATGCCTGTGTTCTAAAATAGCCCTGCTGAAGTGTCGGTCAGACTAAATGAAAACGTACGAGTTTAAATTCGGCTAATATCGCAGGTAGTAAGTAGGCTTTGAAACCAGTGGTCTGCATCCAGAAGAAGAGCTGTGGTGCCCCCGTACCGACGTGACACGTCACACCCGTCCTCGCGCTCTCATACCGGCCGCTGCGTTAGGATATAAATAAAGCTCGTCTGCGCTCAGACAACGCCAGACGCCAGTTGTGTCCTTGCCTCCCTTTTCGGTGTTGCAACGAGGATATCTCAGAGCTGCCCCAATTTTCTAGAGTAAAACCGGAACTTAAGCTTGTGATACTTGAACATGGTGCAGACTTCGCCCATCTGTCTGTGCTTCCCGAACGTAGTACTGTTTCCAAGCATCTGGTAAAATGCATCAGAGAGAGGCACAGAAACATAAATACTGCTGAATATTGCTAGAAGAGGATAATTTACTATTCTAATAACTGCCAATCTTTCGACTAAAGGGGCAAAGTTTAAAATATACGCCTGTCTGTGCGCATGTATGTAATGTGTTAATAGCTGCCCCGTAGCCTGTGGGCGCTGATGGGAAGCGTTAGAGCCCCTTTCGCAGGGCCACGGGGCACGGAGGGTCACCTGGGAAATGGGAAATAAATTAAGGGGAGAAGGAAAGGTCGGGTGGGGAGAAAGACAGAAGGAAAGAAAGAATAGAGCTCAAACGTACAACTCAGTTCATTGTGTCTTTAGCTCTTCGGCAAAATGTTTGTATTAACAGCGGACTCGTCTGCAAACATTTAGGGGGTTATTACAACTTTGGAGGAGGTGTTAATCCGTCCCAAAAGTGACGGTAAAGTGACGGATATACCACCAGCCGTATTACGAGTTCCATAGGATATAATGGACTCGTAATACGGCTAGTGGTATATCCGTCACTTTACCGTCACTTTTGGGACGGATTAACACCTCCTCCAAAGTTGTAATAACCCCCTTAGTCTCTTGTCCCTGGCGCGGGCTAAGACCCATGAATTACCTCCTGGTTATTGTAGCAGTTCAGGCTGTGCGGCGAATACAGTCCTGGATCCCACCCTCACAGCAGTGGCCTCTCTACTGCGGGTCCACGCTGTCAACCCTGCTTAAATTAAAGTTCACAGAGGTCATTGGTGAGGAAGATCTGCACTGCAGCACTTGTCTTTTGTGGTGGTGACTTTCCAGACCAGCTGCAGACAGGCGTTCTGGTGTTGCAGTCGGAACCTCCAGGCTGAAAGCCTCGCATGATATCTTTTTGACAGTTGTATCGTCTCGGCTGATCAGAGGGGAGCAGCTTTCACTCACATCAGCGGCATCATCAGTCTTATAAGCTCATAGCAAACTTCTGGGTAGACAAAGAATACTTGTTGTGATACAATCTTATGCAGCTCACATGGAAACTGTGCACAGGTACTGGGAGGGAGGGGGTTACCCGACACAAATCAGCCGTGGCTTTGGTCTCTGAGCTAGTCACATTTCACTGAGTGTTCCTCATACAGGAACACACGGGGCTTCTCAGAACTGTCCCAGTTTTCTAGAGTAAAACCAGACATTTTTCATGCAGGACTAGGCACACTCCTTGCCTCTCTCAGCAAACAGACAGGTTTACAGGCGCTTAAAGCAGACCCTCAGCACTTCTAGCAGAAAGTGCAGACTCCAGTTGATGTCTTCTCACATCTGGGAAGAATGTCTGCTGGGCAGACAACAACCCTGGTTGCACAGCAGCTTTTTGAATACTCTGATGAGCGCTACCTTTCTTGGTCAGGAAGAACTTGGGACTGGAATAAAGTGGGGTGGCCTGGCTCACACTTTTATATACATATTCCAGCCAGGGGAAGTAAACCCACTGTCTAGGGCAGTGGTTCTTCACCTTTGTGCCCCCCAGGTTAATCATTACCAGAATTCGGGGACACTAACTGAAGCATTATTGGAATCAGGGGACCCTCACTAAGTCATTATTAGAATTAGGGGACCCAGCCAAATTAATTTTGATGATTTGAACCACAAAACAATACACAAATATACAGAAGTAAGCATTCATCAAACAAATACACAAGTGACGGAATAGTTTATTTAATTCAGAAACAAATAAAACAAAACATTATTTTAATTAAAGAGTTGGAGCTTTTCTAAATTCAGCTGCCTCCACCCATCTTCCATAGGATATTCGCTTTGACACACTTGCACTGCTTCCACAAATCAATCTTAGGATACCAACTTAATTTTTATCTCCCAATTTCAAATTCCTTCGCACTTAGTATATGTTTTAAATTGTTCAGTTTTTAATTTTGCTCCATTAATTGTATACACTTTATTAGTCTGGTAAAATTATTTCATTTTTTAAGCAATTGCGGACCCCCAGAGTTGGCATCACAGACCTCCAGGGGTCACCAGACCACAGATTGAGAAATACTGGCCTAGGGTTTCAGAACCGGTTTGCTTTTTCTTTCTGTTTAAGATGTCATTCTCAGGCTGCTCTCCAAAGACGGTCTTTGTGCAAAGTGATGGCTCTCACATCTGTTAGCAATGGAGCTGGCTCCAAGCAGAAGTATCCAAAACATAGCCAGATGCAGAAATCTCACAGTTCATTGTTCCTGTCATAAGCCTTCCTGAAGCCAGCAATCGGTGAAATGCAAAAGGGTGGTCTCTGCTTAGAAACCTCCTTGCCTAGAACAGTTGAAACCGCCTTCCCTCCCTTCACCGCTGCCATCTGATAATTGGCAGTCCTCATGAAGAACTGTTCAACTCTCCTTTGCTAACAATGTGCTCATTTAATTTCTGAATGTATCCCTATCTTTATCCTCCCTCACTTCAACATACAAGAATGCACTTAAATACACTTCTGTTGTCTAGAGGAAGCTTTCCACAGCCCCCATTTTGTGTCATGTTAAAATCAGTGCCAACCCAAATGGGTCCCACTGGCGTCAGTATTTGGACTCACAAGATATGAGTGCAAGGTTCTGGATTTCACATAACAGCTGAACTTTACACGAGAGGAGCCAGTAGGATAGTCTCTCCTAACACATAAAGGCCTGGTCATACTGTAGATTCAAGAGACAGAGTACGATACCAACACTGCTTTTGAGATGCACCCAGGGCATAGGCAGTAGTCCACTATGAAAGCACGCTTAGTGCATCTCTAAAAGTCACACACAGTTTCTATAGATCACATTACCACAGACGGACGTAGGCCTCTGTGTATCGGCTAATTAGCATGAGGCCAGACTCAGATAAAGGTATACCGGTTTAACTAGCAGCAGGGTACTCTGTGGCAGGGTACAAAATTCTTTACCCCTCAGGAGACATTCTAGTTAGAGATGTGCCTTTGTTGCTGTCTGGCTGGAGCACCAGAGAATCTATGTTGTTGGCCATGGGTTGCAGCAGACAGCTAAAGCTAGTGGGAAGCAAGGTGAGACCCAGTCTGCTGCTGACATATGCATGGCTAGTCTGGATACCGAGAAATCTAACATGTATGCTATATTGTGCTGTAACATTATTGTGCTTCTTACCCTATTGCGGGCCGCCAAAACAAATTTTCGGACAGGTACCCGGCTACACCGTGGGGTACCATGTGCTTGGCAGAGTTCCATATATACTGTGCACCTGTTTAAAATAATTTTTTTGTTGTGTGAATCGCTAGAGAAATGATGTGGCATAACAGCTAGAGCTACTAACTTTGGAGCTGGAGAACTGCTCAACATCCTGTGATTCTGGGCAAATCACTTAGACCCACATCATGACAATGGTGGTATAAGCCGCCTACCGCCATGGTGACGGCTGCCAAAAGATCGCCGTTGCGGCTACCATCCGTCTGCCAGATTATGACCACAGCCGGACTTCCGCCACAAGAAGGGTGGAAATCCTGCTGTGGCCATGCTGGCGGATGGTGGTAAGGTGGCACTGCTACTACCAGCACTGCCACACCAGTATACCGCTGCCAGCTGTATCATGACACATGATATGGCCTGGCGGTGTTCTGCTGGTGGGCGCTGCTGGCGGTAGCAGTGCCCTGTCCCGTTCCCTGCCTGGAGACCCACTGGATGCAGGTAAGTTGGGCTTCTGACAGGGTAGGAAGGTAGGATGGTGGGGGGTGTTGTGTGTGTGTGGGGTTGTGGGGTTGTGTGCATGAATGTGTGTGCGTGAATGCGACTGTGTGTGTGTGTTGTTTGCGTGGGTGTATGCATGTGTGAGTATGCGTGTACAAATGGAAATGTGAATGCGTGTCTGCATGTCAGTGTGAATGTGTGTACGGATGTGTGTGAGAATGAATGGATGCATGCATGAATGAATGCATGTGTGCCAGTGTGAGTGGATGTGTGTATGCGTGGTGCGTGTCTGCGAGTGTGTGCGTGTATGGGGGGAGTGGAAGGAGGGGGGTGTGGATGGAGTTGGGGCCGTCTGGGGAGTGTTTGGGGGTTGGGTGCGCCTCCTACCGTTCACAGGGAAGGAATTCCCTGTCACTGGTAGGGCCTACCACCATGGTTTTCGTGGCATTGCGAATGCCATGAAACCATGGTGGTAGGCAGGCTCGAAATGCCGCTGGCGGTAAAATAGCGGCCGTCTGGAGGTAGGAATGGTAAATTGATGGGTTGCTGCAGCCAACCCGCCGGTGTCATAATGTGGCGGTATGTACCGCCAGCCTGCTAGCGATACTATCGCCACATTATCACCTACCACCTGGGTCATAATGACCCCCTTAATCTCCCCATTCCTACTAAAAATGAATGTGTCCTTGTGTAACGTAACTGGTGCTCATGTAAAGCGCTCCAATACCTTCAGGTCGAGTTTGCACTATATAAAAATAAAAAAATATTAAAAAAGCACTTATTTTGTCTTGGAGTGCAGCACTGAGGCAGGGTGATGGAAGAATAACCATGAGAGATAAGCTTGCAAAACATAATTCGCTGGTGGGTACAATATAGTCTGCTGGTCTCCTGTTATGTTTATGGTTTCTGTTACACTATAGGCAAAGGTTTTCATGGTCTATGTAATAGGTAGTCTAGTTGAAGGGCAGGGGAACAAAAAAATATATAGGCTGCAACACAGCACCAACCTAGCCAGAGGGGCAGCTGGATCCTATGTTCGTATACACCAAAAAAGGGATTATCTGAGAATGCCCAGTAACCAAATGACAAACTGAGCACGGTGAGATGTTGTCAAATAAATAAAATGATGCCAAATGGGCAAGAATCGAAGTTTGTTATATGAGCAGCAGTAAACACATTTTTGAAAGACTAGATACTCTACACAGGTGGTGAAAAACACCTCACAGTTAAGGAAAGAAACTGAAGAGCAATGAAGATTGCCAACCACAGTTATTAAAAAGCCCAGATTCCACCTATTCCTTGTAGGCCAAAGGAAGCCAACATTTTGACAAGGGTTTATCTTTCTAAGCCCCTCTCAATTTACCAAAGGCCTTGACCTTCTGGGTGGCTTTGAAAGCAGCTCATATCAATTTATTGTGATTTTAGAAGGCACTAGTACAAAAGGGAATATTTTAGATTAGCTATGTGTAGCCTGCCTTTATAAGCAGAGTGAGGTGCTCCATGTTTAGCATAATTGTTACACTTATTGTTTTTAGGGTATTTCTAATGGAACATGTGTGAGAACATTACTTCATGCTAATGGCAGATCGTAAGATACCACGCCACTAGAAACGCTGTATTTGTTGAGATTGTAACATCCCACAACAGAGACATCTAAGAACATAAAACTGGCACCTCTGCTGGATACGGGAATGGGAATAGTAGCTGTCTGTTGCATCTGTTGCATCCCTGTGCATCAGCTTCAAAGCACTCAGATGACAACTTTCTTGAAGCAAAAGAAGAATCCATAGAATGGAAAATGGAAGCAGCTGTCACAGCTAAGGGAGCTGGTAGCCTTGTTTCTTCTTCAAAAGTAGCAGATTGGAGTCCAGTCCTGAGGTTCCATCCCACTTTATACAGCAGTTGTTTCAGCTTTGAATAGTGCTCAGTCAGACAGTGTCTCTGCTGGCTGAAACCCTATGTGCAGCAACTTTCAGTGATTGCTTTGCCAATACATTCCTTCCCAGAATTGATAGGCTGTTGACCAAGACTGTGCTTGTGAGTTTCAAGCATGCATCGTGGTTCACAGAGACGTAAGGTGATGGACACCTTCTAACTCATGATATGGTCAGTTTGTTCATATCACAGTAAAGTTCAGACCTGCTTCAGCTCTTTAGGAATTCGTAAAATACCATGTTGCTTCCTGTCTTAAGTCTATGCTCCTCCTATTGAAGCATCCTTCAAACAGTTCATAGGTTCTTAATTATATGTGGAAGTCATTACTATAAATGTGGAGATATACTTCGTCAGGTTGAAAAGTCTGTCAATTCAGTTCAAGAAGCTTTATTCGGAGGCATAAAAACATCAATCAAAGCAACAACATCAATGCAAGATAAAATCCATATAGTTAACAGATACAAGAACAAAAGATTGTTAATTACATATGTATATAATTTTAGGACCAATATAAAAACAGAATACGCAAATCACAATGACAGCATAGTCCTACGAGCTATGGATTTAAAAAAAAAAAAAAGACCCATCATACGAAGCTGCTCCTTCGTTACATAACAGCAATAAAAATCTAAAGGCAGGGCTACACTGACTCAAATTTTGTCAGTGCCTTTTTAAAAACGGGATCAAATAAAATCTAGTATATTTTACGTATACATTTAAAACATTTTACATGTTTAGAAAACAAGTAAAATGAAACATTGATTGACCAGATACATTATCACAAGGGCAGGGTACACAATCTAGGTTCCGTACAAAACCTTCTGGGAAGCAAAGCAAGTATTTCATTGTGTCGGATTTAAAACGGAACAATAAGGAACGTTCCCAACGACTACGTACCCGAAATATATAATCTGTAGTACAACCCGACTCAGCCAGATTTAGATGGTCTATCACAGTAGGCTTCCCTACTGCATCCCTAAGCTGTTGGGATTCTGCATAGTTATGAAATGCCTGGGCCACAGTCCTTTTATTTACACTGGTGCATACCAATGGATCTCTAAAAATAGAGTGCATACGGATTTTGCAGTATTCCGCCTTCACATATGCTTTTCATGGGATAAACATCCCATTATCTAAAGACGGCAATCTGTTAAAATATCTTTTGATAAATCAACTTGAATTCTTCCAGGCTGAGCTCCAGTCTTGTCTGCCACATATGACAGCCCCCCGTCTTTATGGCAAATATATTGAGAGGCGGCTATCAGGACAGACAATTTTCTACAAAATCTATTTTCCTTGTATTGGATCTCCTTAGAATTCGAGATGCCCCACACCGCTTCTCCATACATGGCAATAGGTAAGCATTGTGAGTTATATAATTGCAAGAGTGGAGCAAGGGAGCAGTCTCCTGCCGGCTGAGGAAGGCTGCTTAGAGACCCTCTGGCTTAGAGGATTTAGTGCAACAATATCCAATACTGCTAGACCTCACACCACCTGCAGAGAAAATAACACCTAAATATGGGAGGTACTAGTACTACTTAGGCGCTGTAACCCGATGGACACGCTAGGCAGGGGCTTACTACTGGGTCTGCAAGACATAATATGTGACTTAGAAAAATGAGTATGAAGATTAATCGAGGCCATAAAGTCTATAAAATTGTTAATTAGCTGACACAAAGCTCTACGGGTGCAAGCCATGAGCACAGTGTCGTCAACAAATAGAAGTGTTAGCAATAGCAATAGCTTACCCTTTATTTTAGGGACATCAGATGTCGGGCGCACTAAGGAGGGACATAACCCATTAATATAAGGGGGAATAGGAAGGAGCCAGCACGCAGCCCTGTCTCACTCCACTATGAATGGGTTTGCCTCCTGACATCTCACACTGTGCGCTAATGCAATCCCTGGCCCTTGTGTCTTTATGCAAGAAAATGAACTAGTACTTTATCCAGTCCCTGATCAATTAAAAGAGCCCACAATTTTGACCGATTCACACCATCAAAGCTGAAGATAGGTCCATAAATGCTAGATAGAGTGGAGACTGCTTGGCAACTGTATATGTCCCCAAAATCACATTTAAGTTCAGGCACTGTTCAATGGTGCCCACCTTATGCCTGACTCCATATTGGTATGTTACACTACCCCAAATTTTAGTCGTAGTATCTATTAATGAGATCAGCCTGTAACAAGCCGGAAGTGATAGATCACCTTTTCCGAAAATAGGTACAATGATAGAAGAGCCCCATGAGTCAAGCAAGGGAGAATGGGCAAGATGATTAAAAACATTAGTCAGTA
This sequence comes from Pleurodeles waltl, assembly GCF_031143425.1. Lineage (NCBI taxonomy): Eukaryota > Metazoa > Chordata > Amphibia > Caudata > Salamandridae > Pleurodeles > Pleurodeles waltl. The sequence continues at coordinate 256,302,540 of NC_090442.1, forward strand.
GCGCACCCCAAAAAGTAACATTTGTTTTTATAAAATCTATTGGGACACCATTGGGGCCCGGTGCTTTGCCTCCCACACTTTGCTTAATAACATCCTCAACTTTCCCCACAGGTGTCCTAAAACGTGACACAAGACAGGGATCAACAACAAATGTCTCAGAAGTTAAGGGTTCAGCATAAATATTCCCTAAGTGTTCTTCCATGACTTGCTGGAAATGTGACACGCAATTGGGCTGGAGACTTGTTATTGCGCTTCAGTTCTGCTGCGCAGGTCCAAAAGAATTTGCTATTTTTCTGCACAGATGCCTGGAGTAACTGCTCCAACTGATTTACAATTATCTCCTGCCTCCTTTTAGCAGTGGCTTTCTTATAGTTCTTGCGCAAAATGGCCACCATACTAGAATCCTTAGGTTTAAAAGCAAGGGCCAAGCGCAGCACCTTATTTGCTGCAGAGCATTCTGCATTAAACTACCTCGGTGAATTAGGCATAGGGCATATCGGTTTCAAAAGAGCATTCCTTATACAACAGCATAGATCAGTGAAGGCTTCCACTACATGTCCGTGGGGTCATTATTCAGAGACAGCATCACAGTCCCCATGTTTGCCTTTGTTATCATATTAAAAAATTGGGCCGTGTCCTGCAATTTCCATACCAACCTTAGATTATCAGAGCTGATCTGTAGATCATGTGCCTGATATCCATCCTAAATTTACCACTAGAATGCAATCTGTATGGGACTATGGTCACTGTAACTAGAAGGAATCAGTGTGCCATAAATAAGTAAATCCCCCAGGCTGTGCGTAACAAACACATAATCTATGGTAGAGGAAGTACTTCTACCATGAAAAGTTGGAATTGCATATCCTTTCAACCCTGCAGCATCAATTGTATTAACCATATCTAGTGGGTTAAGAAAGGGCAATAGCTCTGCACTGCGAAAGTCAGTGCCAGCAGACAACCCATATAACGTATCAGTGGGGGAAAGGTACACATTAAAGTTGCCGGCCAATCAAAGATGTACTGTCTGTCCAAACGTTATATGCTCATCCACTATTTTAGAAGCAAAACTAAATAGAGGTGGGATCTTCGTGTTAGGAATACCAGTAAAGTCGTTATTATAAAAATTCACAATATAAATGCTAAAGTCAAGCCTTACAAGTAAGGCTTGAAAACTATTACACCCGGTCTCTACCAGTTTTACACAACCGCCTAAAGTAACACTTACCCATATGGCATGTCCAGCAAAAGCCCGCCCCCTGCGAAAAGGTGTGGCTGGAACACAAAAACACTGATACCCATCTATCATTAAACGCAAAGTGTCCCATGTTTCTTGGAACAAAACAATATCCTAGCTCCTAATAAAGTTTATCCAGTCGGGTATGTTAACCTTAGCTTGAAGACCTGCCACATTCCAACTCAATATCTAAGTGGGGCGAGGCCCCCCTCTCGCCGTCCTAGCAGTACAAAGATTAGACACCGGGGTCTCAGTATATGTGGATAAAAATTCAGGCACATACATAGGCTTTCCCGCTCGTTGTCCCTCAGAGCAATCCCCGGCAACAGTTATGGGTAAGTATGATACTATTGCATCGTTACCAGTAGATGACAGTTGTGGTGCTATCAAGTCACCATGTCGTCAGTCATTGCTCTCCAACCCACTAAGTGATGAAAACATATTTGTACAGGGAACACTGAGGGCCCTGACTGAGCCCTCACACTGATCAAAAAAGGGCAACAGGGGGCTTGTAGAAATTCCCTAAGGGTATGGGAATGATCATAGTTTCAGATGAGCTGTGGCATTCCTTCATCCTTAGTATGTTACTCACACATGCTGGCCACTGAAAATTAACAACAATACAATCCCCTTCTATGTTTTTCTTTGATCGAACAAGCCAGCCCACCCTCCTCACCATAATGATCTCGTTCTGTTCCCAGGCATTGAATTGTTTGTGCTTACGTAACCAATGGGCAACCTTGTTCCGAAGTTGGTTCCAGGGCTCCTGCTGGCCAACCTTTAGAGAGGAAACCCCTGCCAGGACTAGGACATACTGAGAAGCTTCATGGGGGAGACTTAAAATAACCTGGCAGGAGCAGGACTACCAGTTGCCTGCAAGGGAGGAACGGAGGATGTAGGGCACGAAGGCATATACGGCTGGTTGTAGAAGTCGTGGCACTAGTACTTGCAGCTGAGGACTTCTGGCTATTCTTAGCCTCCGCAGGGGAGAGTGACACTGTCTCATGATAAGCTAGAGAGTTTACACGAAGGCTGTTGCCCACAACCTTCGTGGTGCTGCTTACCGCATTACACGGAAGTGCAGACATACGTTCAGGCATAACATTCATTCTTTTTCCCAACTCTCAGTTATTGGGTGTTGAAAAATGTTGTCTACAACCCCCTCCATCGATCTAGACAGTCCAGAAAAGGTTTGAGTTTCCCTGCCACAATATTACCTAGTTTATGAAGGAGAGCATCTGATGGCATATAGTTCTGAATTAAAATGTCACAAGTCAGAATTTCAGAAGATCACACTGGCAACTGCGTGGTAGACTTATCCCAAAAAGCAATCCACGCTTATTAGGTTGAGGGGCAAGCTGTTGTTGCTTCATATGCAACGTATTCCCTGGCTGCCATTTCCGCTTTGTCCCTAGACCAGCTGCATAGCCTGGGAATTACTTGATTCCGGTGCAACCCCCTCCTAATTTACTAAATCAGTTAATACATTACTATTGCTAGGAGGTGCATGTCTGGGTGAAAAATCTGTGACTGACAGAAAAACATCCTCTGGGGGTCATAAGTCTTCAACCACATCAGAAGTAAGAGGTATTGGCAGTGCCCCCTGCTCTATAGAGAGTCTTCACTCAGCTAGTTCTGTTTCATTGGAAGTGATCCCAAGTGCCCTTTCAGGCATACTGTCAGTAGCAATGGACGGGCGCATGATGGAAGCACCCGGCAGTTTTACGCTTCACCATAGTTGCCAGACAACAAAGCTCCCCACGCTGGACTGGTTTGCTCAATCAGCACCGATCCCCACAAATGTCCAAGTCAATGTAACCAATCTGTGCGGGCAACGGAGCGCACAAAGCAGGATGAATCCCAAAAAGATAGCAATAAAAAGGATAGGCTCCTGTTAGTTACTTTATTAATCACCTTGTAAATCGGCTGAACATCACTGCACGTCCTGCAGTCCTTATTCAGTAACTGGGCATGGATAGAGTAATATATGAAGTCACCACGTGGATCCAAACCACAGAAACAAGGGCCCAGCCTCCTCTAGGCTCTGATGGGCACGGACGGGCCTACCCTCGGCTCGCTTTAAGTGCTAGTGCTGGCTCCGCTCCCGGCCCAGCTGAGGCCAGTGCTGGCACGGTGCCCCCTGGGACCGAGAGCGCCACCAGGGAGTACCAGGTCACAAGGAGAGTCTAAGGGGCGTCTCTCATTCTGTCATGCAGGAGAACCTTTCTGTTTGATCAAGTGATGAGGAAAGAAGTGGAACATGGTGGTGCAGAGTCCGTGACAGTGAAGAGGTTCTGGTCCTGTGGTCCGAGTTGGACTTGGACATAAAATAGGTCTGGGCTCCAAAATAAAAGTGGGCCCCACAGCGAATCAGATAGCTACAACAGTGCCGCCCGTTTGCAGTTCGGGGCAGTTTAGAACTTGTCACGCGCTGTATAGATGTTTTACAAGGCAATGGAGACTGCGTTCTTTGTGCTTGTTGCACGAAATGTTAGTAGGAGCGGTGGGTGGGTCTTAAAAATATTTGGCTCATAAATCATGCGTGGCTGATTAGGTTCGAAAGTTGGACTAAAAATTAGAAACGTGTATTTCTTTAAAATAGGTAAACGTTTCACCTAAGTACATCAGATAATATCACTGCATTAAAAAAAAAAAAAGGTATAAAAAAGTGACCGTTTTTAAACATGCCCTGAGAAACCTTGTTGCTCCTGCCCTGACCATGATGCTATCAGCGAAGAAAGAGGCAAGTTAGTGCCTATATGTGTTATTGTACAAGTGGCAACATTATATGGTCTTGAACACAAGATAAGGTTTTGTACTGCGCACACCCTGACCTCGCCTAGTTGACGGTGCTCTGATATGAGATAATGATGAAACAGGAGGCTCCGTGAAACAGAGTAGGGCCTTTACGAACCTTAGCCCAACACCAGCCCTCTTTGTTGCCATCTCTTTCAAACATCCAAGATTAGTGCTTTGTCCTGAATTCTTGAAGGATGAGATCAGAGCATGGGTTTCCCCCATGTCTGACTCTCAGCCACCTCCTGTAGATAACAGAGCGTAGCTTCTATTGGTGCAGCAGGAGCAGTAGCACTGGGTCCCTGAGGGGCCCATTGAAACTTGATTATTGCTGTATTTCTCAGTTCAAACAGGAGTCTGGAGGCCCATTTCTTTCCTTCATGTAAAAATTAAAACGAGCTTTCACCAACAAGTGAAAAGACAATTTTCGAATGGCAAGTTAATTTTCTGTATGTATTCCATGTTTTAAAAGTGAAACGTGTAATGCTTGCGTGGACATAATTTTGTAAGTCAACCCACTGCACAATGAGACATCCTTTTAGGAGCAGCACAAAATGAAGAGGAGCATCTGCCTGACTGATGGTACTTCAAACGTTCAATTGATCACTGGAGTAAATTATTCTATTGTTGTTGCTGATAGGAAGTTAAGTATTCTTGTTGCTTAACACAAGGCCTGATCATGCGGAATATTCAAACAAGTTAGAGGAAGACCATTTTTATTTCATTTTCGGATGCAGCAGCCCAACCTCCAAGAAGGAAGTTCTAAATTTAACATGACTACCAGTGGCTTGTCTGCATTCTCTGAAGTGCGAGTACAACTCTGTGCAAGAGTATGCCAAGGAGTGACACGTTTACAAGGATTCCAACATGTAGAAGAGGAAGAAACAGTCAAAATCCCCGACTGCTGTACTGCTTAAACAGCGGTGTAAATTTCAAGAGGAATACACATAGTATGTGACATCAGGCCATGTTGGTTGTTCTTCCTGTCAAAAGATGAAACCAGCAGGTGGTCTGTCAGTGCACAGTAACACAGAGGACTTGCACATAAGTGTGGGTGTGTGACAAGGTTGGTCCCTCCAGTGACAGAAAAGATTTCCGACTGAAACAGTTGCGGAAGAATATTATGGAGCATAAGGTGAGCGCTGCTCTCTTGGCGTTGAAGACATTCTTAAAGCTAAGGAGGGCCATGCATCGGTAAAGGTAATACAAGAAAGCAGCAATGCCAACCACCGGGATAGCATATGCGTGGTGTTTGACACTGCTTACTACTTAGCAGACTAGGGGCCTGATTCTAACTTTGGAGGACGGTGTTAAACCGTCCCAAAAGTGGCGGATATACCACCTACCGTATTACGAGTTCCATAGGATATAATGGACTCGTAATACGGTAGGTGGTATATCCGCCACTTTTGGGACGGTTTAACACCGTCCTCCAAAGTTAGAATCAGGCCCTAGGTCACTAACTCCATTCACAGTCCACCCTATTTTAAGACTCCTTCAGACAAAGACTGGCAGTGCAGTGGGACACATGTGCACAAAAAAGTGACCGCAACTGAAATAATCAGCCCCCTGCACTGGAAATACAATGAAATATGGACTGTTATATCAGAAGCAGTAGACCAAAGATGGCAATATCTGTTGATGAGAGCACAACTGTTAGCAGTGCTTCCACTGTAATCCTCTGTCTTCATGGTCTTTTTGTAATTGGAAGTATCCCGGTAACAATCTTTTGTGGTCTTCTGGAAAAGACAAATACCCTTACTGTAAAGACAGCTGTCCTTAGCTATTTCAAAAAAGTTGTAATCACACAGTGTCAGTTACAGTTTGCAGTGTGTTCTGATGGAGTAGAAGTACTTTTTTGGGGAAAAGGAAGAAGTAGCAGCAGTGCTAAAATCAGAATTTCCTAATTTTCTAATATCATGACACTGTCTGGCTCACAGACTAGAACTTGCTGTGGCAGAAGCAGCTGAAGAGGTTGCAGGAGTAAATCACGTCAAGATTTTCATGGATTAATTGTATGCCATATTAATCATGTCAACCAGATGGCGCTTAACTTGACCACCAGAAATGTGTATACAGCTTCAGAAGATTTTAGAAAAATGTTCGATACTAGATGAGTAGTGTAGGAAAGTGTCACTGCTGGCATGGTTACCCCCCCCTGCCCCCACTTGTTGCCTAGTGTTGATGCCAACTTCGCTTGAAAGTGTGCTGCGGCCCTGCTAACCAGACCCCAGCACCAGTGTTCTTTCCCTAAAACTGTACTTTTGGTTTCCCAATTGGCACAGCCCTGGCACACAGTTAAGTCTCTTGTAAAAGGTACCCATAGCACTAAGGGCCCTGTGGCCAGGAAAGGTCTCTAAGGGCTGCAGCATGTATTATGCCACCCTAGGGCACCCCTCACTCAACCCATGCACACTGACTTGCAGCTTGCGTGTGCTGGTGAGGAGACAAAGATAAAGTCGACATGGCACCCCTCTCAGGGTGCCATGCCCACAACCCACTACCTGTGGCATAGGTAAGTCACCCTCTAGCAGGCCTTACAGCCCTAAGGCAGGATGCACTATACTACAGGTGAGATGCATGAGCAATATGACCCTTCAGTGGCATGTTGCTCATGCATCTCACCTGGACAGTTAGTCCATTATTAAGTGCAGTGTAGCCATATTGAGTATATGGTCTGGGAGTTTGTTAGCCCAACTGCTAGTTTCGGACTAACCTGCCAACCTACCACTTTCAGACATGTTTCTGACCACATGGGGTGAGTGCCTTTGTGCACTCTGTGTCAGAAACAAAGCCTGTCCCGGGTGGAGGTCCTTCACACCTCCCCCTGCAGGAACTGTAACACCTGGCAGTGAGCCTCAAAGGCTCAAGCCTCGGATTACACTGCCCCAGGGCACTCCAGCTAGTGGAGATGCCCATCCCTGACAAAGCCCGACTTTTGGCAGCAAGTCTGGCAGGAAAATTAAGGAAAACAGGGAGGTGTGACCACTCCATCCAGGACCACCCCTAAGGTGTCCGAAGCTGAGGTGACCCTCGCCCTGCATAATCCTCCATCTTGGTTTGGAGGACAGGAACCAATAGGGATAGGAATGAGCCTCTCTCCCTAAAGGGAGTGGGCACAAGGAGGGTTTAGCCACCCTCAGGGACAGTAGCCATTGGCTACTGCCCTCTGACCGTAACACACCCCTAAATCTAGGATTTAAGGGCCTGCCTGAAGCCAGCTCACCAGGTTCCTGGCGACCTACAAGAAGAAGAAGAAGGACTGCTAATCTAAAAACCCCAGGAAAGAAGAAAGAAGACAACAGCTGCTTTGGCCCCAGCCCTACCAGCCCATCTCCTGCTTCGAAGTCCCTGCAAAAAGAACAGCAATGCGTCCAGCAGGCCCAGCAACCACTGCCAACTCCAGAGGACTGCCCTGCACCCAAAAGGACCAAGAACCTCTGAGGACAGCGGCTTTGTCTGAAGAAACCTACAACCAAGGACCCCCACCTCACTCCGGATGCATTAGTCTTGAACACTGTGTGCCCGACGCCCACGGCCCATGTCCAGGTCGTCCGCCCAGCAAGAGAGGGTCCCCAGACGATTGCAAGCAAGTTTGCCACCCTGGGTTGACCTCTTCACTCCTCCACGGCGACGCCTGCAGAGGGAATCCCGAGGACCCCACCTGACCACGAGCTATGGACGGAGATATCTGATGCCTAAAGGACACACTGCACCAGCAGCACCAAGGCCTTGGAGAAATCGACCCCGGCGCCTCATTGTTCAGCAGCCGGCCCTCCCCACTGTCCGACCGGTGGTGTGCCTGAGACACCCCCCTGGATCCCACTTGCAGCCTCTGAGTGACCCCCGGGGTCACCTCATAGACCAGCATTGGAAACCCGACGTCCCGTTTGCAGCCTGCACCCGGCCGCCCCTGTGCCGCTGAGGGTGTGTGTTTGGTGCCTACTTGTGGCCCCTCCAGTGCTCTTCTAATCCCCCCTGGTCTGCCCTCCGAGTCGTGGGTACTTACCTGCTGGCTGACCAGATTCCGAGTACCCCTTGTCTCCATGGGAGCCCACGTTAATTTTGCTCAAATTTGACCTCTGCATCTGGCTGGCCCGTGTTGCTGGTGGTGGGTGTTTGGGGTTAACTTGAACCCCAACCGGTGGACTTCCTAAAACCTGGAGCCTGAGACTGTAAGTGTTGTACTTAGCTGTAAATAGATCTAACGTTTCTTCCCCCCAGGAACTGTTTGAAAATTGCAGTGTCCATTCTTAAAATAGCTTTTTGCCAATAATTAAAAAAACGGTATTACTTACCTATTTCAAAAAAAGTACTGTTGATACCTGTGTGAAATACAAAACTTTTAAGGTACTTACCTGCAACTTGAATCTTATGGTTCTAAAAATAGACTAAGAAAATATATTTTTACTATATAAAAACCATTGGTTTGAAGTTGTCATTGAGTGTGTGCTTCTTCTATTTTCTATGTGTGTACAACAAATGCTTTGCACTACCCTCTGATAAGCCTAACTGCTCGGCCACACTGCCACAAAGAGAGCATTAGTATTATCTACTTAGCCTCTGTTAAGCCTCTGGGGAACCCCTGAACTCTGCACACTATATCTCACTTTGATATAGTATACACATAGCCAGCTTTCTACAGGTAGCATCCAGTTACAGATCCGTGAAAGCTTTTGGAACTGCCCCCCTGCCTTGTGTAAACATTTTGAGTATGCTTCCAAAGACCTATTCAAATTTACAAGAGACCACAGGTAAATGTTTCTTGAAGAAGCTTACATCCTGTCCTTGTATTAAAGATTTGGGGGTATTGTGCGCTGCACTCCATGACCTAGCACTCTCTTTACAGAGGAGGGACATTATATTTATTAATACCCACAGGCATTTGTTCAGTCAAGTATGTATGTTTACTGCAGTGAAGGACTCAGTGGGCTAATTTGCTTTTGTGGCTCAGAGAGGAGTTGTTTAGGGAAACTGTGTTGCACTAATCAAAGGCAGCTCCATCAAAGTCTGTCTGAAAACCTTGATAAACAATGTGCCTCAGATTCTGAGAAAGAACCTAAAGCTAGGTTCAGCGTGCTAGATGCAGGAAACTTTAAGAGAGGTGCCAGCGCAGTTACCTTTATTGCTTCTCCAACAAGGCTCTCTCTTCTTGTATATACTATTTGTTCATACTTGTGGGTAAAACTCAGTGGTACTGTACTTGAAATATTTGACTCTAAGCTGCATGTAAAGAAATGGCTGGCAAAAGGCAGATAAGGTCTGCTGAGGAGAAACCCAGTAGAATGGATGCAATTGATAACTTTTAGGGATTTGGGAAATTCTGCAATAGATTTCCGCTATTTTATTATCCTGGGTTGAATACTATTTTATGAATTTGTTAAGCACACAGTTCTAGTTCTTTTGTTTTAGGCCTGCTCCTGATTGTGTAGGTCTTGTCCCTTTAACAGTTTTGCCAGGCCCCTTTTAGACCAGACCTCCCCCAGTTTTTCCGTATCACTTAAAGCCATCTATTTCAGGATACATTTTCCTACTCTTTCGGTGCCATCTTCTGTTCAATAATCCTTAGGTATATGATGTCTGAGATTGTTTTGCCTCTCTCTGTATATTCAAGAACCCAGGATATTTTCTCTTGAAATTGTTCGATGTTGGGGTATGGAGCCAACGTTGTAAGAGCAGACTCTGATCAAGCTTAAGAGCCTCATTACAAGTCTGGCGGTCTTTAGACGGCCAGACTCGCGGTGGCGGCCCGACATTATGACCCTGGCAGTCAGACTGCCACCACTGCCAGGAACAAGGTTCCCGACGGCGTGGTGACGGTCGGAGTCGTGATCAGCCACGGCAGTGCTGAGTTCAGCGCCACTATGATGATCATGAGTCCAGTTTCTGCCAGCCTTTTCATGGTGGAGACCCCACCATGAAAAGGCTGGCAAAAAGCCAGTGCAGGGGCCCCTCTGACAGGCACCCTCTGAATGTACACTGTCTTGTACTGACTGGCGGAAACCTCAGGCTTCTGAGGTTTCCACCGGTCAGCCCAGTGGAAACCTTGTAATTGACCTTGGGAGGAGACTGCCAGCTCCATGGCGGTCTCCTCTTCGCGGGGCTGGCGGGCTGACTGTCGGCCCGCCAACCTCATAATGAGGCCCTAAATCTTTGTCCTTATCTACCACCCTGCTTGTTGCTTTTCCAAATCAAGAACCATTGGCCAATGGCAGCACTCGTTAAGAGGATCCAATTCACGGAAATGTTTGTAACTATATCTAACACAACTGAAAAATGCATTTTCCTGAGTTTTTTAAAAACAGATTACCACTATACTTTTAAAAAGTGTATTCTGCTGGACCACATCAGTCCAGTCATCGTATAACCAAGTGGCCTTGGAGCTTAGCAAAAATCAAGGATCAGTCAGCTTGAGCAATAGCTAGAAGAAAGTAAATTTAGAGTGTCTTCTTATCTGTTAGCTATTCTTTTGCGCTACTTGCATGCACTCACAGCCAAGAAGCATGATAAGCATGTCATAGATTGGGATATTTAAAAGTTGTAAGCACTCATCCTGGAATGTTTCCTTTGTAAACATAAACACTGCAAGACATTTTTTTCCGCACATTGTTGCACCTTGGGTGCTTATGCTGTGTGCCTGTACATGATACCTTCTGCTGAATCAATGCCTGACACCCATATGAATAGTTTTTGCGGAATCCCTTTCTCATCTTCTTGTTGGGCTCCATTTCTGACTGTAAAAGTACATATCCCCAAGACGTAATGGTACTAAAGAAATCTCAAAGGACTACGGTCCCTATATCACTGTAGAATTTCCTCTACAGCCTTACAGTATTTCCTCTACATCCCTATGAAAATGTTCTTATTTCTGAGAAATATTTTTTGTTCTCCCTCTCTTTGTTATGTTCTTGCACCGTTGTCCATGATGATATTGGTTGTCCTGTATTGAAAGGACTTTTTACTAAAGTAGTTTTGACCTTCCATCCTGGATGCCAGTCTTCTCTTTTTGTTTAAACTCTTTTATTGTGCTTTTTTAGTTTTTTAAACGGAAAGTAATTTCCATTGTTAATAATATATCGTTGGTATTGCCAATGATACAGTAACTCTTCCAGAGCGAGGCTTAGTGAGCGATTCATACCTGCACAGTGATCATCTGGTTCTCGGGGTTGAGAAGGGTCCCCTTTCTCCATTTCTATCAGGTGTCAATTATCCTCTCCCATTCCATATCCATATTTACGGAATATATCTCAGTATTCAGCAGGGGGGACTCACTGGTTGCCCCTTCATCTTGGTCAAGTCTGTAGTAGGATGTCCAATCCCCCCACACTTTTTTGAGTTCCTGTGGTCATCCCCTGGCTTCATGTACTACTTGCTTTATCTCCACACAGGGTGGTATCTCCATCACCCACATACATTTAGAGGGCACCTAAGGGTTTCCCCACCTTTTTGCTATATCCTTCTTAGTTAGCGTGATCTCCCCATTGTGCAGAAGAGGAGGTACCTCCGTAGTAAGTTATTGCCACCCTGGATGCCCCAAGAGTAAACATTGTGGAGTGGATGGGTTGGATGCCTTTAATATCGATGTGAGTTTCCATAACCCCAGACGTCAGTCTTATCCTATCCTGTGTCTCACTGGCTGCTTCATTCCTTCCAACAATATCACTGTGGATGGAAAGGTGCAAGTTTGTCATTAATGTTATCATTGTAAGTGGGGCTGTTTCATTTTTTAATTCCAGAGCTTTCTGCATCTTGTTCTTGGTTGTACAATGTTTAGCATTGCTTGACAGTTGGGGGTTGGCCCTGCTCCCTGCACTCATCTTTTTGCTCTTTAGTGAACTTTGTTTTTCCTCCAAAATATGGTGATTGCCTTTACTAGTTCATGAGCTGTGATCCAGACAGTGTCATGATCTTGTTGAAAGATTATACGACTGCTCGGTAAGTTCAGCACTTGTGTATGGACCACAGGTTATCGGTTTGAGTTCATTTAAGTGCATTATCTTATTGTAATGGCATGTTTCCAAGTTACCTCTGACTCTTACTTTTTGCTGTTTTAAGATCTCTTGTTTGCCTTCTTGTGCTATTAACAGTGTGGATATATGGAACTTATATTCATGTGCCATGGTGAAAGATGTGCCAATTTGAGGGAGCTGCTTACGTTTAATGTCACAGTGTGCTCTGAAACTCTCAATATATGATTTGCTATTCTTTTATTACCTGCCATTTGTGAGAGACAGTATTCCTAGATCATAAGTAAATATTGTTAACAGTGGATTTTGGTGACTCTTAAAGAAATTCTACAATGTAAGAGGTTTTGTAATCATATTCTTGCTTTCCCCCTATGGGTGCTGTTCACTGCGAGGACTTTGTCTCAGCGCATTAACATGGCCTGACACCGCGCCATTGGGAGTCTAGCTAGCCAGTCTTTCTGGTTTGCTCTTGTACTCTTAACAATTACTCTTTCTTCACAGTGCAAAGCGGTTGATGTGAAATATAAAGATCACTCAGCTCTGCTATTTTCTGTACAGTCCTCTAACATTTTACCCTTCCAAGTTTTGTTTTTGCCTAAGCAAAATTCTTTAAATCTTGAAAAAAACACCTTATTCTTTGGGAACTGTTGCCATTGGTGTCAGAGTATTGAATACTTTGAGGAGGTGGTGTTATTTGTACTTATTTATATAGTGCACCAGTTGTGTGGGCACTTTTACATTGAAGCACAGCAAAGCAAAACCTGGACTATATCCAAATGGGAAGAAGATATGAGCAATCAGAGATACAGTTCATAACAGTTACGTATTTGCTGTAGAGTCCATAGAGCCTTTAGAAACTCAGTATTGGAGTTACCTGAAGCGGTGGACCTCAAGCTGCTTTTGTGGGATTTTGAGCATGGTCAAGGTTCTGAAACTGAGTGGCAGAAATTAAAAAACAGTTTGTGCTGTTGAAATTCTAAATTTAGCAATTTTAAGGAGAAGAATTTTTTTTACTTTTGAAATTCCTCGAACGACCTGAGATGTTAAGTAGGTCCATTAGGTAGGGACCGATTTTGTCAATAATAACAAGGTTGGCAATGTCGTTGATCATCAGGGCATTATGTACAGTTGGCTGTCCCCTTCATATTGGTGCAGGGCTATGACTGGGTTCTTTAGGATTAAGCTTGATGGCTCTGTGTACAGATTTAATTGTGTAGGTGCTACGATTGACTTCTGTGGAAAAGTACATAATGTTTGGGCTGTGGCAAAAGTGTTTTTGTCTGATTTTCACCATTTGAGATATGTCAGGGAAGAGTTGGAGCAGTCCCTTGCATTGCTCAAAGGTCTCTTATAGCCTTCCGTGACCAATTGTAGTAAAGGCAGCTGATATGCAGAGCAGCACAATTAAGCAGGAGATGACTTTATTTGGACTATGATATACTATACATTATCCAGCACTTTCTAATTGTTGTGTCAGTATTGAAGCTGGTTTCTATCAAGATCGATAATTAGCCAGCAGACTTTCATTTGAAATTACATTATTTAGCGGGTTGGTAACTCTTTTTCTTTGGTTTTCCCATGTCATTGTTGGGTTGGACACTTTTTGGTAGTTTGTTTGGGTGGTATCCATATTGAGCATTCTGAATTCAGGGATTATCTGACTAGTCTTTAGTGTAATAGCAATATTTCTGGGTCTAGGAAGATGCTTATCAAATTGCATCATTTGTCTTGAAAGTTTTGAAAGTGTTTTCATAACTGTAGTAGAGAGTCTCTGAAGAGGTTAGTAGTTTTGTAGAGGTGAGAAAGAGTCCCAGTTGTGATTGAAGTTAGGAGGTGGTGCAGTAGATGGGGTGGTTTTATAGAAATATCTAAAGGTATTGACTTTTATTCTTTTATACCAAGTGTATGTCATCCTTTGTTAGATTATGGGTTGATTTAGACTGATGTTTTTTCTACTTGAGTTCTAATTGAAAAGAGACAAATAAGAATTGAGCAGAATATACAGTATGCAGTAGAACTAGGATATGGCTTCCTCTATACAGAGCAAGAAGCCATTTCACTTGACTTCCACACCAGAAGACTAACAAATGACTGTCTAGTTACTTCTCTGATTTCAGACTCAAACATCAGAGGATGTAAGATCAGTTGTGGCTAATTAAGAAAAGCAAACATAAAGTAAGAGCAGTGCTTTCAAGAGTTTGCAGACATCATATTTGTGATTATTGTCCAATGAAAACCTACTGAGTGAAATTGAAGGGAATACTCAAAACCTTGTGGTCAGACTCCAGGCTCCAGACTCCAAAATCAATCTCCTGAGACTTCAAAATATTTGGCCAAGCTCTTCTGCAACTGCTTTTGTATCCTTACTTTATTTTATTATAACAACGTTCAAAGTAAGGCTGCAATGACAGAACAACAAATAGCAATATTAGAGAAAATAAAGCAAATTAGTATCAAATAACAAAATCTACTTTCGAAAATAAGTTTCTGATTACTGTACAAAAGTCCTACTTTCCAAATTAAGTTAATTGAATACTAGTTCCAGGTAATGAACTGCAATAGAAAATTAGCTGAGAGTATTGTTAGTTTTAGCAGCAGAAACTGGATTCAAGAAGAAGGTGTCCCCGAATCCAAATGTTATCTGCTTGACGTGACTCTTGACTAGCTTTTTCCTTAAGATGAAAATGTAGTACTTTTCTTCAGGAAGGCAGGTTTTTTCATGAATAAAAAGCATTATACGTAATTGTACAACATGTATAATTACACAGGCGGATATGCCTCTGCATAGGCTAACGAGCATTGGCAATTGTCAATAGGTCTGACTTTAAAGGAATGTTGTTTGGTGAAGCATTACAGCTAAGTAGCATGGGAATGAATATGTATTGGAGTTGAAGCAAGGAACAGTAGAATAATATTGGTGTAGGTTAAGGGGTCATGTAACAGTTGCACTGCCAAGCCAGACCTAAAACTACATGTAGGTCAATGACAGTCCTCCTCCCATCTGTGCTGCTGTGAAAAGAAAAACACAGTAATTTATCTAGACATCAAAGACACATTATAAGCATTACAATGTCATGTGTGCCCCTGCAAGTTCAAACTCAGGCAGATGGATAAATAAAATCATGACAGCACATCTTCTGCGCAATCAAAACATGTACTCAATGGTTTCCAACATGTGAGTCGAGCCAAAGCCATTTTCAAGTGATGCTCACATAATTGTCTGTCTACACCTGCACTGTCAAGCCAGACATTAAAAAGGAATTCACTAAAGATTTCCTGGAGTATGACGAGAAACGTGTGTCTGTCTTTGTTACATAGGTCTAAACAAAAGAGGCCTTTATAATGGACATGGAAGGACGGTTCTGCGAGAGGCATCAGACATTATTACTGTAACCGCCTTATAAGAGTATGGACAACCGATACAAAGCCACTTTCCCTTTTCACTTGTATTTCCTCATGGTGTCTGGCAGTCAAATTCAATGTTGTTTCTTTTTCCACAAGAAGATTACTACAAAAATAAAAGTATAAGGATGTGGTAATTTTGTGTTGACTAAGGGGCAAAAATGTAATAAGCTTCAAGGCATACTTAACAAAGAAGTACATTTTAAGTATTACCACAGACACAAAAATGATAAAAATATGTAGGAAATTCTGGTGGTGACTGCTAAAATGAAAATTAGTTCTGAGAGCATAAACCACATTCCCAGTACCTTAAAGATTTTTCATAGTTATTGTCTGTAGTGCGATGGGGTAGTACCTTTTCTCTTTCATGTCTGTTCACGGTAACAGCCACCCATGAAGTAGCCATCTGGTGTCATGTTGGTTTATACGGGTACACAAAAATAAACGAGTTAGAGCTATTAGTATTTTAAACTCCTAACCAAACTTTTCTTGCCACATAAACTGAAAACTAAAACAGTTTCACATAAGCAAGCTGACGGCCGCCATGAGTGCGAAGCAGACACACAAAAGGAAACAGAAGTTAGCTTGCAGTGAAACATATCAGCAAGAGTGCAATTATCTATGTAACCGGCAAAAGTGCAATTATCCATGTAACAGGGTTGATGTCATACAAAGAGCTCGATTACTGTCCAGCCAAATCGCAATGCTTATGAAATAAAAATAAAAAGTAGTCCAGAAACCATACAGAAAACATTGAGCCTTGTATGTTTTCAGTAGTGGCCAGTGCGCTCGAGGAGGGCTAAACACCGGAAAAGGCATGATGTATGCATGCATTTCACTAATGAAATTAAGCAAATTTTAAAAGGCAAGCCCACGAACCAACCAAACTGATGGGCATGACAATGGTGTGGTTAAAAGCCCATAGAGAGATTACACCAGGGGCAAAGCGCTTTGCGTGCTCGACCCTAAAAACCTAATTAATAGAAGACCTTGCTAGAGCAGTGGTTCCCAACCTGTGGTCCGGGGACCCCTGGGTGTCCGCGAAGCCTTCTCAGGGGGTCCGCGAGAGCCTAGAAAAATAAAAAATATTACCAAATATTGACAAATTAGGTCCCCAGCTTCCAGTAATGACTCAGACAGGGGTCCCCGGTTTCCCATGATGATTCAGTGGGGGTCCCTGGGTTCCATTAATGTTAAAGTGGGGGTCCACAGAAATCAAAAGGTTGGGAACCACTGTGCTAGAGGGGTTTCAGCTTATGAATGTATACTTTAGCTGTTGCGTTACTCCTCCAGCGCTAGCGACTATGAAGTAGTGGTACAAAACTGAAAAACGTGATATCACCTTTTTTTTCTTTAAAGATGTTCTATTTCGTTTATACTGTAGTGTACTCATATGTTAACTAGATTTAATGTCATTCATAAATAGATGAAGTGCCACAATGCGATGTTGTGACTCCTACAAAAAGTGTTACGAGTATTTGATGTTGGGGCTACCTTTTGAGTAAAAGAGCGCCCCCATAGTGATGACTCATTTAGGTCTCAATGAAAGGACTCAAACCCTTCTTAACAATGTTTTTCTTTTCTTTGCTTAGGGTGCTTCAAAGATGACCGTATTGTTTTTTGGACTTCAATGTATTCCATTTATTTCATGGAAAAATGTGCCTCCCGGCAGGATGACATGCTGTTCTACGTCCGGAGAAAGCTGTCGTATGTTGGAATTGAGGCCACTGAGGGAAAGAAGGTAAATTGAATTGCTGAGATTTGAAACATACTTGTCAAGCAATATATGAATGCTGATTGCATTAGGAGCCTGTCCACAAATGCCAGGGACTTATGACACTCGCACTTAAAACCAGACTCATTTCAGCTTCTCTGTCCATGCTTCTATGCGCTTGTCTTTCTGTGGGAAAATAATTGATGTAACAAATAGTTAGCCTGAAGAGGCTGAACCATTCGCTAATTTCAAGGCAGTATGTGCACAAGGGGATGCAAGCAACTGCCACACAAAATTAAAGGGTACCGCAACAAGTTACTGTATAAGAAGCTACGTGATACTAACACGCTGGAAGAACAGCTTTATATCATTATGTTTTTTATTTTTGAGTTTTATATAACACCTAATTTCATCATCATAGTGCTAGGAGAAACATGCATTGGCAAACCAAATAGGTGCCACCTATGTGAGAGCTATTGGCTTTGTCAATGTCTTTTAGCCCTGTTATAGAGAAGTGTGGCCGCTGGGCAGCATGGCTAAAAGTTAGAGACAAAATATGTGGTGGCCAGCAGTGGCCCATCCTAGTACTTTTTTTTGCCTGGTGGGAACTACAACCAAAAGGAGGAAGGTGTTGGGAGATGGGGGAAGCAACAACGTGGTTGAGTGGGTCGGGGAGTGGGGTAAGCCACAATGGGGGTGACGTGGGTTGGGGTGTCCGGGGGAACCGGGCAAGCAACATCATAGGAGGTGAGTGGGGAGATACAGCAGCAACAACGGGGGAGAAGGCAGGAATACTGGTCAGGCAACAATGTGGGAGGGGTATACGGAATGGCTCAAGCAACAAACCAGGACAGGAAATCAAACGGGAGAGGTACCGGACATGTCACAACCTTAGGGCAAGCAAAAACGAGCAGGATTAGGGTAGATGGGCTGCAAACACATGTACTTTTAGGGAGTGCTGCAAGTTAAATAGATAAGAAGCACCACAAAAAGCAAGCAAGCAGTGAAAAGGCAATGCACTGGACAAGGAAGTGGTACTTTGGACATGCTCCAGGGAGGAACAAACACACCAAGAGGAAGCGAAACCGGCACACGCTGACCAAAGAGAAGCAAGGAAATGAGAGTCACAATAAACCCAACTAATGGTAAGCAATTGTTGGACTCCAAGCTCCCTTTTAGTAAACAAAATGTCTCTCAAGCAACAGCGGACGAGACCTAACAACATTCAGAATTAAAAGAGAAAAAGAAGGGATAAAAAAATGCAAATACTGATCCTAGTTCCCACATCTTTCATTTGCTTCACTTGATGAGTCATCCGTCTAATTCTAAGGTAATCTGAATAACTCAGTTTTCAAGAGCTTCCTGAAAGGAAACAATTAGAAACAAATTTGAGCTGTGGTCTAAGAGTTCTAGCATCTTGGGCCAGGAACCCCTAAAGATCACCCTTTACTCTTTAGTCTTTTGAAAGTGCGTTGCTGAATGACATCTAACAAGGCCAGATGTAAATTCATGTTTCATATGTAAAGAAGTTCCATATTATAGAGGTAGTCTGGACCTATGCCCGAAAAGACTTTGGGCCTGATTATGACCTTGGCGGATGTGCTACTCCGTCACAAACGTGACAGATATCCCGTTAGCTGTATTACAAGTTTCATTATATCCTACGAAACTTGTAAAATAGCGGGCGGGAAAGCTGTCATATTTGTGACGGAATAGCACATCCGTCAAGGTCGTAATCAGGCCCTTTGTGTATAATACAGAGAGTTTGTTTTTTAATTTCTTCAGATTATTTTTTGTTGTTGTTGGGATAAACAAAAGAAATACATTGCATTCTTATACATGGCAATATGTTCCAATGCAATGCAGTGTACCATATACTGATGCTGTCAAAGTAACGTCAGTGACAGTAATGTATAAAAGTTAGCCAGATAGTGCATGACAGGAGCAAGAGAAAGGAGGGAAAAGTAAGAAATTAGATAGGAGACAAAATATGAAAAGAGAGAGATAGCGTACGCACACATGAAGAGTCAGACAATGTAAATGGTGTAAAATGATGTTCATGGAGGCTTCATCTTTTTCTAAAGATCTAGCCTTAACCACAAGTGTCAAGAACATTTTGCGCTAAATCCACTGTTAATGTTGTGTGCACTTCTGCTAAAACAAACCCAGGACTATCAGGAGTGATATGAAATGTTTTTGTGGTTTTTCCAATTTGCACGAAAGGTCTGAACACCAATGGGGAGGAATAAGTCTACGAGACAGTGGACCTAATAGTTGTATGATCCACTGTGAGATTTAGGTTGAAAATTTTATTTATGGTCTCTTCAGTCTGCTTCCAGTAAGGATTCATATGTTTACAGCAGAAAAGTTAATTATCTAAATCCCCAAGAGCTTCACCGCAGGGCCAGCAGAGGCCTGAGTCTGTTTGCCCAAGTTAGTGTAATTCTGTGGAGGACCAAATATATCTATGAATGGTCCAGTATTTACACTGGTAAAGTAGGGGGAAGATTTATGGCGAAGGAGAGAGTCCCAAATTTGATCCCATATAGTGGCCATAGCAGGGGTCAGGGGGGCATATATTATGGCAAGAGAAAGATTCTGCCCATTTAGTTTGATTAATTTGTTATTGGAATGTTTTTATTTGTAGCATTCTATGTATTATAGAGGCTGTGTGTAGATTGTTTGCTTGGTTTTCAAGCAACTTAATATAGTTTGCGTTGTGAATGTCCAATTTATCTTAGAGCAACTTTAATCTTTAGAAAATTTTAGCACTAAAAAAACTGGAGGTGATATCTCTTTGACAGCATAGTAAAGGAGAATGGGTTTTTGGCATCACTCAAATCTTTGATAAGCAGGACTCCAAGAGCAGCCCACTCCTTCCAAAACAACATGGTTGTGTCTATTTTTGAGATTGAGGCAGAATCAGATCCTTTTATCTTATTTTTGAAAAAGTTATCAAGGGTTTATATGGTCATATGTGTATCAGATAACAGGATATGAGTGAGGAGCCATGAGTTATTTTATCTTTAAAGTACTTATTAAGAAGTGAGGGCTAACTAGTTCATCAAGGAGGGTGAAAAGAGGAGTCCAGGTTCACCCATCAGGTTGCTTGTTTGACCAGGAAAGACGTTTGGTAGTAGATAAAGTTGTGGAGACCCAAGTCTCCTTTAATGTTATTAATTTGTAGTTTCTATAAAGAGATCATAGCATGTTTGCCCTTCCATGAAAAAGAGGAAATGTGTGCGTTGACGGATGTGTGGAAAGAGTCAGAAAGCTTCAGAGGGAACATACTTAGAATGAAATTAATTTGAGGAGTTATCATCTTTTTAAGTGTCTCCATCTGTCCCCACCATATGATATAGCTTGGTGACTACATATTTACTAATTTCCTGATCTTGGATAACAGGGTGTTTTCAGTATATAATCTAGTTTTGTCAGTTGATTTCAGGAATTCACTACCTAAGTATTTAAGCTTATAGGGTTGCCATTTCAAATTAACTTGGCTACCTGTGTATGAAAGACAAACCAGATTTAAGGGGAAAATTTCTGTGTTCAACGAGTGACCTGATACTTTAACATAATCATTAATAATAGGAAGAATTTCAGGCACCTCCTAGGAAAGGATATACCTTTTTATAGCATTATCATTTCTTATGGCATGGAGTAACAGTTCTGTTGTAAGAAGGAACATTAAGGGATAGGAAGCAGCCTTG
This sequence comes from Pleurodeles waltl, assembly GCF_031143425.1. Lineage (NCBI taxonomy): Eukaryota > Metazoa > Chordata > Amphibia > Caudata > Salamandridae > Pleurodeles > Pleurodeles waltl. The sequence continues at coordinate 256,323,366 of NC_090442.1, forward strand.
TCTAGTCCCTAGCACACAATGAAATTCTTTCAGTAGTTGGCCTGCAATTTTGTTGCAGGCTGATCGTTTGTGGTACAGGAACATCGCCCTGTGGCTAAATCGGTCACCTAAACTGAATTTTTGTAGTACTGCCTTAAGAAAAGGCTATGATACTTTGTCAAAGGCCTTCTCTGCATCCAGAGCCATGACGTTGGAGGGAGAAGGAATCATTTTAGCCTTTCCAGTTATATGACAAAAAGCATCATAATTGTCTGCAGCTATCCTACCCTTTACAAAACCAGTCTGAGAAAGAAGCATCTGGAAGGGAGAATTTCTTTCCAAACTGAGAGCCAGTACCTTAGCGTAAATTGTACAGTCAGCATTGAGTAATGAAATCGGTCTATAGTTTTTGAGTTCCAAAGGGTATTTACCCACTTTCGGACTCACTACCACACGTTTTCTCTGAAGCTGTTCTGACAAGTTTACCTGAAGTTGCAAAATTTTCAAAGAGATCAGCTAGATAAGATAGTAGTATGTCCTTATAGCACTTACAAAGAGAGACTGAAAAACTGTCCGGCAAGGGGCATCCTTGCTCTTAAGGGATTTAATTGCTTTTATAATACTACCTTCCTCAGTTTCTTTAATTGAGACCCCCAGATGATTCAAATAGGAGACTGTGCAGGTTCATCTTGTCCATGTATTTTTGACAAATAACAAAACTCTTTGTAGGATTGTCTTTGTCAGAGTTACACAAGTCATGAAAGTAGTCTAAAATTTTGTTTTAAATATCATCATGCTTATCTCTTATGGCTGAAATGTGAATTGTATTTCTTGGTTCTTCAAGTGTTAGGACAAAGAGTTTGCCTGCCTTGTGCTTAAAAGGTTCTTTACCTTTGTATTGTTAGATCATACACAAGCTATTTCACTTAAAATCTTGTTGAATTTATATTTAAGTAGTTTTATCTTAATGTTAAAATGTTAATCTAGTGATAGGACACTTTCAGATTCTAATGTTTTATTGTTTCCTTTTAAGAAATCCAGCCTCATATTTATATTTGTATTATTTTTTGCCGCAATAGCTAATCTTCTACCTCTGATATTAGCTTTTATTTCATCCTAGACTGCTTCTGCAGAGAGATCCAGGATTTTATTGTCCTGAAAAAGTGGTTACTAGCCAGGAAAAAACACTCTTCAGTCTCAGGGTCTTCAAGAATGGCATGATTTATTCCCCAGGTATTGTTGTTGAGGGCCAGTTTGGAGAGTTTAATATTCAATGTAATATGAATTGGCTACTACAGTTGGTTCAGTGACAGGATTTAGAGTCATATGGAGTCGTATCATATCGAAGATTGAAATCCCCACCCAAAATAATATCACTGTTCAAGGGTAGCTCGCCCAGTTGTTTGTTAAGGGAAGACTAGGAGATGGATTCATCATCAGTATGGACATAAATGTTGACTATGAAGAGCGATAATAAATCTTTTATTATTTTAGAGATCTCGTAACTTCAAGCAATTACCTTGAGTACTTGTAGCATTTTTTGATAATAGCATGAATACCCCATTCTTCTTATTCCCTGCTAGTAAACAATGGACCTAAGAATATTTCATGCTATGACCCTCCATACATCCTGCCCTGGTTTCCTGCAGTAGAATGTGATGACCTTTTAGCTTGTGACACTAATCGAATACTTTCTTTCGTTTGATTGGGTAATTGACGCCTTTAGTATCAAGTGATATCATCTTAAGAGCTTTGGAAGGCATTATGAGGGAAATCAAGTCACGTCTATGTCGACAATACCTAGAGTACTATTTTTGTTGGTGTTCCCAGCTCAAAAACCATGATGTAAAAAGTTGTGAGAGTGAGCAATCAAGTGTGAGCCAAAGGGAACGCAAGAGATTACAATAAGAAAGATAGCCAGATAAAGAAGAGGGGCAAAAACAAAGAGAGAGTTTTGATCATGTGACTAACAGATGCCTTCAAAACCAAGAACCCCCTACAGATCTTGACTGCCACCTAAAAAAGAAAGGAAAAAACAAGGAAACAGAGCCAAACGCCACACGGGCCATCCCACATACAATGTAAGTCATAGTTACCCTGCCAACATAACAATTGTATCATAGGTAATGATACAGACATCCCTGGTTTTACAAAACAAGAGATAAAATGTGACTTTGCAGAGGTTGGAGATACCCTTATATTGACATCAGGTGCCATCCTAACACTATGTTCAGACTAAGCTAGGATACATTGCCACAAATTCCCTTGTGTTCTGGTAAAATGACAGTTGTACATCACTCACTTTAAAACATGAGAACCAACTTCTAAAGCTGTACTCTTTCATAATAAGACATACTCTCAAATGATCCCAAAGAGATCCAAGGTAGAGCATCAAAACATTGCCAATATTTTAACAGTATGAGATGAGTTACTGAATCGGGTTTGCTTTTATTAATTCCAGGTTGGTTTGGATGGTACTTTGCCAATCCAAAGCTGTAATATTGTGCCTGGGGTGGTAAAAGGCTGTTGTCATTTTTGAGCTCTTGTGAATGGCAATGTGCTAATCCTATGCATAAAGACTCTGCTGTAAAAATGGCAAAAGTATTTGTCTCTTTCTAGCTCAGCATAGATGGCACTGTGCTAATGCTATGCTTAAAACTTTGCTAGAAAAATATATTTTTGAGGTGAGGAGATTCAGAATGTTGCTGGTGTTGTAGGGTGCTACCTTAAAAGAAGCTGCTTTCCATCTAAACTTGGGAACTACCCATAGTTCCTTGCATCCTATTTTATGTATATTGTATGTGTGTACTTATAGCTTAGAGCATGCTACTGCAGAAAATGAATTTTTTGGTTTGCTAATAATTTTTGCGCCAGTTAAAGAATCTACACAAAGCTTTAAAAAAAGTTCATCCACTCCAGCTCTTTCCTGCAAAGTTTTGGGGTTATCTGGCAAGGGTGGGCTGAGAAAAACAGGGGAGGGTGGGAGCCATACAGATTTTCGAACAGCGCTACTGAGAAAAATTGTTGAACAGAATCACATCAAGTTTTGCAGAGGACTAGATATTTAGCCAGAAAAGTTGCTTTTTGATTTGGTGTAAATCGGTTCAGTATAGTTTGAGAAATTAAAATTCAAAACTGGACTGAACTGTGGGCATGTAGCTTCAAATAATAGAGAAATCTGATTGTCCGAAGTAGCTTTTTATCCAGTCAGCACTATTGCTCCCACGAGCCACATGGGCCTTGCACTCTTGATTGGCTGGCCACAAAATAAAGAGAAATGTTGTGGCTGCCTTTACAGGTCTGGGAACTTGATGCCAGTGATCTGAAAATGTGGGGTCCCTCAGGGGCCCTCGCTTAGTCCTACACTTTTTAATGTATATATCACTGAGTTCGCCTCATTGATTAAATCACTGACTTTACTTTAACCTCATATGCTGACGACGTCCGCTAGTCGTATCAGCTTTTAATAATGATCCATGAGTGCCTGCACGCCCTCAGTTCATGGAAGAGTAATCGTTGTTTGAACCTTAACTCACACAAAACTGAGGTTATACTGTTTGGAAATTTAGCACCAGCATGAGTTCCCCTCCTATCCCTGTGAACAAGGCTAAAAATGTAGGCATACAAATTGACAACAAGTTGAATCTAGGAAGGCAGGTAAATATGTTGTCTCCTCTTTCTTCACTTTTAAGATGCTAAAAAAAAATCTTGCCTATATCCTGATCTCCTACAAAAAAAACTGTCATCACTGCTTTAGTTCTATCAAAATTATATTACGCTAATGGACTCTACATGGGCTTGCAGGAACAGCACTTAAATAAGCTACAGATGGTTCAAAATGCAGCCGCTAGACTTCTCCTCGGAATTATAAAATTTCTGCTGATTTCACAACTAATCTGTAAGTTACATTGGCTCCCAGTAAGAAGCCTTGTTATGTTCAAAACCCTGTGTATAGCCCATAGGGCACTGCACAATACGGGCCCCGACTTCCTAAAGCATTATTTTCAGCGTACAAACCCGATAGACTTCTGTGCTTTGCTGAAACAAGGAAACTGGCAATCTCAACATGTAGGAAGACTAATTGGGATGGCAGAAGCTTCATCACAGGGACCGCCATGCTCTGGAATAGCCTCCTCCCTCAGATTAGAGCTCTGCCCTTGCTGAACTCGTTTAGAAAGGAACTCAAAATGTGGTTGTTTACCAAATAATCTGTTGGCTTATCCAGTCTTGTTCTAGTTGTAGCCGCTCAGTGCCAAGACACCTCAAGGAAATCATGTGCATTATAAATCATTTAACATAACATAAAAAACATAAAGTAAAAAAATAAGGTATAATATTGCAAGGTCTGGGTATGTTAAATCAGACATTATTACCCAACTTTAACATCACTTTAATCTTTGTTTATTTCAGTGATTTCCTAAGGTTTCATAATGTAAAATAAGATATTATTACCATGCCTAACTGTAAGTCACATTAACCTTTGTTTTTTCAGTAATGTGGTGATTTAGAGCAATTTTAGTGATGAATGTAAAGGATATGGAGATGATGACAATACCAAATCCTCTTCATGCGCAGGCCTATTCATGTGCTTGAAACAATATCCATATGGTGCTATGAGTAGGAATGTGGGAGTTTTAGCTCAGTTGAACCAGATCTGTGGCAGGGGAACACAATCTAGTTCATGTTAAATATCAAACATGGACGAGCCCAATGGACTACTGCATAGGATATTGAATAGGGTGCTTTTAATGTTGTTTGGAGATCAGCCAAGGTCTCTGGCATTGGAAATTAGAGTGTGTGGTAGTAGGTGCCCTTTAGACAGAAGCTATAGCAGCGGAAGCTAATTTGTATGCACATGGTGAAGTGATACAAGTTCTGTATTGCTTACATTTTATTTCGATTCATTTTTTGTACAAACATTTACAAATGAAATACTTTAATGTCTGCACAGTCGTCAATTTCGAAGTGAAAGACACAGACTACTATAGTCTGAGTCAGAGGCCATGCAGATAGTCTAACCCACCCAGCCGGTTTAACCCTAACATCTTATGTATGACATTAGATTTGGATTCTATATGTGGATCCCCCAATGGTACCACAATATTTGAGTATATTTTCAAAATGTAACACCCATACAATACAAATGAAACTCCAATAAAAAGGAATTACTAAAAGACAATTTTTTGTATTAGAATTTCTAAAAACTTTTATCTTTTAACCAATCCATTCTTCTATTCAAAAACTAGAATCACGTTAATTTTCTGAATATTAGTCACAAAACAGGCAAATTTTCCTAATCCATGTACTGAGCATTATTTGTCAAATTGATCCGTTTTCGAAAGTGTCATTATTATCTATATCAACAGCCAACCCTTTTTTTGCACTCTATGCATAGTCGCTTCTTCAAGGAAATGGCTTCAAACTTTGCACTTCTCTTCATTAAGTAACTGTCTCAAATATCACATTCAAGCTTCCAGCAATTACGAAACGACTTTCTTCCCCCTGATACAGAGTACATAAACATCCTTTACATATTTCAGTCAAACTTCTCCATGGGAGGCAGTTACAAAAGGAAGATCGTTGTTGTTTTTGAAGCCATTGCCCCAAAGAAGCAGTCATGAACGGAAACCCAGGGAAACACATGTTGGCTGTGTAGGTAGAGAAGCTCTTGCTGTCGATAGCAGGGATATGATATTACGTTTTGAAAGTTTAGCCACCTGCCCCCAACAATGTTGCACCATTTGCGGATCCACTTGTAGAATACAAAATTACATTAATTTCACTGCAGCAGGTGAAACATTTACCTTCAGTCCTCTCTTACATGTTTTAGAGTTGACCAAGATTGAAAGTCTTTTTCTGTCATTTATCCATTCGTCAGCCTTTTACCACGACACATCATTAAAGTGGCCTTAATGTGCAAGGACAATCAACAAGTCTTCTTTCTGTTTAATGAGAATGTCGTCCTTCACCACATGATGATCCACTGGTCTCAGGCCAGTGCGCCAGAGAGCTTTTTATTTACCTTGCCTACGCTGCAGCGAGACGTCTTGTGGGAAATTGAAATGCAAAGTATCTGCTTATCAGATGGAACATTTGTCTCATGCATTATTCATTGTTACAAACAGAGTGACACTTATGAGTCACTTAGGGACGAAAGGACTTTGAAAGCCTCATAGAGATGCCATTGAGGAGTGCCAGTGTGATACAAGAAAATCAAGAATGCAGAGCATCTATTTCGGAAATTGTTTATAGCTTAATGGAATGTTGGTACAAAGCATATACATCTGTGTTAGTGCACATAAAAAATACTCAGTCTGCAGCTACAATAATTGTATATCGCGCACTATATAGCTGAGGGTTTGAATCCACATTAACAGGATGCACTGTCCACAGTTTCAGTTTTTAAAAGTACCCAGGTGCACCCACATAAAAGGGCTTTCTGACAGCCCCCTTCATCCGTTGATGTGCTGCACTGACATTCACGTTTTGGTTCTACCCTCCAGAGCATAAAGCACAGGGCAGTGGATAAGCTTCCTGGAGCAATTGGCTCACTCTGCTGTGAGGGGCTACATTTTCCCTGAGCACAACATGCACATATTTGAAGAAGCTCCCTTCAGTGCCAGGAAGTGGGCAACCCATGTCCTTCATTTATTATAGTTCTTTTCTCCTTCCATAAACTTTGTGTATATATTTTGCAGGGGCTTGTAGCTTTCCAGACACTGCTACTTGGTTTACAACCAAGTTGAAGGTCTCAGCAGCAGTTCTTAACGGGTCTCCTTCATGCGGCAGTGCAGCTGGCAACTCATTATCTCTGTGTCAAAAGCTACTGGCTGGCCTGTGAGAAAAGGACCAAGCATATGGCGTTGTTCTACCACCGCTCTTTAATTTGGTTCAAATAATGGTTGTGGCTGCACAGGGAGTCATGGCCAGGTTGTATTGGATCTTCCTACGGCACATTGATTAGGCCATGCAAACGTGCTGCTGTGGTGCTGATGTGCACAGAGTCAAATGAACCCCCCCTATGATAAAGGATTCCAGTAGCCAGACTTCTTACATTCAATGTAATAGTAACTTTCTTACAGGCAGCAGTATAGTTCATAAATAAGCATCATTGTTAAAAAAAGAAGACGAAATTACCTTTTTTTTTTAAATACGTTGTTCTGAGCAGATGGTTCCAAACTATCTTCTTATATTTCATTGTATTCCCTTCCAACTGCAAAGTACTATTAAAATCGTATGATCAGAAACTAAATGAGCTTGGTAACTATCAGTCTCCAGGAAATCCGCTTGTGTTGTGCAACCCAATCATATTAAACAGTTATTACAGTCGCACTCCATGAGATCATGTTGTGTGCTTTAATGACTCCTAATAAGCTGATTTAGAACAATCTCCAATGATGGAATTATATTTGTTCAGTCTTTGAAGTTTATGAGCTTCTTCTCCACCAGAAAACAAAAAATTACCTGTTTAGAATAATCCCTTTTAAGATGCAATATATTCGCTGTGATATTTTCAGTAATTCCGAAGAAATGTAAATGGACAATTTAGTTCGTATACCACATAAAGTGAGAAATGTGGTGTAGCTAGCCCCAACTAAAGTGGTACAATAAAGTCTACATTACCAGAATGATACCCATATGATAGTGACTTCAAGTGGTATTCAGACCTGCATAGAGGTAAGAGGATGGAGTAAGTTATTTGAAATAAATGTGTGCTACTTTGGAAGTGTGAGTGTACATACTTTCCACTGGAGTGAGTAGAGTTATTTGCTTTGGATTTAAGATTCCAGACAGGGAATAGCCCTACTCTGATTATCATGCATGAGCTGGGCATGTTGCTAGGTTTGGTGGTTCCATAGAAAGTTTCTGATAGGGTTTGTGAGGGCCAGTAACCTAGGGCCATATGTACAAACACTTTTTCTCATAGACACAGAATGGGGAAAAACCTTTGCTACATCTGGCCCTTAGTTAGCTAGTGTAAATTAAGACACTTTACAGAAGTCTGTTATCATTTAAGTAAATTACTGTGTGGGTCAGTGAGTGGTTGAATCTATACACAATCTACCTCTGGCAAAGTTAGATAATTATTATCCAGTGGTAAATGAATATAATTTACTTAGTCAACAAATGTCATCCATGCATTAGCATAAGTGACCATAAATCAGGGCCACTGGAATTATATAATTTTGTGGCTGCTGTGTTTTTCACAAAATTATGGATTTGACACATTTGACACATAATCAGTCATCTGCTGCATAATTTACAGATTTGACCAAAGAACAACTGTTTTTAGCTCAAATAGATCAAAAGACACCAAGGGTCTCATTACGGCCCGGGCGGCCGGCAGTACACCGGCAGTGTATTATGAGCGTGGCGCATTAGCCACTTCCATACCGCCGGCCCCTCCAACTGACCGCCAGGCTTCCGCCAAGCGGTCATAATCCCCAACCGCTAGCCTGTCCATGGCAGTAAACACCGCCATGGGAAGGCTGGCGGTAAGGGGGACTCGGTGCCCCTGGGGCCCCCTGCACTGCCCATGCACTTGGCATGGGCAGTGCAGGAGCCCCCAGGCACAGCCCCATCGTGCATTTCACTGCCCGAATTTCGGGCAGTGAAATGCGCGATGGGTGCTGCTGCACCCGCTGCACATCAACATTGCCGCCGGCTCTATTATGAGCCAGCTGCAATGTTGATGTGACTCTTCCGCTGGGCCAGCGCCCAGCGGTAAAGTCATGACAGGGAGCCACATATACTGCCACATAGTGGCGCCCGCGGCTTCAGCGGTCTTTTAGTAAGTCTGCCAAAGTCGTAATGAGGGCCTAAATGTGCAGCAGCACTTTGCCACACAGTCTGAGGCTTTGTTCAAAAGTTGACTACTCACCTTTCCATTTCTTTTTATTATATTTGGATGTTAAACTGGTATGAGGGATGTGAAACCTTTGCCCAGACATTGTTAATGTATAAAAATGTCAAAAGTATTATCACTTAATTTGCCTGTTCCTTCTGCATAATTTAGTCAACCGTGCTGCATGATTTGAACCTCCTCTGCCACATAGTTTCAAGGGGCCTAACATAAGTACAATAATTTGCTCAGGAACAAGTGCAACAAAAGAGTAAACAATAACGTCTTCTTTAATGTCAAATACATAGATATTTTCTTTTTGATTTGCTTTACTAGGTAATATTATATTGGATGTCAAAATACTGCATGCAATTGGCAAATTCAAAACGTGTCTATAAGTTCTCATAGACATTAGGGGCCTAATTACGACTTCGGCGAAGGGGATTACTCTGTCCCAAATGTGACAGATATCCCGCCCGCCGAATTACGAGTTCTATAGGAAATAATGGACTCGTAATTCAGTGGGCGGGATATCCGTCACATTTGGGACGGAGTAATCCTGTCCACCGAAGTCGTAATCAGGCTCTCTGTGTCTTGTATGATAAGTGATCCATTCTTCTCAATGGTCAGAATAGCTGAGACCTCTTTCCTTTCCAAATGACACCCTAAGAAACACAATTTATTGAGTCATTTGGACTATTTAGGATGTGTATGAACATATTCAAGCAATGTGCACATAGTTAGTATTATGTAAATGATTGAATACCTAGGTTTGACTGATAGAAACAATTGTACTGCCACACTACACCTTTTGTGGGATCTAGACTCACTGTTTAGTCACTGGAAAAATGGAAGGTATGCTAATGAAAGCAATACTTAGTTGACCGATCTTAGAGTTCAGAGACTGTGTTCCTGGCATGGTGTTTGACTATTGGAGTTATAATTGTTAAGTTTTTCCATTCTAGGTATCCTCTTTTTGAGTTATATGCACTGACTATTTAAATATAAGTGTCAAATATAGAAATCTATTAATGCCATTATTCATTGCAATGTGATAATCAGATCTGCGTGCCTGTATTTATGGTACTTAATCTGAGTTATCCTCACTGGTCTGAATAATTGTTTTTCAGTTATGAACAAGGTTGTAATGGAAGTTGATAACTTAATTTCTTCACTATAATTATTGGAAGGTCATGGTTTCACAGAATGAATACAAGTAAAATGGTATCAGGGCCTTTTTCTGCTAATTGCTTATTTTTAAAAACTCAACAATGAACAGATAATGGTATATAAGATAAGAAGAGAATGTAATGGGTGAGAGAGGAACTTCCTGCCAGAAGACTGAGACTGGTCATGCAGAATTGCCTCACCTGCTTTTGCTCATCGCGGTCGGGAGGTGCATTTAAACCTGTGCTTGCAGGACTTATCATCCTGCTTGCCAAACCAGACAAGAATAGCCAACAATATTATTACATTGAACATTACACATTGTTCAAGACAAGTGTGCAGGTGTGATCCATCTTTGAAACTCAAATTAGTCCCTTTCTTTGGTGCTCTGATTAGTTTAGTCAGCCAAAGGGGTGAGGGTGGGATTGTCAATATTGACAAAAAGAAAGCTTTATTCATTAACCACTATGATGGTATATGTTTTGCCGTTCTTCCTCCTAGTAAATGTTGCAGCTACTATTCTGTTTGTTTTTATCATAGTTACTATTCATGTTGTGTACACTTTGATGGGCTTTAGATTTTAAAATACATCATTAAAATATATCAACTCTTTCCTTGTTTTCTTAGGTGTGCCTCTCTATTGTGAAAGAGGGTTTGGGTTCCACTAATCATCCCTGTAATATTTCATAGATTTGATCGTTACCTGAAACACATCTCACTCAAATACTGCTCAGTGGGTTGCAGTCACAAATGGCATTTTGTCTCGCATTTACACATTGACAAAGTCCTTAGTACCAGGAGGTTTAAAAAGCCTACGCTGGAGCTGTGCTCTGGAAGATCTCGAAAACATATCAGGAAAACAGCATGTGTAAATTACAGATTGGTATTCTTGCAATATTATATGCTAATTTTGAGTGTTTAAAATAGGGGCAAGAAGGAAGGAGTTTGTGCATGTTGAAATCAGTCACACTGATGAAGGTAAAAGGAAACCCTCTATTTCTGTGCTCCCTATTTTTTATCACTCACATACATGTATTAACCAGTATTAAAACACACGCCAGGGCCTTTCTTCCTGCGGGTGAATCATGCTACCATAGATATCAGGGAGATACGTTTAGCTCACCCCTCGTAAGGAAGTTGCTCTTCTTTGGTCAGTCAGAAGCAAAGACAGATCTTGTCACTGTTTGCATCATTAAGTTATTAACTTTTTTCCCTTTATAAATCCATAATGGGATGCTCTTGCAACTTGAATCTCTGCAGCTTCGTAATTAATAGAGGCGATTCTATCCCAAGTGCCTGGCGTGAAGGGGCCAATTGAGCAACCATATTGGTTGAGAATTCATTCTCATTCTTATTGAAATCTTCTGTTTTAGAGAGGAGTGTAACACAAGCTCATCTCCAGCTACCCCGTGCTCCCACGTCAGGATTAATAAAACAATGTACAAGAATTAGGGGGAATATGCATTGTTTGTTTTCAGATGTTACTGAAGGACCTCCATTTACTATGTGTTGGAAGCATCTTGTACATTTACAGAAAAATCATATGAGAATCAAACATGCAAGCAATCAAGAGAAATGAACTCATTAGAATTAGGATGAGGATAAATACTGGATTGACTTTCACATTCAGGATTCATAGGTAAATGCAAAAACTGTATCACTGCAGAATTGCTATTAGATGCATCCCAATAGCACCCATAACACATTTCTTCCAGAACTGAATTTTTAAAGCTTTTTTCTTCATTATTTCTGCAGTCAGTTAATATAAACCTGTGCATTTTGTACTTTATTTGAACTAAAGCTTACTCAGACCTAGCCTGTAAACTACATTTTTCTATTTGTTACCCGACTCCACAGCCTCTCATGGTATCTTGATTGTCTTCCTATAATTATTTCACTTCCCCTCCTAGTTTGGAGCTATAATTGCACTATATAAATAACAAACATAGTGCAATATGTTGCTGCAACTCGTTTTTTGGAATCCTTTTTAATGTTTTCAGATAATTTGTCTTTTTGGTCTACTATACATCCTTTCTCGGGTACAGACTGTGCTTTTCTTAGATGTCTTTTTTATTTATATCATGTATCTATTTGTCGTTTGTCTTTAATGAAAAATAAGAAAAGCTGACTAAAGTCTCCCAGGAACACCCAACTTTAAAAAAAACTGAGCCTTTAGCAGATCTTGCTTGCTAGACAAAGAACACTTTTTCCAGGGGCTCAACTGATGTTTTTAAAGAATGTGATGTTAGAAGTTGAGCATTGACAAGAAACTTGAAACACTGAAATTGAGACCTGTTCATATACTTTTCCATTCAAAGGAAGGGTGAACTATTTAGAACAATCTTCCAGCAGTTCTCTCCTCTTAGTTCTTCTTGCAGAGCCGTTGCCTCACCAATGCTGCGTCAAATGCTGACAAATCTTGTTTACCTTCTAGTTGTTCGACATGACTACAACAGTATTTATCATGTACTTGTGCCTCAGTTTTGAAGTAGCAGGTTCAGTCACTGCCGAGCTCCTCCATGCCTTTGAGCGCTTTGGTGCCATAGGACGCTCTGCACATGGAAAGATCGGTAGTGAAAGATCATTAAGATCTGAGAGTGATTCTTTCAGCTGCTGTATCTGTGGTGTTATACTGATTAGAACAACTGTTATATACTTTTGTTGGTCTTGAAGGGCCTTCTCTTTGAGACGGACAAGTTTTACTTGAATTTCTAGTTTCTCAGACAAAACTCAGTGCAGGCGTATCCCCTGCTGAGATTGCCTCAACAAGAGGTTAACATTAAATGTAGGCTAGCTGTGGGAAGTCAATATGCCTAGTCTGCGTTTTTGTGTGTGAATTGTAAAAGGATATTTATATGATATTCAAAGGTTTGGCCATAAAATATCCCAGCTATTCACTACCCAGACACTAGCAGGTTTGTTGAAGACTCTCCGGTTAAGTCTGAGTAAGCCTGCCTAGTTGACAAGCTGGTTTTGACACCAGAACATATTTGTTGGAAATGGCCTTTCTGCAGGGTCACCCCAAACTTTTTGCCTTCCTCTTTCTATCTTTCTGACCTCATTTTTGCGGGCTTTAGGACTCTGTGCACTTAACCACTGCTGATCAGTAAAACATGGTGACTTTGCTCATACCCAATTGGCATATTTAATTAACTTTTAAGTCCCTGGTAAAGGTGCACTGCATGTGCCCAGGGCCTGTAGATTAAATGCTACTAGTGGGCCTGCAGCACTGATTGTGCCGCCCACATAAGTAGCCCCCTAACCATGTCTCAGGCCTGCCATTGCAAGGCCTGCGTGTACAGTTTCACTGCCAATTCGACCTGGCATTTAAAAGTACTTGCCAAGCCTTAAACTCCCCCTTTTCTACATATAAGTAACCCCTAAGGTAGGCCCTAGGTGACCCATAGGGCAAGGTGCTATGTATGGAAAAGGCGGGACATGTACCTGTGTAGTTTATATGTCCTGGCAGTGTAAAACAACCCCCCTTCCCCCCAGTGCTCTACAAAACCCCCCTGGTCTGCCCCCCGAGGACGCAGGTACTTACCTGCTGGCAGACTGGAACCGGAGCACCCCTGTTCTCCATAGGCACCTATGTGTTCTGGGCACCTCTTTGACCTTTGCACCTGACCGTCCCTGAGCTGCTGGTGTGGTAACTTCGGGGTTGCCCTGAACCCACAACAGTGGGCTGCCCATGCCCCAGAACTGAGACTTGTAAGTGTTTTACTTACCTCCTAATCTAACCTTTACTTACCTCCCCCAGGAACTGTTGATTTTTGCACAGTGTCCACTTTGAAAATAGCTTATTGCCATTTTTACAAAGACTGTACATGATATTGTTTTCATCCAAAGTTCCTAAAGTATCTAAGTGAAGTACCTTACATTTAAAGTGTTTACTGTAAATCTTGAACCTATGGTTCTTAAAATAAACTAAGAAAATATATTTTTCAATATAAAAACCTATTGGCCTGGAATTGTCTTTGAGTGTGTGTTCCTCATTTATTGCCTGTGTGTGTACAACATCTGCTTAACACTACCCTCTGATAAGCCTACTGCGCGGCCACACTAACACAAAATAGAGCATTAGAATTATCTACTTTTGCCACTGTCTTACCTCTAAAGGGGAACTCTTGGACTCTGTGCACACTATTTCTTACTTTGAAATAGTATATACAGAGCCAACTTCCTACAGGGTGTATAGGAGGGGATGCTGTGTGCATACAAAAGTATTAAATTTGTAAACTGCAGTTCGGAATGGCGTTTGTGCAGGAAACAGTGGCTAGTTACAATCACCGTATGTGAATGACCTTATGTGGAGAAGATTATCAAGGTTGTCGAAAGTTCTTTACATGTTTCACAGGATCTAACATAACTTACCCACAAGACACATTTCCCTGTGGAAAGATCCCACAAGTGTTATAACATGGATATATTATGAAGTTTCCAAAACTGTGTAATTGAAATTAAAGAAATACATATCATCTATTTTGTTGCAGGTGCTTCACTGTTTGTATTTAAACAGCGGCGGCTCCTCCGTTAAGACGGAGGTGTGTCACACCCCCTCACCACCACCAAAACCTTTAACAAACGAAACAATAACAAACCATGTTTATTATCATTTTGTTTGTTAAAGGAGCGGGGCTACGGGGTGACGATCAGTGAGGGGAGTGCACCGTGCATTCCCCTCAGTGCGCATGCATGTTTGGCTGGCTGTCTCGGACCGGCCAAACATACATGAGCAGTAGGGTCTCTCCAGCCCAGCAACACAGTTGCCGTGCTGGAGAGAGCCTGCACAGGCTCCCAGTTTGCCTCGGAGTGACCTGACTATGCGCTCCCAGTCAATCCTAATGATCCTCTGATTTGCATCAGGATTGGCTGCGGGGCAGGCTGGGAGCTTGTGCCTGCAGCCTGAAGTGACGACGACGGAAAGAGGAGCTGCGCTGCGCCAACTGAGGAGGTACGTTTTTATTTATTCTGTCTTTTTTTTTTTTATTAAATTTGCCTTGTTGTTTACTTGACATTATGCCTATCATGTGGAGAGGTGGCAGAGGAATACGGCTTCTCGCCTGGGCAGTTCCTCCTCCTCAGGCAACTTGCCACTCATACCAAACACTTTGTGATATAACAGAGGGGTAACCTCCTACACACCTGTCACTGGCCGCCATCTAATTATATGGATCTACAGAACGATACGCGAGTTCATGCACACCCCCCTGACCACACTTCGGCTCAAATGGGAGGCCGATTTTGGTTGGGTGCTGCAAGACAAGGAGTGGGATACATCGCTATGATTCCTTTAATTTGTGTCCCAAAACTCCAGCTTAAAAAAAATATACAGTTTCTTATCCTTCACAGGACGTACCTCACCCTGACGCAATTGCATCGTTTTTCCCCCAAACACACGGCTAAGTTGCCCCATTGCCCTGCACGCACATTGTATGGCCCTTCCCGGCTCTCTGAAGCTAATGGCACTCGGTGCACTCCACATTACAAACCATCACAGAGCTCACGGACTTCAAAACTTGGGAAGTCACTTGAGACAAAGGTGCGAGTCTGCTTTGCATCCTTGGCGCTCCGCCTCTCAAAATGAACTTTGAGACTGCATTGTTGCTCCTCCGCGGCTCCTGCAATACCCACCTGGCACAGAGTTGTACGCAAATGGGGCACAGAGGAATATACCCTCTGGTATGAGGAGGTACACCACCTACGACGGCGAATTATATCCCCACCCCCCCATGCGCCACGCTGTTGGCACACTTCCAACAGGAGATAAATGACACTGCCCTCACCTCATAACCCCTAGGACCCAATACATTACTTGTTCCATGACAAGACGTCACAGCTGGAAATATCGCAGCATTATCTTCCATCCTGCGAAAGTACAGCAACCCAACCGACTGCCTGCCTCACTTGCTACGATACTACCACAATTTAATGTACAAGACTGCCCACCCCCATTACTTCGCCCCCCTGATCCCAGTTCACACACACACACACACTCTCTCTTTTTTTTTTTTTCCCAAATGTTTTATTGGGATGCACAATGCTTACCATAACTTTAGCACAACCCTTCAGTGAGATGTTACACCTTTTCAATACCTTTGAAACTAACTGTTATTACTTGAACTAACCTGTATGATTTTATTTCACTGATATCTAATTCCGCGGCTTGTATTTCACATTCGAAAATTCAATAAAAATATTTGAAACAAAAAAAATCATGTGGATGCAGTACATTGTACTGTTTCACTCTGTCTAAGATGTAGTAACACTTTCTGTTATTTTAAACACCTTTAATAATTAAGTTCAATGTACAGAATTGCACACGTCACAAAACAAAATTCTGCGTGATCACCAGTCACCTGTTTCTAAATAATGACTAGTGCTCCTGGTTTTAAGGTATTTTTTTTATTATTTTCACCTTTATTTATCCATTATTAGTTTGTTTGCCATGTTATCTGTATTTATCCTAATTTATATTGTGTCTTGTAAATAAATTATGCAGCAACTCATACATTTCCACGTTTTTCAACCAATAAATGTACACTCATACTGTGATGCCTGTCCAGTTTTGGCACATTAAGCATCCAAATATAATAAACTTATGAAGCCAAATAAAATTATTTGCATAAGAGCGCAAACTTATGTTAAACTATTCAGTTATTTAAGGAAATGTAATGTGTTTTTCACACCACATGCTCTCAATCTGCGTGACTGTTGGCTGGGAATTCAGTAACAGCATCAAGGAGAATCACTGAGAAGATGCTCAATTTTCTGTATTTTTCCACTTTTACAAATAAATACAGACCGGAAACACGTTATTTTCTGTCTGTATTTATCTGTAAAAATCAGTAAAAACGGAACACTGGGAGCCTTAATAATGATACATCATGTACAGTGTCCCTATAGACTCTAACACTGAGATATCTCAAACACTACAGTCTAAACACAGTTATCCTAGGCAGGGGACATTGCTACCCACTTGGAGCATAATGTCCGTAATAAACAAGGCAACCTCATCTTAAGTAGTTATTTGCTATAGACTGTATGAAGGGGACCCATACCTGTTCCAGCTTTGTGGGAGTGCCATGGATTTTGGCAGTCAACTTCTCCATAGAAAAAACATTCATCCATTTCGATCACAACAGCCTCAGAGATAGGTGAAGTAGAAGGAGGTTTTAAAACTGATCAACAAAGAGCTTAGTAACCAAACCATGCATAATTATTTTACCCATTGGGATCGTAAGTGGTTAGCAACCCTTTTCCTTGGTGAATCCCATTGCTGTGACTAAGGGCGTCTATGGTCAAAGATATAACCGTGACCTCTTCGATCATGGTCATTATTATCCTTCAGTATGTCTGCATGTAATGGTATTACCATCACATATGTGTCATATGACCCTAGTCCTGACAGCCTCTCCAGCAGCGCTTTGAGGAGTCAAACATTGCCCCCAGTCTGGCTGGCATGAAATACAAGTGCAAAAAAATCTTGGGAACATAGGGAGGACTTGGCAAATAACTGACCATGCCTCATCCGGTATTTCCTTACCTAATTTGGTCTCCCTTTAACCCAAATATTCATGTCCTGCAGTCCGTGTTTGTCACATAAAGCTGCATATAGTCTCTCTGTATACTGGACTGCACAGACAATGGATCTGTGGAAGTGTTATCTCTAGTACCCCAACTCTGCATTTATCGGTCCTAGACCAATGAAGATGTTGCACCGATTTCAAATTGTAAGAGGGTGTCTAATTAGTGTTCACTTCACAAGTCTCCTCAATTGTCATTTCTCTTGGTACAAACAAATGTCCAAGGTTGAGTGGGTTATTACTTCTCAAGGTCTAAAATATTAGGACTCATATCCGAGGAGAAAACATAGGATTAAAAGGTGTCGAGGGTGAGGGGTGTAAGCTAACACATTTATTCCTTACCACTACATTCCAGTATCTTAGCAATGTAATAGCTATTTGATCAGGGGCTGGCGACAGAATCTTGGAGGCAACCATTGAAGATATCACAGACCAGGCACATTCTGTTGTGCTCTACCTTGAGCCAGGATTTCTTGTGTGGTAACTACAACAGTTTTGGTTCAGATTAGCCTCTGTCATATAATCGTCAACATGACTGCATGTTTATTTAGGGTATCTTAAGCGGTTTAGTTGATTTATTTCCATACAAAGTTAGGAAGTGTCTTTTGTAAGGAAGGAACAGTGGAAAGAGAGCAGCAGGTGGGTGTCTGAAGAATGTCTAGCAAGCAAGGCATAAAGTTATTCTTAACACTTGCCACTCTGCCTAGCCAAGATACTTTTAATTGTCCCTATCTATACAAGTCTGTATTTAGAACATCTAGTACATGGAGGACTTTTACTTTGTAATGTAAAGTGAAGGTACCGGACTAGGAATGAAAACTTCTTAGTAAAACATGTTCTAACAGATTCATAACTCTCAATCCATGATGCCAGTACCAGGCCACAGCTCTCATCCCTACCTTTTACCCTTAGCGGTCTGGCATTGATTATCTGTTAGTTATTTTTTTTACTAGGATCCTCCAATTAATAATTGTAACGGATCAGTCTTCCAGCATTTCATAAGTATGCTATAAATGTGTTGGTATACCTAGTGCTACGACTGTGGGTTACTGTACGCCTTATGGAGAGTTGTCCTTTGATACCTGTGTCAATTTCCATTTGATCACAAGGGAAATTGCTAGATTACTTCCTGTGTGCAGGTCTGACAAGTAGGGTGCCATGGTCTTGAGAGTAGGGCTGCTTGTAATTCAGCTCTTGTAGTATCAGACATGGCCTGGGGTCAGGATCCCGGTGGTGGTTGTGTTGCATCAACGGTTAATATTGTATCCCTGTTGAAAGTGCATGTTTGGGATATCCTGCATTAGCAAAGATGCCAGTAACAGCACAAGACAAGCTCAGCGCTTTCATTCAAAGCTACGAGCCGAGAACCCCCCAGAAATCATATCTCCATCTGTGCTTCAAGCCTTATTCAAGGTTCTGTCCTCCTGCAGTTCTGTTATTTGTCTTTTGTAGACGGTGTGTACATTGAAAAAGGTGTAGGAGCTTTCACATTGTGACCATCGGGTAGTCCGATCTCACCCAATCTTTACAGTTGCAACCTGACACACAGCTGAGTTAGCCCCTTGAACGTGTTAAGTGGCAGATTTAGAGTTTGATGGAGAGGGTACTCCATCACAACTGCCACGGAGACTAAGTAAACCTGACAGTAAGGGGTTGTGCCACTACAAAATGCCCCCCCCCCCCCCCCCCCCCACCATCGGAGTTAACTCCCTGGGTGTGGCGGCCATTAGTCTTTTTTTATTTTCAAAAACAAAATCCTACTTTGGGATTTTGTTTTTGGAAATGCAAAAATATGTTTGACTGTACTATTATGTTGATGGTACAATCTGTCAAACTTTTAATACATTGATAGGAACCGATGTGACAGCGGTTCCTGCCAATGTTAAGAGTTGTCCACTGGACCGGTGGAAATCTCTAAATTCGGATTACATTACTTCATGAGGGCGACAGAGTATTTTACTTCATCACCCTGACGGAGTAAATAACATACTCCAAAGTCTAAATCAGACCTATTATTTCAATTGTGTTATATTCATATTTTTAAGTGTCTTGAACATGCATCCCCAGACAGCCTAGTTCCTACCAGTAGGCCAAAAATACAGTAAATTATAAATAACAGTTTCGTTTATGGACTCTCCGGAACAGCTCCAGTTTGAGCTAGTTAATGTAACTTCTAGAGACTGGGCAGTATTCATCAAGAGTGAAAAAGCTCCTGGGTAAAAAGATAGATGGCCTGGACTGGTACATTTCTGAAATATTTGTTTCCTGAAATGAGTCCTCATATCACAAATATGCTCTTGTCTGATGTACCTGAATACGCCAAACAATGGTTAATGCTTTTTCTTCCCATGGACCTTAGCAGAAGGATCATTTGTACTGAAAGTTAATTTCTTATAGTTTAATTATACGTAGCTTTTATAATTGCAGGATCAACCTTGCTTTGGTGTTATCAAAAGTTGTGTGTGTCAGTCTGACAACGATGGCACTCAGTTTATGCCCAAGTGGCACAGTGAAAATAGTTGTGCTAAGACAGATTTGTGCAACATTAAATTCTCCATTGCATGAAACCCCCTTTCTTATGTTATTGCACTGACTAATTTCTTATTTACTTCAAAACATTCTGCTATTATTTTGTTTATATAAAAACGTCCAATGCTAGGCCGTAAAGGGCAGTAGCCATGAAACCTCTAGTTATAGCCCTCCCCTTTCCAGGGTGAACCGCTGAATTAAATGTCCAAATATTGATCACTTTTAGAAAAGTGAGATTTCAGCAGAGTCAGCGAGCAGAGTCTACAAATTCATATTGTTCACACCCCATGCAGAACATTAAGGATAGGGATGAGTTTACATTGTTGACGAGGAGGGAGATGTTTTGTGAGAGCTGTGTATAGATAAAAAGCTTACTTGGAATTTGAGAACAGACAATGGAAGGAAATATATAAAGAGCACTAAAAAAGTACCATATCTATTGTTTTTTTATTTGAGACATATTCAGCACTTTTTTATTAGAATGATTCACCAAATGGTTCAATGGTTTCCATCAACAAATGACACGGGCTAAATTATCTGAGATTATTACACAACTTCCAGGCTTTTTAGGCTTGACATTTGGGTTCTTGACATTGTGAGTAACTGATTTGAATTTTTTAAACCCAAAGGTAGTGATTTCTGTTGGTTAAGACGAGGCTCGGACCATGTCATGATTTTCACAGGCCCTTTATTCTCCAGGAAAATTCGTGGCCTGGTGGCAAAAAAATGCTAAAAAACTGCAGTGGATGAACTCGGCAGTGTACTATAGTACTGCAGCAAACAATGAGGAGCCTGTCACTGGATGGTGGGGGTACCGGGCTGTGAAGCCAATAGGAGAGGCCACAACATCCCTACCCTCCCTATCTGACTCATTTGGAGCTAACTGGCTGAATGAGGTGTGCTGGAGCCCCTGTGTGAGTGCAAAAGAGGGCCCAAAGCCCTAAGACTTACGGCCTGATTTAGAGTTTGGCAAATGTGACGGATATCCTGTTCGCTGTATTACAATGTCTATAGGCTGTAAAGGAATCATAATATGGTGGACAGGATATCCATCGCGTTTGTGATGGAGTAACCCCCTCCGCCAAGATCTAAATTAGACCCTTAATGCTCTTGTCTTCTGGGAGTAACATTACTGAAGGTCAGTTGGAAGTTTCTGTGGATGGCTGTGGATAGCACTCAGATGTCAGACGAGAGGCCCACTGTATGAATGCCGAATATGATTTACCCAAGCAACTTCAGCTTCAAGGGAATTATCTCATTGAAAGACCCCCAAATCTGTATGGTATTCTTCCTATTCCCCTTTTTCCAATGCAACGTATTATGCATTTTAGCACTGATAACTGGTGACCCCTCCATAAACAGTACAACTGAAGAAACAAGTATATTGAGTCATGTAAACCGCATCTGCAGTGGAAATGCACACTGTCAAAAAAAACTGGACATCATGTACTACTAATGTAATATTAGGAGGGCTTCAGTCTAATAAGGGTGGCTTGTCTTTCCTAACAAACTAAGGGGGTTATTCTAACTTTGGAGGAGTGTTAATCCGTCCCAAAAGTGACGGTAAAGTGACGGATATACCACCAGCCGTATTACGAGTTCCATAGGATATAATGGACTCGTAATACGGCTGGTGGTAAATCCGTCACTTTTCCGTCACTTTTGGGACGGATTAACACCTCCTCCAAAGTTAGAATAACCCCCTAAGTGCTGATTCTGACTTGTGGTCAGACAACAGTACTGTTTTACAAGTTTCAGGGTGTACTGTAGTGACAAAGATCCAATGTGGAGATCAGTCTTTCCTCCTGATGCTCATTAATGCCTGTGCAGAGTTTGAACCAGGGAAGACGTGGATAGGCTCACATACGACCGCCAGAGATTGGAAAAAAAGACAATCGGAAATACTGATGCTTGGGGAGGTGTATCCCTCCATATGATGGGTACTGAAAAAACGAGGTAATTCATAGCTGTTGTGCTAGATCTCAATGGATGTCCAAGCTCTGGATAGGTTGGAGAAGTGCACAACCAATAGGAGCAGCAAACACAGCAAACACAGACTCGTACTAGGAAAGCCAACAAGTTAACCCTAAGATGCAAGACAGTGAAGAGGGCTCATCCATGATGGAAACAATGTTTCTAGAAATGACAATGTTGGTATCATGATGGAATTCCTTTAAAACCTTCTCCATGAGCCACAATAAAAATAGAAGGCTGGTCTGTCTATATGACAACATGGAACATGTAGATAGAAGCCTACCTGAGGCAGTGAAATCACTTCTGCATAATGTTGATCAGTTTACGGCAAACCTGGCTAAGGTGCAGCATTCTGTGCAGGATATGGCAGCTGAACGTTGATGTCAAAAGACAGACCTGGCCATTGGAATTTCAAATGAAGACCCTTAAACTAAAGTGCAAGGACTTAGAAAACAGTGCATGAAAAGACAGTATCAGAATTTAAAATGCACTTTTAAAAATGCATTATTCTACTCAGTGCTTCTAAATGTAGATTCCTTACCTTGTGAATATACCCCCATGTTTCAGACTGACTCTGGAAACTTAAAAGCAGGATTCCTGTGCGCTGGTAGGTGGCGGTGTGTGGCTACGCACTGACATTGTTCCACTCCGGAAGTGACGAGTAGGGTGCCACCCAGGTACGCTAACTTCAGTTCCTTTCTTTCCGTGCTTTCAGATGTGGATGTGAAGTATTGGTCACCAGATTTCTATGTTTTTTACCAGTGTGCATGGAAACAATTGCCATCTCCCAAAACAACATGAACGGTCACAAACAGATGTCTGTGACAGAGCTTCACAAGGCATGACTGCGATGTCTGGGGTCAGAGTACAACACAAGGTCTGCAACAACTGTACCCACATGCCAACCCAGAACTGGAAGGTGAAACGTTATGTTGCCAAGCATAGGAAGATTCCATGCCGTGACCTGCTGATGTTGAAAAGAAGGTCCTGCTCCTGAAATCATTCCAGCGGCAAGTCCACGTGCTGGACACAGTCTTCGGGTATGTCCACAAAAAGAAGCACAAGAAGTCAAAGTGTGAATCAGACCCTTACTGCATCAACTTGCCTCTCTGTCTCACTTCCCCAACACCTGAAGAGCCATTTCTGAGTTTTGTCCTGATACAACCGGAATTCCCGGGTCCATCAGCAACTCACAGCAAATAGAGGTCTTTAAGGAGGCCACGATGGACATATTTAGCAGGCTTCTGACACCCTCTGCATGCTTTCTGGCCCAAGGATCCGCAGTCGGGGTCCCAACGGCGGCTTTGCCCTCTGCGTTGTTCTCTTGAAACTGCTTCCGGTTCTGCACTGGCTATGGTGTCGACTTCCGGTCCGGTGCCACTGTCGGCAATGGTGCCTTTCACATCAATGCCGCTGTCAACACTGCCAGCACAGAAGAGGAGCTGCTACCTGTAGAGGTCGCAGATTGTCTTGTTTCGACCAAGGTCTTGCTCTGATTCCACTAGAGAACATCCTGTAGCCAATCCTCCTGCCACAGATACCTTTCCTTTCACATGCAGCAAACCTTCTATTTTACATCAGCTCTGTGGCTTAGATTCTGACACTAATGATGATGATGAAAGGGATGAATTCATTCAACAATACGATGAGGACAATTTGTATACTGAATTACCGGATACCAGTTGTCTGGACACCTCCCCAGACACTGGACATGTCTCTCCCCATGCTCTTGTCACATAAGAGAGTGCTTATTTTGCTATGGTCATGTGTCTGTGTAGCTCCCTGACCTGCAGCTCCTTACGATGGACATCAGAACAAACGTTCTGGGGGAGGTTCTTCAGCCTGGTCAGGCACTTACTGAACACCTTTTACCATTCAGGCCTTAATAGATGCCCTCCTGGAAACTTTGGCAAAGACATGCTTTCGGCCCCCAGTCAACAAGCAGGTTGCTGCCACAGAGCGGCACCAGGCAATCCTGACTTCTTTACCCAACACCCTACGCAGAGAGTCTGGTGGTCCTGGTGTCCACCAGCAGAGTCAATCCTAACACCTTTCCTACGAATCCTCCTGAGGATGAGTCTAAATGCATGGAGATCTTTGGCAAGCGCATGTTCTCATCTGTTATTCTTGCTTTAGTCTAAGTCACTGCCAGGTGCCTCCTGGGCCGATATAGTAATTCTTTATGGGATGCTGTTGGTCAGTCCTGCCAGAGTTCAGGGGCACTTATGGGCATCTTTAGCCTAAACCATACAGCTGCCGCGTTGCAGCAAAATTCTTCTTTTTTTTTTTTTTGCTTGAAATCTGTTTATTGAAATAATTTTTTCCCATAAGGCAAGGCAGCACATTGCATATGATTCATGCATTAATGAGAAATGCCCTTCACATTCCACACATTGCCACTGTAAAGCAACAAACAGCTGTTTGATGCAATGAACATAGGCATAGACATGGGCTTAGCAAGGTATGCATAGAGTGCACAACTAAAGAGAGTTACAAATGGGAGGCCCTATATTAGAATGTAAGTGGAATATAAAGAAACAGTGAGCATCGAAACCAAACAGAGGGGTAGGTATGGGTCGAAAGTGCAGGACTTGTGGCTGGCAGAATGGGGGGTGCCCTGTGTCAATATAAGCGGAGGGGCAGTGAGGCTAATGGGGGCACATAGGGGGTAAGACGGGGTAGATAACGTGTATGGAAGTGTACGGCAGTGCCTGTAAGCCAGCGTCTCCAGGGCAGGGAGTTTCTAGTCAGAGTGGCGTGAAGCAGGTATATTCCAGGCAGGTAAAATAGTTGAGCAAAGGTTGCCAAATGCTGGTGAGTTTAGCATCAGTGTAGGGTACCCTATGGGATAGGAGTTCCATCGACTTGACATGCCAGGGGCACATGAACAATTGAGTGATAGGTAGGGAAGTGGGTTTCTTTCAGTGTGGTGCTATGAGCTGTTCTGCAGCACTTAGCATGGGAGTAATAAGGCGCCACTCTGAGTGTGTCATCGCTTCCTATGCAGGTGGTTGGACGCCAAGGATGATTGTGACGTAGTAATCAGGAAGAGGGAATCTCATCATGCCTTTGATGTGGCCTCCAACAAATATGTAGTAATGAGAGAACATGACCACCAGATGTTGTGAAAATCCCCAGGGGCTGCACTGCAATGCCAACAAAGATCAGAGGAGGTGGGGTAACTGGTATGAAGGTGGGTCGGCGTGTAGTACCACCGCGTCTTGCGATTGTGAGCTGTCTCATGTTGTGTTATACTTCTAAAGGTTTTGTTGATGTCATGCCTTAGTGTTTCCCATTGCTTTTTTGAGATGGTCTCAGTAGTACTCATCTTGCCACTGCATTTGATACTTGGGCTCCTGCAATTGTGCAGCGGGCTAAAGCACCTGATAGATGCGTGATATCAAACTCCTAGTGCCTTCGTATGCTTTAACCAGGTGTTCAAAGGGGGTGTAAAGTTGCGTAGCTCCCTGTACATTAGAAGGGTGGAGTGTCCAGTTGTGCAGTTGACAGTATTGTAGACAATAGTTTTCAGGATTTTGAAGTCTGCCTTATATTGCTCAAATGTTTTATTGTTCTTTACCTCAGACAGAGAGAGGGTACGGCATTCCCTGTTCTCCAGCTAGGAAAGGTGTGGGTCTCGAAGGCCGGTGTAAAGTCCGGGTTACGAGCAAAAGGGGTAATGGGAGAGGGAAATGTAATGAGGCCCATTTTGAGAGCAATCTTATCCCAGATCTCGAGGGTGGTTCTCATAGGAGTAGCCATGTATGCAGTTATCAGTCGGGCACACTTCGGAAGCTAGGCTAGGTCCCACAGGGGATGGTACACGACCGCCCAGTACGTGCGTAACCAACGTTTCTTGCTTTCACATGCCACCCATTCAGAAATATACTGGAGATGGGCCGCCCAGTAGTAGTCTAGGAGATTGGGACATGCTAGTCTCCTCCCCATCCTTGGGGAGCATCAATAATGTGTTTGATAGCCTTGGGTGTTTATCCCCCCACCCCCAACAGAAAAAGTGTGGCTGACTCGTTGTAGGTGCACTATATGCTCAACTGAAATAGGCGTGCACAGCATTTGGAAAAGGTAGAGAATTTGTGGGAGGATAGCCATCTTGACTGTGTTGAACTGTCCCAGCTAGGACAGGTATAGCGGTCTCCACTGCTGGAAATGCTCCACAATGGATGTCCGTTAGAGTGACTGGTTTGCTTGCGTCCAAAAAGTAAGGGTTAGGGTCAAATGGAGACCTAGGTATCTGATGGTTCATGGGGCCATCGGAAAGGGGTCAGGGACTTCAAAGCGTGGAGATCTTGTTTGGGTAAAGTAAGGGTCATGGCATGATATTTGGACATATTTACCTTGAAACCAGGAACCCTCTTGAAGGCTATGAGGAGTTGCACCACCACGGAGAGTGAGGTTGCAGACTGGGTGAAAGTGAGCAAGAGGCCATCTATGCAGATTATCTTGTGTGAGCGTCCACCAAAAGAATACCCACAATCAATGCCTCTTTTGGTAATGGCCAGGGGTTCAACCCAGAGGGCGAACAGCAGGGGCGAGAGTGGGCACCCCTGTCTGGTGCCTCTTGCCAGCTGAATCGGTTTGCTGGCTATTGGCCCGAATAGTGGCAGTAAGGCAGACATAAGAGGCCATAATCTTACTAATCATGCCTGGCCCTACGCACATTTTATAAAGGATCGCACGGAGAAAGGTCCAGCTGACTATATTGATGGCCTTCTCTGTGTCTTGAGAGAGGATACAACAGGGGATATTGTAGCAGTGGAATTTCTCCACTAGATGAGCTACTCGGCGGATATCGTCCACTCCTTGCCGATTATAGATGGAGCCCAGCTTGTCGTGGTCAGCCGGGCAGCTACTGCTCCATCTGGTTTGCTAAGATTTTGGGGAAGAACTTAGTATCTGTATTCAAAAGAGCTATGGTGTGATAAGAGGAGCAGAGGGTGGGGTCTTAGCCCAGTTTAGCAATGAGGGCAATCTCAGTTGCTGCCATAGTGAGGGTCAGGCCTGTAACAGATGTAGACAAGTTATATAGGGTCAGTATTCTGGCTTCATGGATGGGGAAGACACTTGATAGAAAGCAACATTAGCCCATCTGGGCCCAGCGTCAAAGCTCTCTCAGAACTCAACTCAATTCTTCTAGGGTAATTGGGGCGTCTGGAAGCGCTGCATGGTGTGGCCTTGAAGATATCCCAGAGTGTATGGACCGAAATATTCAGAAGATCATTAAGATCAAAGTTATCTATGATCCCCTTCTGGATCTCTGCGACATCAACCAGGATTCCGAGTAGTTGTGGGGGGAAGTGCCAGCATGGCAGAGCCTGTCCCGAAGCTCCACCCCAGGTTCGTACAAGTTCCACGTGGGCGTGGTCCAAGAGGGAGATGTCCGAAATGGTTGCAGTTTCCAATTCATGAAGTAGAGAGTGGGAGAGAAAGCGGTAGTCAATGCAGGAGTTTGAGGCATGGATGTGTTAGAAGAAAGAGTAATCTCACGTGTCGGTGTGTATGTACCACCAGCGCATCAACTAGCCCCAATTCTGTAAGGTCTCGTTTGCAGCAGAAATCGCCCCTGTGCCCTGGAAGGAGGCAGTGCTTTGATTGAGCTGAGGGTTCCACACCAGGTTTAGGTCACCACCCGCTACACGATCACCCCTTTTGTCTTTCAGCTGTTCCCGCAAAATATATCTAAAAGAGGAGTCTTGCGCCTAGTTGGAAGCATAGACATTGAGGACAGTTAGAGGTCACAAGCCCCTTTGATTGGCCAATTTCAGGTAGTGGCTGTCATGGTCCTGAACAGTTTTCAGGACACTGGAGAAGAAACCTGCCTTGCACATGATGGCCACTCCCGCTGTCTTTGTGCGGGCACATGCCCAGAAGCGAAATTAGTATTTTGGGTATGACATACGAGGGCAGTCCTCCCACAGCAGGTGTCTCTTGGAGAAAGATAACATTGGGGTCCTGTACCCTGTTTACGCTTGTTAGACGAGTTGAGGCCCTGGGCATTGAGAGTAGTTCAGTATGGCATGTGGTAATCATAATGTCGGGGAGTGGAGGTAGTCGCTTTGTCCTCAAGACAATGCATATGAATTTTAAAACAAAAGGTGTGTGTCAGGTGTCGCCATCTAAAGTTTACCCTCCTCGAGGGCCTAGGGCTGGGATCAAGATCTTGATAAAGTGCAGCTGACAATGTGAGCGAATTGGGGGGCCCCAGTGTTTACATTGTGTCCACGGTGTATATGTTAGTGTGCAGCATGAGTCAGAAGATAGTGGTTCCACATCCCTCGGAGAGGCATTCAACCAAGTGGAGTTTGGAAGGAGGGAAAAAACAAACAACACAAGGCCAGCAGGGCCTAAGCTTCATTCAGGTTTTGGCAGGCCATCCAGCAGGACATATGGCCAGTCATAAGGGCACTATCAGTCTAGCCTCCAGGTCCTTATAACCCGCATGGGCTATGGTTGAGGTCCACAGGTGATGGAAGATGAGTAAGGTGGATATCTGAGTCCACACTTGGAAAGGAAGGTGAAATGAGTCTATCTCACCAGTGGATATTCATGTGGGGAGGGTTCTTTTGGCAGCAAGGACCAGTGTGCCACCCAGAGGTGCAAAGGCTCTGGTAAGGACTCAGCACTACAAGAAGCCACTGGTTGATGGGGCAGTGGAGGAGCTCTTTCCCATATTACATTATTGCATTAAGATGCTGGACAGTGTCCTGTTTGGCCTCCTGGGATGCAGAGTTCTTGCAGCTTTTGTCTGAGCGACGAGGCAGCACTGTGGTCCAGGTGGGGTGCAGGGCCTCTCGCTCGGCAAGCAGGGCAGCTCCATCTCAGTAGAGTAGGCTTTATTCCAAAGCAAAGCCACTGGCTTACCTTTGGGGGACTGACTGGATTGTCTTTGGCAGACTTGTGAGGGGGCATAGCCACTGTTTACAAAGTCTTCTGGTGCAGGTGGGTTGCAGGGCCTCTCGCTTGGCGAGCAGGGCAGTGACAGGTCTCTACCTTCAGAACCCGCTGGTAGTTCCTGAAGGTACTTCACCTCTGCCAGAGACTGTCTGATGCGCTGTTTCCCCTCCCAAAAAACAGAATGGCGAATGGGTGGCCTGATTGGTACCAAACGTTTAGCTGACACAATTTTTCAGTGATAGGCTTACAGTCCAGCCTGCGGCGCAGAGTAACAGAAGAGAGATCTTGAAAAAGCTGGATAGTATGGCCACATGATTACTTCTTTGTCTGTAAAGAAGTAGACCTGCGTAAAGATGTGGGGGCGCAGAGTAGCAAGAGAGATCTTGAAAAGGTGGATAGTGTGGCCACATGATTACTTCTTTGTAAAGAAGTGGACCTGCGTCAAGATGTCAGTGACTGAATGCAGGCACCCTGGTGCAGAGGCCACCCAGTGGGCCCTATCCAGTGCTGTAAGGGGAGCATCTCCATCACCATGAATCACCTGTAAGAGCTCAGCAGTGAATGCCATGATGTTGTTGCCCTCCACCCCCTTAGGCACTCCCCTAATACGAATATTGTTCCGAACACTTCTGTTTTCTAAGTCTTCCTGCATCATTTATAGCTCTGTTTGTTGTTCCTCACATGCTGCCACCATGCACCAGAGAATCGCCTGATCTTCCAAATGTGTGTTGAACGTGCACTCCAGTCAAGATCGTCCACGCGTCCCCCTATCCCAGAGACGTCTCGCTGAAGGTCTTGGAGGCAGGATTTAAAGTCTGATTTAAGGGAGCCTATTTTGGAACAGATTTCTTGTAGGAAGCGATCCATATAATCTTGTGATATGGGCACTAGTGCGCCGCCCACGCTAGAAGACGGGGGAATCCATTGTCTCCATCTCAGTATAGGAAGCTTTATTCCAAAGTGAAGTTACTGGGTTACCTTTGTGGGACCGACCAGATTGTCTTTGGCAGACGTGTGACGAGGCATAGCCACCGTTTATAAAGGCTTATGGTGCAGAGAGCAGCTAGCATCTCAAACTGAAGTCCATAGGTGTGTGTGGTGTGTATACCACTGCCCTACTGCTGCACCACAATGAGGCCACCCAGGAGTTCCATAAGGGTGAGGCTGCACAAGGGTCCCAAGGAGGAAGAGGAGTATCCCTGTGTTAGATTTCGTACCAAAATCTTATAAAGGGATCAGACTTCCAGGGCTGTTACAAGGCCCCTCAAAGTAAGTGAGAGTGCAAGTCAAAAATCCTCTCCGGGCACAGTCGGCTGGTGCTGATCCTGTGTCAGAAACTCTCTGAAGGCTCATATAGCATTTCGTGGGCCTTGGGCCAGGCTTTGAGACAGAGGATGAATGGAGCAGGGGGGGGGACACATTGCCCCCCGGCAGTGCTCTGATGACAGCGGTGCTGTGGCTTGTCAAGATTCCTCTCCACCATAGGGTTGTCAAGGAAGCGGGGTGGCACCAACCGCACCCTGCCAACAGTCAACCTTGTGTTACTTGCGTGTCGGGGCGACCCCGAGTAGGGAGGCTCATCCACATTTCCAGGACCCCCATCCAGTATCCAACAGATTTCCCATATAGGCTCCCTGCGCACCCCACCCATTAGGAATTGCCTGTTAGCCTATCTTTAGAGGTGTGGCTAGTGTCCATGTGCCAGCCGAGCTCCTAAAGCCTCCGGCTTCTAGGCTGTTGTCAAGTCTGTAAAGGGTCACCACTCCAATGACCATCAGATGTGAGGTCATGCCTAGCTGCAGAGGCGGAGACGAAGCAAGATGTAGGGGAGCGCCCAGCACCGATGCGAAGTCCACCGCCGCCGCCGAAGGCAGTGTGGAGCAATGAGGAATGAAGAAAGCATCTGCCTCACAACTGTGTCTCACTCGCTTCTGCCCAGTCGGGAGGTATCTGGCTCAGGGAACCTGTAAGGGGGGTGAGTGCTGAAAAGCTGGCCACTTACTGTGAGGTAGTCCAGTACCAGCTCCACTTGGCTGGCAGCCCCAGGGGAAGGGCCACTGTTTCTAAGGCTGCTGTCCCAAAGCTGTGTGGGACACAGTGCCCCCCCTTGCCCCTTGGGGGCTTCAGTCTGCTGCCCGATTCAGAGTCTGCAGGTGGTACCCAGGTAGGCTGCTCACAGGCAGTGCCAAGTCGAGGAAGCCTTCCAAAGACTCCAGGAATCACCACCAGGGCAGAGCAGGACTTTGATGTCGCCAACATGCTGCAGCTCCTTCTCTGCAACAACTTAAAGGTGTGTGTCAGGATCCAGTGGCGGCCTCGCCATTTACGCCGTGACGGTGTTGCTGGCATTGGCTTGGAGGTGAGGCCAGGACATGCAAAGCGTCTTGCTCCAGTGGTGGACCCCGACTGCCCAGGTCCGTTAGTGCCCCAACAGCCCTTATTTCGCCATCGCCTGTAATCCTGCAGCCTGGGCTGCTACATTTAAAAATGGCTGCAAGGAGCAGATCTGGCCCAATCAGAGCACAGGAGCCTTGGTGCCAGTGGCAAAACCGCAGCTATGGGGAAATGGGCTCCCCCAAGTATGGAGGGACGATTTGAAATCCCTGTTGCCGTTTGTGCTGTGTGAGTGCAGTCCTGATGCCAAGATGGTGTTGGAAGGCCTGCGGGATCCCAGAGTGAAAACAGAACATGTCTTTCTCCATTGCAAAATTCATTTTGTCTGGCCTCCACACAACCTGCTGTTAGGGTTGGGCAACAGACATGAGTATGGTGCTTTGGCACCACTCCTCGTTGAGGAGTCTGCCAGCTTCTTTGGGAATGTCCATTCATCTTTAATGTACATGCTGTTTGATGGCTCTTGCCTCTTTGGTGAGAAAGTGGACTCTTTAAGGAAAGTTGTGTCACAGCGTATTCCCTGAGACAATTTCCCCAACAATTTTGTGTTTTTGTGGTAACACTAGTGGTTTCCAATCCTACCAATGCCAGACCCCAATGCTGGTACAACAATCATATTAGCCATTTTGTGACCAAGGCTGTGTCTCCAAGAGGCAACATTCAGGGCATCAGAGACAATATGCAGCTCAGCCCCCTTCCCCTCTGGCAAAACACTTTTTGATACACCCCCTCATAGGAGAAGGATCAAATATGATCTCTAAAGGTAGCAGACAATCCTTTCAGATGGTTGGGTCCTGTAACATGTCAAGCTGGGCTGTGCCCTCCCATTTATTTCTACCCAGCAACATCTTCCATCCCTATCTGCGCAGATATGAGGTCTCTAGTTGGCAGTGGTTTGCACGCTGTCTAAGTAGAGACCCTCACTCTAGTCAGGCTAAGGGAGTCACACAGCTAGGATAACCCCTCCTCACCTCCTTGGTAGCTTGGCCCGAGCAGTCTGGCTTATCCCAGAGGCAATGTGTAAAGTATTTGTACACACACACAGTGAAAACACAGTGAAAACACCACAAAAGTACTCCTCATCAGTTTAGAAACCTAGCCAATATTTATCTGAGTAAAACAAGACCAAAACAAGACAAATATCCAACATACACAAGTAAAGATATGAATTTTCAAAGATTAAATCTTAATATAGTGCTTAGAAACACAATAGCTCCGACTGGGGCTATCACCACACCTTGACGGAGTTGTCTTCAACAGTCCGACACCACTCGCGAGGGAGTGCAGGCCGATCACGGAGACGCACTGACCCCGGTTACAGTCCCTTGGAAAACGATGGGGAAACAAACATGTTGCATGGAGTCGGGGAGGTGAGGCGTCACTGGAGCCAGTGCGGCGTTAGTTCCTTACTGCCACCGCAAGGTGAGGTGTTGGTTCCTTACTGCTAGGCAGGGGAGGTGAGGCATCTGTTCTTTACAGTTGCAGGGTAGGTGATGCGGCGTTGGTGGCGAGGCAGCAGTTTCCTTACAACAAGGCGGAGTCAATGAATCCAGCAGGTCAAGACGTGAGGCATCGACCGCGGTGTCGCGATCACACCACACGGGCAGGGGTGCTGTGGCAGATTTGGGTGCCACGGAATGCCACAGACGTCGGTGACACAGCGCTCCGGACTCATGCTCTGGCAGGACATCGAAGGCGTTGCGGTGGCTTCTGGCCTGCGGCGTCAGTCGCTGCACTCAGTGGGGACCATAGTTCCGGTGTAGTTTGCAACGCAGGGTCAGAAAGCAGCACTGGTTCCAAGGTCGTTCTGGAGATCGATGCACTTATTTCTTCCTTATTACACCAGAACTCACTCCCAAGGGCCCAGGGACTAGATTTGGCACCACTTGGCAATTCAGGACTCGCAACAAGAGAGACCAGGTGCTGGTATGTGAAGTCTTTGATGTCCCTGAGACTTCTTAATAGGAACCAAGCTCAGTCCAAGCCCTTGGAGAGCCTTAGGAAGCAGGATGTAGAACGCATAGTCCAGTCCTTTCACTCCCAGGACAGAAGCAGCAAACGGCAGGCCTGCACAGCAAAGCAGCAGGCAGAGTGGCAGTACCTCCTACAGCAGCCAGCTCTTCTTCCTGGCAGAATGTACTCAGTTCAGAAGGATTCTAACTATGTGGTGGCAGAGGTCCAGTACTTAGGCCCATTTCTGTCTTCTAAGTAGGCAAACTACAAAGAGAAGTCTTTGAAATGCAAAAGACCCTGCTCTTCCCTGCCCTGGCCCCAGACACACTCCAGGGGGTTGAAGACTGCTTTGTTTGAGGATAGGCACAGCCCTATTCAGGTGTGTCAGCTCATCCCACCACTCTAGCTTAGAAAGAACTATCAGCCTGGTGATGGGCCATCAGGATATGCAGGGCACACCTCGGTTCCCTTTGTGTGACTCTCTAGAGTGAATGCACAAACAGTGCAACAGTCACCTGACCCAGATGTGTATTCAGCAGACAGGCAGAATATGCCCAGTTTCTAAAAGTGGCATTTTCAAACTTACAATTCAAAAACCAACTTCCCCAAAAGATATATTTTTAAATTGTGAGTTCAGAGACCCCAAAAGTCCATATCTGTCTGCTCCCAGTGGTGAATTACACTCAAAAGATATTTCAAGACAATCCCCATGTTACCCTATGGGAGTGATAGGACTTGCAATGGTGAAAAGCAAATGTAGCAGTATTTCATTATCAGGACATGTAAAACACACCAGTACATGTCCTACCTTTTAAATACACTCCACCCTGCCCATGCGACTTCCTTGAGCCTACTTTAGGGATGACTTACATGTAGCAACAGGCAAAGTTTGGGCCTGGCAAAGGGGTGCACTTGCCAGGTTGAAATGGTAGTTTAAAACTGCACACACAGACACTGCACTGGCAGGTCTGAGACATGCTTACAAGGCTACTCATGTGGGTGGCACAACAAGTGCTGCGCTGCAGGCCCAGTAGTAGCATTTGATTTACAGACCTGGGCACACATAGTACACTTTACTAGGGAGTACCTATCACCAATATAGTTTACACAGGGAGCACTTGCACTTTAGCACTGGTCAGCATTGGTAAAGTGCCCAGAGTCCTAAAGCCAGCAAAATGTAAATTCAGCACAGGATCAAAAAATAGCAGGTTAGAAGCAAAAAGACAGGGGAAACCACGCCAGCTGACAGGTGTAACAGCAGCTGATGGAACAACACATTTGTTTTGCAGAAAGAAGTGCAGTCCCTTTTGTCCAAAAGGACTACAGAGGGAGTTCCAGCCTCAGACGTAGGAAATAGGTGTTACTCCGGTGACTTCATTGTGCTGAAGAAGATCGGAGGCCTTTGTCCTATTTTAGATCTCTGAAAACCCTCTGATGGAAGGAGAAATTCATGATACTCACTCTACCGCAGGATTTGTCTACCGTGACGAAAGTGATGATGGTGGTTGCAGCGCTCCTTTGTAGGTCAAGTGTACCAGTCTTCATGTACCTCGTTGACTGGCTGTTGAAGGCAGGCTCACCCCAGGCAGTAGTAGACTTCCTCCAGATGACACCAAACGTCCATAATGTCATTTAGGTTCACTATCAAAATGCCGAAGTCAAACCTGATTCCTTTCAGATGCTCCCATTCAACATAGCTATCCTGAATATGGGACCGGTTTGTGCTTTTCCTCTGGAATGTGGAGTCCAGAACATTCGGGCTATGATCCCAATGGTTCTTCCTCTGTTCTGGTTCTCTGTGAGGATGATGTTGAGGCTGCTGGGACTATTGACCCCTTTCATCGTGCTAGACAGCAACATGAGATTGCACATGTGGGCTCTGCAGTAGAACCTGAGGTCCCAGTGGGCACAACACTAGGGGAACCTATTGAATTCCATTCAGGATTCAGAGGAGACAGCAAAATATCTGCAGTGGTGGCTGCTAGACCGCACTCGAGCCAGTGGCAGACTCCTTGCTACCCCTCAGACCGACCGATGCATTACTACTGGATTGGGGAGTCTATTTGTGAGAAGTGGGGATCAGAAGAATCGGGTCTCCAGAGGACACCCACCTCATATAGAGATGCATGGCGATCTGCTTGACATTGAAGGGATTCCTAGCATCTGTCAAAGGGAGTCTACTACAGGTACTCATAGACAACTGGCATGTGGTACTGCAACAAGCAGGGCGGAGTGGAGTTTTGGATCCTGTGCCAGGAGCCTCTGCACCTCTGGAGAGTTTTCCAGCAATAGAGAGAACCCTGGGTCAATCTATATGCCTCTGTCAAGAACAATGTAGTGTCTGCATTTTTGTGTGCTAGTGTTCACAATAGGGCTTTATCTGGAACATACGTTATATGTAGAGTTGAGCTCAGAACTATCTTATAAATTTCTGCCTCGACCCTTCTTGGCTCAAGCTCTAAAGAAGATCCAGTTTCGCAGAGCTCAACCCATCCTAGTGGCTCTGGATACAGCCAGGAAGGTGTGGTATTCAGAGCTTCTGGGCATGAGCATTGTTCTCCTGAGAAAGCTGTCACTTCAGGAGGATCTACTGTCACAACAACAGGGCAGGGTCCTGCACCCAGGCCTTGACATCTCCATGTGCAGAGATTGAGCTGCAGTAGTTAGCCCAGACGCAGCCTGTCCTTTAGGGCGGAGGAGCCACGCCCCCCCACCTTTTGCCACTCATGAAGAGTGTCTGTCAGGCTGAACAAAGGTCAGCCTGATAGACACTCTTCATGTTCAGGTCAGACAGCCAGGAGCAGACATGCGCAGACTCCTGGCTGCCTGAGCTGAACTTTGCTGGGCTGAGGAGGTCACAGCTCCTATGGGCGTGACCTCCTCGGCTTAGCAAAGGTGCCTCGAGGCCCTCCCCCGGCTGACCAGGAAAGTGTCACCCATTGACTTCGACCTGGGCGCTTCAGGTTTAAGCCCTGAAGTGCCCAGGGTGAGTGTCAATCAGTGACACTTCGTCAGAGAGTGGGGTGGGGTCAGCAGTCTCACTGACCCCATCCCTCTTTGTGACGAGGCTGGGACTGCCGCCTTCCCTCATTGGCTGACCTTAGCCAATGTTTGGTGCGTGCGTGCATGTTTGAATGTTATGAGTGTTGTTAATGGATGTGCGCGTGTGTGTGTGTGTGTGTATGAAAGAATGAGTGTGTATGTGCTTCCCGCCTGCCCCCCTCCCTCCTAAAACTGCCTGCCGCCACAGAGTTAGCCTCCTTCGAACTTCCTCCCAAATTGTTTTGATGATATTCTGGCTGCCAGGTGCTCATCTATGAAATCGTACACCAAGCCCGGGACAAGTTTGTAGCTTGGTGCAGCAAACCATCAGATTAACCCAATAGCCAAGCTGTCCAAATTGTTTTTTTTTTGTTTGGGGCGTTGCCAAGCAAAGGTTTGTGTTGGACACTGTTAAAGGCTATTTTGCCAACTCTTTTGGCTTTTTTGAAGTTGCTTAATCAGCCTTCTTCGCTTAAATCACCTGTTATGGTGAGATTTCTTAAAGGTTTATATCATATGTTTCCACTGAAGCCCTTTCTGATGCCACAGTAGGACTTGAATTTGGTTCTCACTTTTCTAATGTGTACTCTATTTGAGGCAGTGCTCAGTTGTCCACTATGTCTTTTAACCCTGAAAAGTTTTTCGCGTGTGTGTCTGCAGGCACTATCAGTCAAGCCTCCTTATACAGTATAACATTTAATCCAGGGAAACTGGTGCTGAGAACTCAAGCTACACTTCTGCTGAAAGTAATACCACCTTTCCAGGTTGTGAAGGATATCACCCTTCTGGCATTCCTTGCCCTGCCTCTCCCCTGGAAAGAGGAGGAAAGGCTCCATCATTTGGACCATATAAGAGCCCTCAATTTATATATTGATCATACCAGGTGGACTATCAAGCAATCAATCAATCAGTTTTTATATAGCACAACTACTCACCCGTGAGGGTCTCAAGGCACTGGTTGTGGGTCTGGGCCTTATTCGAAGAGCCATGTTTTGAGGTTCTACCTGAAGATGGTGAGTGATGGGCTTTGTCTGAGGTGCCTGGGCAGGTTGTTCTGGCTCTTAGCGATCAACTCTTTGTGGGTTTCTCAGGTGCAAAGAAGGGCAGTGTAGAAAAGTACTCTCTCTAAGTGGATAGCCCTGTGAATAAAAAGCTGTTACACTCTAGTTAAGGACACGCCACCTGAAGTATTAATGGCTCATTCCACTCGAGCAAGGCTGTTACTACTGGATTAGTACTCGGAGTGCCTGTCCTGGATATCTGCCAATCTGCTACTTGGACATCTGTGCACACGTTCACAAAGCACTATTGTCTTGACATTTAGGTCTGTCTACATGGGCATTTTGCCTGGTTGGTCATGCAGGACTTCTTGATATGTGACATTTCACAGACCCTCCTGCTAGAGAGGTACTTCTTGGATATGTGCTCACAAGGTGAGGAATCTGTGGTTAGAAGTATTCATCAGAAGAATGTTCTTTACCCACAGTAGCACTATTTCTGGTGGCTACTGTAACCACAAATTCCTCACTGACCCTCCCACTTCCCTGTTCTGGTGAATGTGCTCTTTTTCCATCTAAAAAGGTCCATACTAAAGATATGCACACTGGTGAAGCCAATTTGCAGTTGGGATCTGCATCTCGGGGTACATACGGGCCTTCAAAATCAGCTGATGTCAGTGTGGTTGGGTGGCGATTATGTGCGGCTACACTTGTCACTTCTGGATTATAGCACATTAGTGCTATTCCACACAACACCACTTACAAGCACACTTTTGAGGTTCTGGATCCAGTCTCTTGCCTGTGGAAATTTTCACAAATTGAGGAATGTGCAGTTCAGTGGAGTATCTACCAGAAATAGTGTTAGCAGAGGTAAGTAAACTCGTTCAGCCTGTATATATGTGATTGTGTTCAATCCTTATTTGATCAAACACAACAATATAAGGAAAGTGAAACCCTGGGGGTAAAGTCCACACAGAGCGGACCCAATGAACCAGGGTAACGTCATCTTCCAGAAGCATTGTGGCAGAACTGCCATCCTACCCACAGAAATAGGAAATCCTAATGCAATAGTGAAAGATTTCCTCTGTAATTTTCTGGAAAGATAGACTGATCTTTCAAGAGGACTTGTCTCAGTCTACACTAGTAAACAGAAAACTATGCAAAGCATTTGTGGAAATTCTTTAAAAAAGGGGTAAGATTTAGGTGGATCTCTTCATGCGATGTGAAATAGAGTTCCAAACAGGAGGTAGGAAATACCATGTTGAGTCACTAGAGGAAAGCTTCATTGTGCTAGATATGCCATTGCTCAGCGAGAACACTTGTTTTACAGGCAGTAAGTGAGATTTTTAAAATAAGCAGATGCACACTATGCCTGCTTTATTAAGTGAATGAGAAGAGTGTGATGCTACTGTGGCAGTCCCATTATTGAGATTCAAAGTTAAAAAAAATCCACTGGCAAGTTCAAATTCATCTCCTTTAGAAAAGAGCTATTTTCATTTATTGATTTTGAGTTTTCCATAATATGGGTGAGATGCCTATTGTCAAGCAGGAACTTTTGGCAAGAGATTGCAAACCTGAGAGTGCAATTGTGAATCTCCTCCTAAACACCTAAGACAACTCTCCAGATGACAGGGTTGATAGAATAGAGAGAAAAGAAATCTGCGAGTTGACCCTTCCTGTGCAAGGTAACATGGATTCCTTCTTGCCAGGTCTGTTTGTCAATAGTGGAACCTCTGAAGCAAAAGATGTCTCTGTATGGAGGCTTGTGGGCTTCCTCTGGCCAAGGGGGTGAGCATGAAACTTTGGGGCGGCCTCTCTTGCGGGTTCCACTATTGATTATCTGAGTACTAACTTTTTCTTTCTGTAATTGGTAAACTCTAATAGGTATGGGCCAAGACTGGCGCTAGGAATTTCCACAAATTGAATTGAGGAGGTTGAGTCCATCTGAGGGGTGATTTATGTATTTGATTAATTTTTTTGGTTAGTTTTATAATATGTTATATTTACATTTATTAGGTTCAGAGATTTGGTTGCACGGGTTACAAAGCAGTGGAATATCAAAGTGCAGGCATGCATTAAGCTCTGTCTATTTTCTATGACTGGCGAGCGCCTGCAAACCATAACTCAGTATCCTGTCTCTCAAAATTAAGGGGACAAAGATTCATAATGATTTACAGTATGAAAAGGCAGACTTTGTTCTAATGCAAAAAACATATCTATGTAGGGATGAGTCACGGAGATTAATCTAAAAGCATTTTGAATTTCATATTCATGAATCCACACCCACAAAGCTCTGTGGGTGCCTATTTTCGTTTCTTGCTCCTTTAACTGTGTGGTCTTGGAGGGTGATGGCTGGAGAAGGCAGGGTGCTAAGGGGAAGGCAATATCTTGCATGGTGTATTGACTAGTGTTGTTCTCTGCACCCCCAATCAGTACCATAATTGTTTGTTAGAACAACAACATGTGAAATGACACAGACGTAGCTAAGGATGTTTTGTCTGGAAACAATAACATTGTGATGTACGTGTATATTATCAGATTCACCTTACTGAGTGGCCTTGTAGGGGGACATTTCAGGAGAGGTTAAACAGACTTTAAAGGAATTGGGGCTGGTGGATATATGGAGATTGAAACACTACATATAATGAAATAAATTACAGCAGGCCTGTCAAAAACTTAAAAGATGTTTTGCCCTTTATATTGTGTATGGTTAGGCAGGTGAAAATAGAATTAATGGACTGATAACTCTTATTAGGGAGTTATACTGGAGGAAAGACATGTATAGGTTGCAAAATGCTCTTACTAGAGTAGGTGTCTCTCAATGTATAATTTAATATATAGAGCGTAATTTGCCTAATACCCCTCTGCCTTGAAAGAATTGATCAAGGGGGGTGGGGGTGATTGCACTCAAAGTGGCTACTACAGTAAAAGGGAACGGGCTCTACTACAGACCTGGTTGGAGACAGATTTAAAGCTCTCTGAGATAAAGGATAATGACTCTGGATCAAGGACGGATTTGAAGGTGTCAAACACTGTGAGAGCTCAAAGTAAAAGGTACTTATTGTTAACAAATCTAAAAGGGCGCTGCTGGCCCTTAAGTGGAAGCGAATGAGTTGGAGACTTTTGATGAGTAAACTTAGGGCTAAACTAATAAAGACCAAATATATGACCTGAGAAAGGGGCGAGAGAAAAGGCAGTCATGTTTTGCACCTTCTATGCAAAATTATTTTTTACTAATAATAGTTTTGAAGGTGAATGCCAGCAAAA
Organism: Pleurodeles waltl; assembly: GCF_031143425.1. Classification (NCBI taxonomy): domain Eukaryota; kingdom Metazoa; phylum Chordata; class Amphibia; order Caudata; family Salamandridae; genus Pleurodeles; species Pleurodeles waltl. The sequence goes on from NC_090442.1 coordinate 256,364,009, forward strand.
ATAATTACCTTTAGTTGACGTTAGCACAGACAGAATTAAATTGTTAAGGTAATAAAAGGCTAAAAGCCAACCAGACTCCAGATCCTGATGGCTTGAGTGAAGAATTCTATACAAACTTTTTCTACAGGCTGTCACTGATATTGAAATAAGTTTCCTCTCATTTGCAAAGAATCATAGGGCGTCCTCGTCTACAGTAGACACTAATAAAATAGCAATCCCTAAACTAGGAAAAGATCCAAGTAGTCGGCCTATAGACCCATTAAGCTAGTAAACCTGGACTTAACAGTTTATTATTTTTTTCAAATATTTTTATTAGAGTTTAGTATGCATAGAATAAACACATTCCATAAATATAACCTAAAGGTGCAAAAAAGAGATCACACAGTTTATTGCGATAATCTCCAATGGGTAAAGTGGGATAACTTTCATGCGCGGTTCCCAGACTTGGTTCAGGGGAGTTCTTGTTAACTTGGTTGGGAATGCATAGGATAGTGGGGGGTATGTTTAGGAGGGGGCGGGCAAAGCATGTTTATACTTGGATGTGAAGTTCTTCAGTATGTTGGCTAATGTAGGCAGGATGGCCGTGGAAGTGACAGTGTGTGCTCCTTTAGTGAATCATAGGAAGTTGGGGAGAGGGGGGTTGCAGTGGTGCGGTGCATGGCAGCAATGCCGATGCCAGCGGGGTCGTGGAGCACACATTGTCATGGAAAGGGACTATTCTCGCTCGCCTCTTGGCAGAAGTGTGCCATCAGGGTGCCTCATTGGGGGTAGATCAAGCGCTCGCTTAGGTGTCTCACCTCTTCAAAATAGAGAGTCTCTTCTTCAGCCACACCCCACTTCTGCACTGCCCCCTGCCATTCTGCCTCTGGGAAGGGGGGAAGCGGTAGATCACCAGTGCAGTGTAATAGTATATTTGATCAGTAGGAGTACTAGAAATTCGAAGCGGGCTCCGATTTTTTTTGTCACTTTGTACATTTGAAAATTCCAAGTGAGCTGGCCTCCCGGACATCCAGCCCGGGGAGGACTGTCTCAACCCGTAGGGCGGAATGAATGGCGTGCCAGTAACCATGGAGAGCTGTGCAGGACCATAGGATATGTTTCAGGTAAGCATTGGGAGTTGGACAATGCTGACAGCTAGCTTGCAGGTTAAGGAAGAGACGAGTCTGCTGCTCTGGGGTTAGATATGCCCTGGAGAGTAGGTGAACTGGATGCTCTTAAAGCAGCAATTGCGGATACAGTTTTGGGGGTGTTGAATCACCCTGTCCCATTCTTTATCGTATAATGCCCTCCTGAAGTCTTCTTCCCATTTTTTCCATGGTTGTAGGAGGGAGGTAAGCATGAGCTCACGTATAGCTTTATAGATTCATGTCTGTACATAACAGTTTATATGACATTTTTAACTAACAAACAGTATGTCAATAGTACTTCTTTCCTAGAGAAGTAACACCAGGTGGGATTGGTAGTAGAATGGCAGACGTTTGGTATTGTCTGCAGACTAGCTCACCTTGGTGAGAAAAGAAGATGTGAGTAAGTTAAGGTTGGCATTGTTAGGGCTCGTCACTGAAGCAGCTTTCAGCAGGGTGAGCTGCTTCTTTATGGAGGGGGTGATGAATAGAAGTGGTCTGGGGCAGATATTTATTGATATCATCTTGGCAAGGGTCCAAGGACAACATTTTAAGGCGTTAGCAGATGGACATTTTTACCAGTTACTTCATTTGTACACGGACACCAGACAGGGATGTTCCATGTCTCCCGTGCTGTTTGTCGTATGACAAAAGACCTGGCCATGTGAGTATACGTGGGTAAAGCCATACGAGATATTGCCTTTGGCATCAAAGAAAACAATGTTTTTATTTGTAGCTCACATGAGGTTTTATTTACAGGACCCGGGGAGTTCATTGCCATAGTTACCAACAGTACTACCGAAATATGTATAGGTAACAGTCACTGGGTTTGTGAGTCTCTTCCAGTGTACGACGTGCTGACGAGCAACCGAGAAATTGGATGCAGATCCTGTGGCCACCGTAACAATCTTGGCGAATCAATTAAAAGCTGCGTTAAAGAAAGCTTCCTGGGCGTTCAGCTTTCGCTCGGATATCGAGAGGTGTAGCAAGAGGAGGGATTTTGTGAAAATACATAGTTCAGTCATGTTGAAAAAGGGGCAACCGCACATTACATGGAATTTACCACATGGTTTGAGGCGTTTTTTGATATTATTGAGGTTGGGGATGCTCCCCCTTAATTCCCTATTAGCAAAATGGTATGGATCTTTATAGGACTGTTATTTATGTAATACAGGGGTTCAGGACGTAAAGCACGTCCTTTTTTGTCTGTCCAGCACTTTGTGTACAGTGCCGAAAATGGTTAAGACCTTTATTCCTGTCCTATTCAATATGTTCGCCATCAGTTGCACTGCAGTCACTTTATTTGCCCCCAAATGAAATGTTTTGCTATGGTATTTTTTACTTTTTTTAAAAAAAGTATTTTACATTTGGTTGGTATTGTATGGTTGGTATTGTATGAAATTATTGATGTTTAGCTTTGGCCAAATTTGTTTAGCTATGTAATACTGTTTAGCGTTATCAGTACTATGTATAGGTTTTATTCAAGGTATTTATTAATTGCAAGAATATTCTATGAGGACCTCCACGGAGTTCCATATTCATAAATAAAATAAACATATAAACAAATATGGATATGTGTCAAGAAATAAAACCAATGGTGATAAGTTGTTATTATTGCCTCTCAATCATTCAGAGAAGGAAATTGCTGACCTTCAGTGCATGGTACTTTTTAAAGTTACCATCAGCACAATCAAATATTTATTATATGATTGACCTTTTCTAAGTGCAGCCTACATGCAGCAATGATTCCTGTTCTCTTCAAAGGCAATAAAGATAACTTAAAGATGACTTTTTATTCTTTTTATTATAGCATTATGATGATATATTTCTAGCAAAACAGACTACCTGGTTACTCTCTGCATCCCCTCTTCGTATTGCCCATATCATATCGGAATGTGTCTCTTCACAACAACTGTCATGTGAGGTTTGTCCCACCAAAACGATTATGGCCCTTATTATGACTTCAGTGTTCTTTTACATAGACCGCCGAAGCCGCTGGTGCCAGAAGACCGCCAGTGCTGGTGGTCTTCCGACCGCCATATTACAAGTACTGAGGGATTTCTCCCACAATTTGGGTGAAAATCCTTCAGCAGTCATGCTGGCGGTTGGTGGCGCAGAGGCGGTTCCACAGCCACCACGCCACAAGGACTCTCCCTGCCGTATTACAAGCAGTATAACGGTGTGGCAGTGTCCTGATGGCAGGGTGCTGCGAGCAGTGGAAGAGCCGGGTCCAGTTCCCTGGCGGACGACCTCATTGCCTGACAAGGTAAGTCGATCGTCCGACAGGGGGCAGGGGTGGGAGGATGGGGGGTGTTGTGTGTGTGAGTGGGTGTATGTCTCCTTGTGCGAATGTAAGTGTGTATGAATGTAAGTGTGTATACGTGTGTAAATGCATGTGTGATTGTTGAAGTGAGTGCGTGTTGGTATGTTTGTGTGAATGCGTGTCTGCTGGTGAGAGTGAAGGCGTGTATATATGCGTGTTTGTGAATGCTTGTATGTGTGCGTGTTGGTAAGTGCTTGTTGGTGAATGCATGTATGCAGGGTGCGTGTGTATGTGATGTATGCGGGGAGGGTGGGTTGGTGGTGCTGTCATGGAAGGGTGGGGTGAGGGTATGGGGGTGCTGTCATGGAAGAGGGGGGGGTCAGGGAATCGAAGGGGGGGTGTTGGAGGAGCTATCTCCCGGCGACAGGAAACAAATTTCCAGTCGCCGTCAGCCTTTCCCCCAGGGTTTTTGTGCTGGTGCTACTGTCGCGTAAACCTTAGCAAACAGGCGACTTGTGATACCGCCAGTGGTCTTCAGTGGACAGCCGGCCTGTAGGTGCTGTCCTAGCGCCCTGGCGGTATCAGCGGGGATGTGTGGCGGTTTGGCAGAGGCCAAACTGGTACACTCGTAATGTGGCGATCTTCACCGCCAGCCCGTCGGCAGTGAGACTCCCCCGACCCTGGCGGTCTTCGGTTAGAATTGTTTTTGCATTTGTCGCCCTAAGTGGGAAGGGTATGCCCAGACGTGGGTCCCGTGCTTCCCATGCCACTGGATTCAAGCTAGCCTGGCTGATGAGGGGTGAAACCCCGAAACCGGTCCCAGGTTGCTGTTTCCAGTCCAGGGAAGACCTGGCCTCGCAGTTCGGGCTGGACTGTTCCCATGGGGAACAGGGTCAAGACTGATTTGCATATGGCTGGGTCCAAACTGGAATGGCATGGGCAGCAAAAAAACGATGGATTAAACCCAGATCTGTGACTGGGGGTGAATGTTTGACAATGTTCAGCATTCCGTCCATCACTTGATGTTTTTGCATTTGTCGCCCTAAGTGGGAAGGGTATGCCCAGACGTGGGTCCCGTGCTTCCCATGCCACTGGATTCAAGCTAGCCTGGCTGATGAGGGGTGAAACCCCGAAACCGGTCCCAGGTTGCTTGTTTCCAGTCCAGGGAAGACCTGGCCTCGCAGTTCGGGCTGGACTGTTCCCATGGGGAACAGGGTCAAGACTGATTTGCATATGGCTGGGTCCAAACTGGAATGGCATGGGCAGCAAAAAAACGATGGATTAAACCCAGATCTGTGACTGGGGGTGAATGTTTGACAATGTTCAGCATTCCGTCCATCACTTGTTGTTTTTGCATTTGTCGCCCTAAATGGGAAGGGTATGCCCAGACGTGGGTCCCGTGCTTCCCATGCCACTGGATTCAAGCTAGCCTGGCTGATGAGGGGTGAAACCCCGAAACCGGTCCCAGGTTGCTTGTTTCCAGTCCAGGGAAGACCTGGCCTCGCAGTTCGGGCTGGACTGTTCCCATGGGGAACAGGGTCAAGACTGATTTGCATATGGCTGGGTTCAAACTGGAATGGCATGGGCAGCAAAAAAACGATGGATTAAACCCAGATCTGTGACTGGGGGTGAATGTTTGACAATGTTCAGCATTCCGTCCATCACTTGTTGTTTTTGCATTTGCAGAAATGAATAACCTAATTGTGACTCTCCAAAGGAAATGTATGCCGAAGAAGTAATGCTCCTGGTAGTTTCTTTCAGTGACCTGGTTTTGCGCAGCTCCCATATCTTCAGCCGGAAGAGAAAGCGCCACAGGCTGGATGTAAAAAGATTTTGCATTCCCACGTCCGAAAGTATAAAAAATATTCATGATAACAAAATAACTGTTTGTGTCATTTGGAGGCGGCCAGGGCTAGGACCAGCCACAAATTGACAGGGGTCATTCTTCTGGTGTATTGTCAGGCAGCCAATTCTGCACACCTGAGTTTAAGCAAATTATGGCTATTATCTATTGTAAATGATTTATTCATCTTGAATTTTCATTGTTATACTAGATTTTAGTGTAGACTGAAAAGGGGTCAGTTTTTATCATTCCGCTGTGAGATCATGTTTTGTTTTCTCAAGAGTGTTTATGTAGATGTATAGTGAGCTTGCATTTGTTTCCTATCATAAGTCCCACCTGATCATCTCTGACAGATTCTCTTGCCTTTGCCAGGAATATGCGTCTGGTGGAAATCCGCAAGGCTGCTATAGTCTCCAGTGCTACCTTTACCAACTTGTGAACAATGCTACAAGGCTAATGTTATTTTTGGAAATGCAGTTCTGCAGAAACTTGTTGTTTAGAATGAACTGCTGTCACCACAGTACTGTATTAGTTACGTGGTTGATATGGCATATTTCATTTTCAGCGCATTGTCACTTTTATCTACACGATGTTGATGCTACATCGATTGATGGCCTTAATCATCTACCTGCCTGCTATAATGCTTGATGCTTTTCAGTCTTCTCTGCTTATTTACTGCACAGTACGTGTAAATTATCATTGTTTGTTGTACACTGTGTTCCAGTCAATCCCATCTCATGTTCATTGCCACTGTTACTATTTACTGAATGTATTATTTTTGCATTCACTGCTGCTCACTTCCTAATACCCATTCTGCATCTAGTCCACGGTATATAATACTCAAAGTAAGAAAATAATGACAACATAGCTGTTTTCTGAGGCAAATTTGGGATTACTATGGCAATTTTTTACTCTGACGCTCAGTAATAAGTATGCATAGTATCCTCGCACCCTTGCCATCCGGTGATAAAGCAGGTTATACTGCCTCTGCTTATTTTATTAAGACCGTTGCCTGTGAAACAAGCATTGACAAAGTCAGTAGGCCTACATTGGGCCATAGTTCTGCTAGCGCGTGGACAGTACTAGGTAACTGGACACTGATGTGTTTGCTGACCAGGCTGCGCTATCTGGGGAAAGCAGAGCATGAACATGGTTGTGTCCAGCATTCCTTTAGAGAAAGCATGTTCACGTAGTCCTGCAGCTTGAAAAGACGCAATGTTTAATTCCTTGGCAGACTACAGTGACTTCAAGAAACTATTTTTTTACCATTTTGCACTGTTGAAGTAACATGGTTTTAATATATTTATGGAAGTTAGTTGTAACGCAGGTTATCTCAATAGCACTAAAATATCTCTTTCTGAGCTCGGTCCTTAAGGGAAAGGTCTGATGCTTTGCCAGTAATAAATAAGAACATGTAACAACTTGGCAACAATGTGACATAACTGCAGAGAGATAGAACCACTTTTAAAATTCTTATTTGAGAATTTAGCAGCTAATTCTCAAAATTGTTGGCAAACCACAAAAGTTTCACCGCCACCAACGGATTCGATTCTTGCTGCCTCGATATTTTGCTCGCATTCAAAACATCCGAAGTCGGACCCAGTTGAACGTCTCTCACAAGGGCGAGGGGCATCCCATGCAGCGCAGGAGCTTACCCTCAGGCGGGCCCAGTTCAGTCAAAGACCACACGAAGATGTGCGATATGGGAGGCACAGACTTCCCTCATCACATTTTGCAAGTGGGCCCCACCATTTTATATTATGCCACTGTCCTCTCTGTGCCTTTCCTCAGATGTAATTTTAACGCGACGTAGAAGTCTCTGAATGATTGCAATCCGATGTGGTAGTATATGACTGTGGTAACGTGACGCAGAAGTCTCTGAATGATCGTAATCCGCTGTGGTAGTATTTGACTGTGGTAACGTGACGTAGAAGTCTCTGAATTATTGCAGTCCGCTGGCTGTGGTAGTACTTCACTATGGTAACGTGCTGTAGAAGTCTCTGAATGATTGCCATCCGCTGTGGTAGTATTTGACTGTGATAACGTGATGTAGAAGTATCTGAATGATTGCAATCCGCTGTGGTAGTATTTGACTGTGGTAACGTGACGTAGAAGTCTCTGAATGATTGCAGTCCGCTGGCTGTGGTCGTACTTCACTATGGTAACGTGACGTAGAAGTCTCTGAGTGATTGCAATCCGCTGTGGTAGTATTTGACTGTGGTAACGTGACGTAGAAGTCTCTGAATGATTGCAGTCCGCTGGCTGTGGTCGTACTTCACTATGGTAACGTGACGTAGAAGTCTCTGAGTGATTGCAATCCGCTGTGGTAGTATTTGACTGTGGTAACGTGACGTAGAAGACTGAATGATCGTAACCCACTGTAGCACTATCCCCAGGTCATTGTGTTGTACAAGTAACAATTTCAAGGTATTAATGAGGTCTCTGCTAACAGAGCTGATGAACTGATGCAAAGGGTGGTTGTTACAAGGCGGCCCAGCTGGTGGGAGTGGGCAGCTCCTGTTAGGGCGAGACCAAGACGGATTTGCATTTGGCTAACAGCTGTCTATTCTATCTAGAGTGAAGCTCAAAAGCACTGGCTTGGTACTGAATAGACTTGTCAGTGGTAACAGTGATTCAGGCGTTTCCATTCGTTTGTTTTCTTCTCCCTTTTCAGAGTCGACACCTTTTTGAGAGCTTTTATAAAAATAAGTGCCAGGGCCCTGGTCAGGAGGCTGCTGCAGCTTGGTCAACCCGTTGCTCCTGCCAGCACTGCCAAATGACAGTACCAACACAACTACCAACATCACACTCTTACAAGTGTGACAACTCAGACTACTCCAGCCCCCCACAGCTATTAGAATGGCATGGGAGGCAGGTATTAAACATTTCTAAAGTATATTGAATTAATAAATAACTGTTGTTGTACTGATGTGTAAATTAGACAAACAGCACCACCATGTGGCAGGCTGTTATAAGTGCTGGTGCTAACAGATAAGTGCTGGTGCTGAGCACTGGAACACACGACCTCAAAGTAAGCACTGAGCTAAAGTAATTTGATAACATTTATGACATTTATAACAGGACCTGTGAGATGAGATTGGTACGTTGCCAGTGAACTTTGGTTTTGATATTATTTTTCAACCCGAGGTACCAAGATAATGTGTTTGCCATTTCTATTGTCTCCCCTCTGCCCTGCACTCTTGGTTAGTCCCATACCCTTTTTTCACTTCTGTGCATGGTTAGGGGAGGAAATACTATATAAGTACAACAACAGTGCAATATGATTACTAAACCTTTTTTTATCTTTAATCTGACTAATTTTCTGCCATCTTATTTTTACCTAATTAATAGCCCTGCATCTCATTGTTCATTGAACCGGGCTTGAACAGAGCATAGATTGAAAAATAATAAATGTTGTGCCAACTGTATTCCCAGAAGCCTGCACCCAGAGTTGACTGATCTTGGTGTTTCCAAATACCAAGGCTGCCTAGTCTGATTCCACCTCACGCCTCTTTATTTTTCGATCTGTTTTCCCTCACCAAACACTCCTTGCACTTTATTTCACTAGTGCATGTTCGTTTTCATCCATGCTTTCTCCCTTTTTTCACCTTTTTGTCATGTTTCTCTTCCTTCGCCTTTTAGTCCATGAGCCAGGCCCCACATTTAGACTATTGGTACCGTTGGGGGGGATGGGTTTTAACATGATGATTATTTTTGCAAGGTATGCATGCCTAGAGATGGAAAATATGTGATAGCAAGTCATCACTCTTTTCCTTTTGTCTGATATTATTGGATTACCAACCATAGCTGAAAAAAATTATGATTTTCATATTTTAAATAAATAGCATACAAATTCATCTTAATATGTGGAAATACAAATATAAATCCACCAGATTGGTTAAATTCAATATAATAAAACAATAGTTATGATTATTAATTGTATTAATACCAATATAGTCCTTAAAGTAATAACATTAAAAACATCATTGTATTCCTCATATATTGATATAGATTAAATGCATAATTTACACTTCAAATTTCAAATAATAAAAGTTGTCACATCTTACATAGGCAATGTATGTCATGAGTGAACATAAACACAATTTTATCATTCACATTTGTCGTCATCTTCTTCTTCTGAATAAGTGTCATCAATCTATGCGTCTGTTTACAGTGCACTTGAGGTCATTTAGACAGCAGACATGTTGGCAGTTTGAGGTTCCTAATGCAGTTGCAGGCTAATAGATCTAACACAGCCTGAGGTGCTGGCTGCCCCTCCATCCAGACCACTACCAGTTGCTCTGCTCCCTTGTGTTTTTCCAACTTCCACCCTCTCCCAATTGTACTAGGTGTCTGTGGATCATTTGGAAGACATCCCTTGCATATAATAGCTTGATAATTTGCACTTTCGGCATGTTTCTTCAGACAGCCCCTGCAAGGTGGAAGTTGATGACTACCTCACCCTTCTTTGCACAGAATAGGCGATATCTCAAGTCATTCACGTGATGAACCGAAGATGTTGCTGCATACAGCAAGTACGAGAATTGCTCCAATGTGCCCTTTAGTTCTTCAAAGAGATCCCATTTGTCTCCGAGCGAATATGTTTCCTGTGCATGTCCTGTGTATGTCTGTTGGCAAATGGGATTTTGAATGCACTTAGTTTTCCTTTTCCCTCAAATGTGATTACTGTGTCACATCCAGTAAATGTATGGAGACCTATCCATACGTTCACCGGATACAAACAATTTCACCAAGAGTTAAAGCTATTTTCCCCAATTTCAGAGACTCACATGTGTATTTTAGTACCACATTCCTCAAACAATTTAGGCATGATTCTGTCATGGAATCTCAAACACATCAGTGTCATCTTAACTTATCATTACTGCCTCACAGCTCTCATTAACAGTATGTGCAGAATGCAGCAACAAACAACCATCTGCTTCTTCGTGTGTACTGTTGAGATCGGGCACTTCGTAGCTCCTTTCAGATGTGATTTTGTAGCATTTATCTTCACTGTTCACAAACAGTGTTTTTTTCTCAAGTTTTACAAAATAATCTGGTTTCCTCCATTCATCAACAAGAAATGCGATGAGAGTTGTTTTATACCTTATGTGGCTTAGGAATTTTCTCCAGTGTCTGACAATCTGGGAAGGTGAGATGTTCTGTAACTGGTGCCCGAGTCCTTTCTTTTTTGTGTTTTCCTCTCACTTCCTCTGAGTGAAAGTCTGATGATGAAAATTAAGTGCTGTTCCCCAAAAATGTGTGCTGATAGACCCCCTGCAATCACCAGCTCAAATTAGGCACTGAGTTTGAGATGACTCAGGAGGACGTTCTAAGCTGTATATACTCATGAGGGAGCACAGATGTCTTGGTAGTTAACATCAGTGTTCTGGGACACTACAGACATAGATGTTGCAAAGTCATTTAACAAATGACAGTTTTGTTATCCACAGTTTCTGCATCCAATCTATCACGGGATTTGTAAGTGTTCTATTCACTGAGCATATTGTTTACTTCCAGCAGGTGGAGGTTGAAGTCTACCGGAAGGATTCCAAGAAGCTGCCTGGCCTTGGTGACCCTGACATTGACTGGGAGGAAAGTGTGTACCTCAACCTAGTTCTGCAGAAGGTAAAAAAAAAGTCTCTTAATCTTCCGTCAGTAATAATAACTAAACAGTTTAAGGTGAGTTTTGTTTTTAAATGTCTAAATATCTAGATATTTTAAAGACTTTGCTGTCTAAATGGCAAAATACTTAAATACTTTGTCCCTTTTTAGCTCGGCATTGGATGGCACTGCTCTAATCCTATGCTTAAAAACTTTGCTAGAAAAGCAGACATTTGAGTTGCGCAAATTTAGAGTGACGCTGCTGTTGTATTGTGCTCTATACTTGAGCTGCTCTCCACCTTAACCTGGGAACTGCCCAGAGTCCTCTCTTCTTTTTTCTGTCAGTCTAAGAGTATTGCATATATATATATATATATTGCTGTATATATAGCTGTATTCCCTGGGGAAAAAACACTGAAATTCACCATTTATAATTCTCTCAAGTAACTGCAACACATGGCGTACTATAGCTGTAACTCGTGCCCCACTATTCACAGTGTCTTGTCGATGTCATTTCAGATGTTGCAGTGATACTATCAATGATTTCATAGAACGTTATGAATGATGTAATGTGGCAGGCAGTTAGCATTGTATGGTGAAGGCACAAGTTAGTTACTTTAGAGCATGAGTTGTAGTTACTTGACATAACTGTTACTGGTGAACTTTTGTTAGTTTAAAATGGTATTATTTAACCAACATTTTCACCTAACTATAATATCCCATTAACATTAGTTGTTTAGTAAATTTCTATAGGTTTTTTAACATATAATAAGATGTCCATTGCTCTGTAGGATGTGGGGTTGAGCACCATATCCCTGCAGGCTCCCCACCCTGCATGACCTTTGCATCTGTGTGCAACAAACTATGTCATGTAGCAATATAAAGGATGTCATTTTAAGTAGGGCAGACCTACTGGCTTTGTCAAAGGTTCAGACCACTGAAATTTAAAGAGTCAGGCCTATAGGATTCACAAAGGATCAGCATATCAACAAGTATAAAGCAGACCTATTGGCTTTGTTAAAAGTTACTAATAACTTTAATCAAATGTAAATTTCATAAATTCACATATTGCAATGTTTAGAAATAGTTGATTGTCACAAAATATTGTCGATAAAGGAATTGCAGAAGACCCCCAGCAAGATGGAAAAAAACAACAACAGTAAGTCACCTGATTCATAAAGTACATAAACCCTGGAGAACTTACCATATTTTTTAAATCACTCTGAGCTGGCGCTCAATGCTCTTCTTCTGGAGTGCAGGGCCCTCTAGGGGTTGTTTTTATGACAGCATTTTGTGGGCTGAAAAATGTTTAAAAAAAGACTCCGACATGTTGATTATTTTTTTGCAAGTTTAGTACAATTGTTTTTGACAGTCACTCTTATTAAACATTGCATTGTGTGAATTAATGAACTATGCCAATAATTATAGGTATTGGTGATTTTTACTTTTACAAAGATGATAGGTCTGCATTATATATGTTGACATGCTGACCCCTTGATAAAGCCAATAGGGCTACTTTTTATATTTTGATGTTGTGACCCTTTGGCAAAGTCTGTAAGTCTGCCTCACTTAAAATAACACCTTTTATATTGTAATATTGAATAATAAGCCTGCGGGAGTGGGCAGAGGCCCTGCGCCCAACCTAAACCACGCAGCAGCGGGTTGAGTTGTGGCAAGGGACTGGGGCATAGCCTGGCAACAGGCCAGGCCCTGTACCCAGCCCCACACCACATAGGGCGATCAACATTTTATTTACATAAAAAAATTATAGAACTTCTTTAAACAAAATAAAAATGTTGAACGGACGTTACAGTTACAAATTATAATAATAGGTTACTTTACTTTTAAAAGAAAAAAAAAAGAAAACCTTAAAAATTCACTGAAAAAAACAAAGGTAAAAGGGGTGTTCTAGTTCGGTAAAATGCTAGTAAAAACATACAGTTTTGAATGAACAAAACCACTGAAAGTTTCCAGTTACATTTATCTCAAGAAACTGTAACTTATGCCCTAAAGTAATTATAACTTGCATCCTAGCCATGCACTACTAATTACCTCACATATTATATCAATCATGACATGTTCTATGACATCATTGATAGATAGCACCCCTGCAACAACTGACATGACATAATGTATGACATCACTGTGCATGGCGGGCACATGAGTAAGTTCCTTTAGGGCTAGAGTTATAGTTACTTGAGATAACTGGTGAATTTCAGTGGTTTTGTGTGTTTAAAACTGTATGTTTCAACTGACTTTTTCATCTAACTAAAACACCCCTTTAACCTTTGTTTTTTTTCGATGACTACATATATATATAGCCTCCTGAGCCACAAAGACTAATAACAAATTTTCATGTGCGCCATTTGGCGTCTTTTTGGAAGCCTTGTTTGTAATGCTGTAAGTATTAATTTTGTTGCATACTGTTTGGCGAGGCCTGTGCATCCTGGTATTACTCGATTTTTGGTGGCCAGGCCCATCATGTTCTGCTTCAGACCTAACATGTATGGACATAGGGTTTTGAATCTGCTCCATTGAGTGGCATAATCTGTGTCAGTTCACCACAGTCTTAATCCATTCGGTACGTCGGAAGGCTGGCAGCTGTCTCACGCCATGGTACTCGTGCATCGGACGGCTCCTGGCCATCCGACGTACACTGCACTAGAAATCCTTCTGGTACGGGCACCAGAGGGATTTCCTTTACAAAGAAACAGCCTCGGGAGCTGGAGGACAGCTTCCTCATCTCCTGACGTTGTTGCCGTGTTTTCAAGGAAATGACATCAGCACGTGCAGTGCCCTGATATAATTTTCCTGAAAACGAAAGTCACTTTCTCTGCATCGGTGATCGTGGGGCTATCTCAGCCCCAGAGCACCGATCCAGACAGGAAAGGTATAATTGGAAAGGGAAGAATCTCCCTGCTTGGGGTCGTCCAGGATCCCCCCCTCAGGCAGATGGGGGCAGAAAGTCCACTTTATATTTAATTAGTGGAAGGGGGGCTGCCTATCAGGCAATAGCCCCCGATCTGCCTCTCCATGTGGGCAAAGTAAGCCCGCTAGGCATCAGGAACTTTTTTTTTTTATTAGTGTAGTAGTGGGGGCTTCCCAGTATGGGCATGACAATGCCCCCAGCTCACCCCCCCCCCCCCAAAAAAAAAATGGGCACAGTCATTCCTGTGCTCGTAGAAAGCCTACTAGACACCAGGGACTATGAATGGTAGGGCTGCCAAGAAAGGGCATGGCAATGCTCCCACCCTCCAAAATGGGCACAGTCTTCCTGCCAACACTGCCCCCCGCTGACTAACGCAGTGGAGAGAGGAGGCAAGTAAAAGGAGATTTGACTCTTGGGTGTTGATTTCATATATCGCCCAGCAGACCTTAGCTAACTCCCAATATCGTTCCACTTGCAGTGGTGAACGGCTGTACTTTTTGGGCTTGGGTAAGGTGCTACTTACAAGATCCAGTCACTTGTGAAAAGTAGACATCTGGTGTACCCCTTCAAATGTACCCCACACCAGTTTCTTACCCACAATGCCCTGCAAACCTCCAACTTTGCCTGAAGTCACTCACTTTGCCTACATTTCTGTGATGGAAATGTCCAGGAATCTGCAGGAATCCAAAAAATGCCTACCACCCAGTAGGATGGGCTTCTTCTATGGGAGTCCCCACTAAGGCAGAAAGGACAGCCAAACTTGCGGTCCAGTAGGTAATTATCACCAGACATTTCCATACCATATGAATGAAGTCCCCCATAGGATCTTGGCACCGGTAACAAGTTGGTAGTTCACGGATACCAGCTTTCCACAAGCAGAGGAATGTCAGGTATGCCTGGTGCAGATATTTATATTGTACTAAGTGAACCCCAGCATATATTGCCAGTACTCAGGGAGCCAGACATGTGTCCCTTCAGTCTGTTTCGTCTAAGGGGCCAACTTAGCCCTCCTATTTCTCTTTCAGGGGCTCCAGTAATTTCTATTTCTCTTTCAGGGGCTCAGCACCACAAGAGATCTATATATCTGGGAAATCCCACCCCTCCCCAAGTGGTCCATGAGTAATCTACCTTCTAATGGGCTATATTCAGTAAGGTCCTCCATATCTGTTCGATAAGCAGATAGGGATGGCAGAGTTGCAAATAGCGAAAGAACTGGGAGTTCGGCATATGGAAGTCTGCTATAAGATCTTGGAAGGTCTGCATGTGGACTTGTTCCCAAATATATCCTATTTTTGAGATTTCTATGTTGTCCAAGCTCCTGAACCCCTCCAGAGCGGACACCTGGGCCAGCCAACTGCCCTCCAACAGTGGAGTCTCCAGTGTAAGTTTGTGGTTCCATCCCATCAAACACAGAGCGTCTCGTCATGTATTGAACAACACTTGAGTCATCTTCGGAATACAGGTTGGGATAGGAGCCTCATACGGGGTACCCATCACCTTGGCCAGGTCACCCCTATAGGTGGGACAATCCCATCCCCCAAGCAACCATTCATTAATGGGAAGGAGTTGAGTCGCCCAATAATACAGGCGCACATCTGCTATACCACACACACATAAGGGGAGAGAGGAACCACTCCTTGTCCATCCCCCCCAAATACTTAGACACATACACACAAAGTAAGACAAGGAGAAAGGTGGACACCTCATAAAATAAAGTTCTGCCCTGCCGATAAAACACATTGGTTTCTTAAAAATGTCTTCACCCACTTATTGTGGCATGCTTCATCATCAGGCTATTTCTTCTACATCCCAGCGATAACCAATGTCTGGGATGGGGCAAACAAGGGAGGGGTACAGACAATACACAAACATAAACCTCGGGATCATACTCACAGAACATATACTAAAACTGTCTCATGGGGACCATCATTTCATTTATTCATGGTTTACCTGGATAGGATTAAAAGTCTTTGTGCTGTGGTGGTGCCATTCGGGAATTATCACCCATTCACCCCTGCCATCTGTTATTCTGTCAACATGTTTCGGCCTTTTCACTATGCCCTTATAGGTCTGACAGCCTTCATCAGGACATAAGATCCCTCCAAAACCCTTTACCTTATTTAGTAGATTATATAGCAAAAGAATCTGGTGGACTCAATGTTCCCTTACGAGTGCACACATACAGGAATTACCTGCGGAAGAAGAAATAAACAAATAAATATATACAGACATAAAAACCAACGTGTTTTCACCCATAAGTGACATGCCCCCAATTGGGAATTACATTACTCCGTTATAGGCTGCTGGACAGGAGAATCCCTCCTCCGGATTCACCTTCATACATTACTCCATCACCTCTATTGTGATCTTGGCACCATCTCCACGGCATATACACCCAGTCAAGATCAGTGGCGAATATGTGCTGTCCATCGTGGCTTACTGAGTTTCATTACCCCTGTTTCTAAAACTGGAGTCCCAATCGGAGCGCCTCCCTGTAGTCATACACTGTTATCGAGATCAGAAAAGAAAGACATTATAATGCATGGCATTGTCATTTAAGTATTTGTTTAGTTTGTGCAATGTATTGTAGAACGTAGTACAATCCAAACTCAGTGCTCCAGTCATTACCATCTTATATATTGGATGCCTGATCATGCCACTATTATATCCTGCATATCATTTTTAGTAATCAACTTGTTTATCACTTGATTGTCAGCTAACACCAATCCTCAATATTTTGAACCATCCCGGTTACATTTACTGGTTGCCCCCTGTCCTTCCAAACTTTTCCTTGTATCTTATATATCCTTCACCACCATCGATTAATAAACCCCATCTTATATATTACGCAAGCTCTGCCTTATTCCCCAACTTACTTCCTCAAGGGACCGGCGCCTCCTCTCCAGCCACTCCGGGCTCCGTGTAGACGCTGCAGTAAAGAATGAGTCCGTCTTTTATCAATCAATCAATCAATCAATCATAGTCAGCTCCCTGTATCACGTGTTACCTTCATGATCATGTGGTCTGGTCTAAAGACGGATCCGCCGTCTTGGAATTGTTTCTAACCCACAGAAAACAAATCCGTATCTCAGGATTAAGTAGTTCCTTTGCGGCTCCGTGTAGACACTGCAGTAAAGAATGGGCCCTTTTTTATGACTCCTAAATCATGGTCAGCTGCCTGTGTCACGTGTTAACTTTGTGATAATGTGGTCTGATCTAAAGATGGACGCGCCATCTTGGAATTGTTTTTATCCAACAGATAACAAATGTGTTTTTCAGGATTAAGTAGTTCCTTCGCTGTAAAGAACATGCTGCAGTATTGGTCTTATAAAATGTCTTCCTATGAAATAGAGAGTAGTTTCTCAAGCTTCCTCACTAAAGAAAAAATGTCATGGGGACAGCGAGAGGGTGGGGAAGGGGGCTTGGGATCAGGGAAAGAAAAGGACAGGAAGAAATAATGTTACTATTAACTCCCTGAACTACATAATATGTGAAAGAGAGAAGGAAAGAAAAAAACAGATCTAATAAGAATGTCCCTAATAAAAATGTCCCCCCAAGAGATGCTACTGGGGCAATAGAGGAACTAGCTATAATGGGGACAGACATGTATTTAATCCCAAACTCATATTCATTACGGGATTGTTTTGGAAGAAACATGGAAGGGGAAGAAATCATCGTCCCAACAAGGTCTCTCAATCGCTAACACCTCTCAAAGGCTGTTTAATTGGTGCCATGGAATATCATCATTTAATCCCTTCTCATGGCTGCGGATTCGATAAATCCATCTTTGTTCAAGCTTGAAGAGGAATCCTCTTACATCTTTTATATTGTTTGAAATCGTTGGCTTGTCCAGTATGGTCTAGTTAAACTCATCAACACCATGAACAAACTCAAGGTAGTGTGATTTCAATTTTGTTATTGCTTTTTTTACCCCTAATATTACTTCTGTGTTCCATAATCCTCTCTTTACTTTCCGAACCGTCATTCCAATGTAAAGAAGGTTATAAGGACATCCAATAAGATAAATAACATTTTCTGAATTACAATTAGTATGCTTCATTTGGACCCATGGATATACTACACCCACATCCTCTGTTTTTGTATTTTTTGTAAGTGGACTGGCACTTTATGATCCACATGCTGTATGGCCCCTCACTGACGGTAAGTTCCACAGTCTAGGATCCTTGACCAGCCCTTGGTTTTGTGGAACTAACAAACTTTGAGAGGTTGATGTACTCAGGCCTGGCAAGGAGGTCACCCCCTCCAGGAACTGTACATGACTATACCATCTTAGGATACAGTGGTGCTGGTGTGCTAAAGTATCTGACATTCAACGATGGGAATCATCCTGAGTTCAAGTCTGTAAGTGGATCTGGTTGTGGTTGAGGTACTGGGTCAGCTTCCCCTGACTGGCACCCTCTTTCTTCCTGGGAATCTGTGGTGACATCTACCTCTGGGGTTCTGGTTTGTCCATCCCTCACAATGTTATCCTCTGATGCTTGCCCTTTGCCTTCTCAGGACCCTGCAGAGTGCCTGGGCGGGATTGACAGTATTACAGAGGGGTGGTGAGTTAAGGACAAGTGGTCGCTGTTCAGTAAGCCATGTTCAGGACTCCTTTGGGGAGTCAAAAAACAATGTTTTGGAATCATGAATTACTCGCACTTTGACGAGGTAGATGAGCAAGTTGGGAATTTGCATAGCCTGCAATTTTATTTTCACCTGGTTGTAGGACTTCTGTTGTGTTTTAACCATGCAGGTGTAATCTGGAAAAATTAGAAGGCATCCCGATTGAAACATCAGGTCCTTTTTAAGCCAGGCGCCCTTCAGGACTGCAATGTGGTGTTTGTACTTTAAGAACTGTGCTATCAGGGGCCTGGGTATCGCCCCAGGAGGGGGCTTCTGGGCGAGGGAGGTGTGGGCCTGCTCAAGGATAAATCAAAGGGATAGGCTCATTGGTTCTAGCCAGGACCGGATCCATTGTTCAAGGTTAAGTCTCTGGGGATTGGATCTTGGCCCCTTCGGGGAAGCCAGTGAAGCAGAGGTTGTTATAGTGTGCCTGATTTTCAGCATCTTCTCTGCCATCCTGGAGGGCCTTCACATCCCGGGAGAGGTGAGTCACTTCCGAGGAGAGGTGTCTGACAGTGTCCTCCAGCTCTGAGATTCTCTCTTCTGCTTCCGTAACCCTCTCCACCGTGTGGCAGAGGTCTTGACGTAGCAGGGTCACATCTGCTCCCATCTCCCCTATATCGATTTCCAGTGCCGTTTTGGAGTCGTAGATAGCTTGGAGGATGACTGAGGTGTTGTCTCCATTCGCCAGGGCCCTAGCCCCAAGTTCCTTCCCAGGGGTCCTTTTTGCTCCTCCCCTTGGTGCAGTAAATTTGTCCATTTTAGCCTGGCCTGATGGGCCCTTATCACGGCCCATGATGCCGCTGTCGATGCAGTTGTAAGAGTGTGTGGGACAAGACCGATGTTGGAGGAGCACCTCGCAGTGGGCATGGTGTCGACTGGGGGACTCACCCAAGGTTCCACTACTGGACGGGAGTGCGGGCCCGCTCGCTCTAAAGACAGTAGCCCAGGCAGCACAAGCAGTCAGTCCCAAGCCCCGTCCCACGAGGCCGTTGGTCGGAGATAGCCGTCGTCACTTGCTTGATCTTCAAGTCTGTCAGAGCGCCAAACCTCATGTCATGGGTTCGTCCCCACCACTCGCCCATCCCTTCGGTTATCACATCAAGAAAACAACTTGTAGTTGGGTAGAGGAGAAGGCAAGGGAGTAGGAAGAGAAGGATAGGAACAGGATGCACTGAAGAGAGACGTACGATATAGAAGTGAAGGGAGGAAGGAGCAGGAGGAGGTATGCCAGGGAATGAGCATGATGATGTATCATTTTCAGCCTTATTGGATCTCCTGCAGAAGAATGTTTTACGGTTCTTCCAGAATGACAGGTCTTGTTCATTAGTTCGGAGGAAGAGCATGTGGATGGAAACTGCTCCACCTGAAAAGGGCTGCTAAGGGGTCTGTTTGGTTATGAACTTAAGTGTTTGTAGCATGGAAGCTCGTGCTTCTTTGATGTCTGATATCTATGTACTTGGTTTTTCCCTCTATTTTACTCCTCTATACGATAGATTTATTTTGTATTAAGAATTGACGTAATTTCACTATCTCTGTAAACTAGATTAATTTATTGTCTTATTTTATCCTTTTTTACTTAAAGCTGTTAATGCTTTAAATATTTTTTACAACAAATAAAGTTAAACGGTGAGAATCAGCATAAGAAATGTGTCTTGACAGGTCTCCAAGTTGCATGAAGCCCACTGTGGGCAGGGAATTGTGCTTCCATATTGTATATTTGCACAGGTTCACTACAGAGAAACACACAATGAAATGTAATAAATGTTGGTCTTTTTCACAGCTGGATTATACTGTGACTTGCGCTGTATGCACACGATCTGAAGCAGGAGATATTCACATTCACAAAAAGAAATCTCAGGTGAGCATCTGATTGGACTTCCTATATATTCAGCATGCGACCAGCATACAAATTAAGACAAGCTTGCAAGGATGAATATTTTTGTCTACATGGTAAATTTTCTTCTAGCTAACAAGAAATCCTCTAGCGGTTATGGTTCTGACTCCAGAAACTAAGGGTGTACCTTTTCTCTTGGCAGGATCAGTTTTCAAATGAATGATGGCCCACATACCGTTTGTGAGGGTTTGTACAGTGAACAACTACAACTCAGTGAGCCCTGAATATCACAAGTAAAGAGATAAAACAGCCAGATAGCGCACTGTTAAGGGGCAGGTAGAAGAGAAGATTGATTACTAAATTTAGGATGTGCTAAGGTTTTTTCATAATGCACCTGAGATCTTGAAATAAAACGTGTCCTACAAACACTATGTAGCCCTGCTCTGTTGCCATTGTATAAAATAGTTTTATTTAAATAAAGACGTTACGAAGTACATGGCGTGGAACGTAACCCAGTACGCAGGTGGGTATCTCCACAGAACAACTCCGGGCTTTAGCGATAATACTTATTTTTAGAGTAATAAACATTACATACATGCAACAACAATTGCAATAATTTCTTCATGGTTTTTGTTGGGCACCAATGACATCTACATATGCAACTAAGCTCACAGAAGGCCCATGTGATTCCTTCATGGGCCCCATACTTTCTCAAATATATGCAGCAACCTCTCCCCTTGTGGAAAAAAAAGGGCACAGGGACCAAGTACTTGAGTCCAGTAATGGCCACCGCATCATCTTCTTGAGCTGTTGTTGCAGGCCAATTAGATTGCGAGGTTCCACTGTACCCCCATCAGCTGACAGAGAAAAGGTGCCTTCAGGAAATGAGATTTGATTATTACAATAAAATGTCGATCCTGCAAGGAGCCCTGCACGAGTCCCACAGGGCATAACACTTCAGTTGTTACTAACTTTTTCAGGAGATTAATCCCTTCATTAATACCCCAAGCACCTCACTAAACACACATTTATCACAAATTACTGAATGGATTTACTCCAAGTAATGAAAAGCTGAGTAAAGTTGAACTTTCTGCCAAATTTGGTGTAATTACGAACAGCTGTTTTTTTCTGTATTGGGAAACAAAGTTTCATGCAGAAATAAAAATTGGAAACTGATGTTTTGTGATTAGGACCTCCCTTTTCTTTTTTCGCCCGCTTGATGGATCAAAGTGAAACTTTCCAGGAGTTAACTTTCTTCATGAAGATTCGTTGAACATCACCAGAGTTATTAACTATAAAAAAAATGCCTCTCCAGTGGAAAGTCAGATCTACAAGAGTGCTAGTGCCACCAGTATTTAAAAAAAATAATAATAATAATAATATATATATATATATATATATATATATATAGAGAGAGAGAGAGAGAGCGAGAGCGAGCAAAAACGTTTGGTCGAAACGCGCTGGTGTTTTCCTTTCTCCTTGTAATTATATTTTTTAAAATGCCTTTCCTATGGAAAGTCAGACGTAACTATAATTACAGGGGGGCTAGTGCCATCAGTGTTGTTTGTCTGGACAAAGCTAGACCTCTCTGAAGATCTGTAATGATAGCAAAATATGTGTCAGGGGTTGCTTTTATTTATTCTAGGTTAGCTTGGATGATTTGTTACCTAGCCAAACTGTAATAGTGTGCCAAACTGTAAAAGGATTTCGGCATTTCACCACAAGGCGTATATGGCACTAGCTAGTCCTGTGTTTAAAGACCTTGTGTATAAATGGCATAAGACTTTCTCTAGCTTGGCATGGATGGTACTTTGCTAATCCTGTGCTTAAAAACTTTGATAGAAAAACAGACATTTGAGTTGAGGATGTTTACAGTGCTGCTGGTGTTGTAGGGTGCTCTGTATAGGAGTTGCGGTCCACCCAAACTTGGGAACTACCCAGAGTTCTCTGCTTCTTTTTTGCATAATTTATACAGCATTTTAAGCCTAAAAGGGTGATGTTTTGACGTGTGTGTCGACAAAAACAGTTTGGTCAATATGCGTTGGTGTTTTCCATGCTCCTTGCAATTCTATTTAAATAACATTTTGGGTAACTATACTCTTGGAGTGCCGCATACTTCGCATAAAAATAGTGGATGGATATTATCAATACCAACTCTGGTACCATCTAGAAAGAGTGGGCCAAGAGCTGGGAGACTGGATTGGTGTTTAAAAAAAGTGTTTTCATTTATTGGTCATGGGCGAACACGGATCATGCATGTATGTCATGACCAAGGCCTGTCTCCTGGATTGCAGCCTTGCTAAAGACTGGGAGGGACACACAAAACATTACCTTTGGGTGGTGAAAGGGTACTGCCTTCAGCGGGAGTTAAGCAGTATGGTGCTGGCAGCATACTGTATTTTCAAGTAATAATAATAAGTAGAGGGAAAAGACCTCCTTACCTGTGTCACTTAAGTTCTGCTTTCTGGCCTATTCATATAAAGACCCACTGCTATATGCTTACCTCAGCCTTGGCCTGCATTGGGGTATGTTTATGCCTGTGAAGTGCTGCATTACAGGACAGTCAGTGCACGAATCCTGTTCTTGGTTATATTCTTTCAGTCACCCTCAATATCTTTCTTTTTGTCTGTCGTTTTATTAACTATTACATGGAAAACTCTTACTCTCTCTATACCATATCCTCTCTCCGGCATCTCTCCCGATTACCCCGCCTGCTTTCTCACAGCTGTTTAATTGAACCACCTGATAGTTTTGGAATGGATGGAGCACAGCTCATGAAGGCATATGGCAAGGATTAGGATATGAGAGGTAGCCACCTGAATCATAAGTACATTTGAAAAATAGCTGCTTCGAAAGATGACGACAGACAGTATGTGAGATTTGCAAAATGCTTCTAGCAGAGAACACTCAAGAGAACACATGGGGACAACGAAGGTAGACGTGTGAATTTTGTCTAAACGGTACGGGGTTGAATGAGTTGAGATTCATGTTATAACGCACAACATGTGGAAGGTGGCAGTGTGAAAGGGCAGAGTGGTGAAACTGACTCACTGTACCACACTACAGTAAGGAGTAGGGCAAAAACAAATTAGCAGTTATTGATATTCTGACAAAGAGTTAAGATGCCACTGACATCGATTTTAGTATGAGATCCCCAGATTTCTGGCTTATGGGCTGTTGGGCAACCCAAACAAATATTACCTCTAGAATCGCAATTGGATAGACACATATGTCTTACATTTTTGGTGATTAAATAGGTACCTCTGGCCTGCTGAGAGGGAAAAGAAGAACTCCATTGTTCCAAGACTGTCTCCAGAAACTTCTGCTATACCTAGACATGAACAAGAAAATGACTCATTTTCCAGCGACACCCGCCACTTGACACAGTATGGGAGCCGTTCCTCAAATGATGTCAGCAGAATTTTAATTCGCTGGTTATCCCAGAGCACTTAAGATCATTAGTCCACAAAATTCACAGCTTATCCAAAGAACTGAAGTGCATGTTGAAACACAGTGACCTATAGAGGCACAAATTAGCAGATCTTCATCTTGGGTCCTGGAAAGGGAAGGAGGGGAAAGGGAGGGTTAGGGGAGGATGAATACGAGTTTGCTGGGGAGAGGCAGTATTTTTATTGGAACCTTTTTTGTATTGTGTACTTGAAGAGATTTTCACAGGCTGTAGGCGTTAGTCCTTGTAACTGAAAATGCTAATACAAAGATTTAAACCATAAATATGAGAAGCATTCTCTTTGACCTCTCTGTCTTGAATTACTTTGTACAACTAAAATATTGCTCCATGAGAAATGAGAGGGCTGTTTACAAGGTACATTGCATCGCTACAGTGAGGATAGGCATGTCTTTAGAAGGAGATGGGGAAGGCATGAATTTCAGCTATAAACTTAACTGCAGAAATGGGCGAAGACACACACAATTCAAGGCTTTGAGATTGAGGGATTGCATGGACGCTATCATCTTTATATCTGAGCCCACCCAACTACCTCTTCTGACCATGATCCTCAATATAGATGTTAAGCTAGTGGGAAACCTTGTTTCTGAGCTATGAATATTTTTCTTCTGTCCCAGGGCGGAGCACAGGGACATTAGTCAAGACCAATACAAAATGCATTACCTCAGGTGGTAGATTCAAAATATCCTGGCATGTAGAGCACATCCCTTGATCTCAGAGATAATAGTGGTTGTTTCCAAGTTATCTGAGGTGGGCAGGTGGGTGGATTTATTGCTCTGGAACATTGGTAACCTATGAGGATGTGCATTCAAGGTGGCATGACTTGTGCAATTGTGGATCTTGAACATAGCGGGGAGATTAGGGTACCATGTGGTGGCACCGAGTCAGCATTATAAACAGGATGCATCTGATTGCTATTAATGCTGTTACGGGTGCGCCCATCTATAAGTGTCGCCCCTTCATTTAGTGCTAGCTCCTCAACTACTGATGTTATTTGGTCATCTAGAGCCCCCATGGCCGAGGTTAGATAGTTAAGAATAGATTTTTGGCACGTGGTTCTTTAATATGTGGGGCTGAGGAGATAGTCATGGTCTTTCGCTTCCCTATGATTGACTACTGCTTATCGGCTGCTTACCGCCAAATTATCTGGTTTGTTTTAAAAATATAAAGGACAATATACAACTTGATTCCATAAGCATACGCATAGACACAAATGTTAATTATAATTCTGTTGGTGTAACGCTAGATATCACCAGGTTTTTGATTGCGCTAGTTGATGATTTCAGCCACCACTGCAAGGTACTTTGAGAGAGGGCAATCATATTACGCCACAAAATTGCCTACAACCAAATGCAGTTAAACTATGCTTTACCTAACAAAATGAGTGTTTGCCAAATACAACAGCCACTAATGAAAACTATGCCCAATTTACTGCTAACACCTCTCGCTAACACTCCTTGCAAAAACCACTGTAGGAAACACAAGGGTGCAGCTAGACAATATCAGGATGCTGTCTGAGTTCAGTGGATAACAATGCCGTTGGTCCTTATCCTTGTGGGAATAACGTTCTGCAATAAGAAAAAAAACAAGTGAGTAGAGGTGCTTGGTTATGCAGTACCTTATACCTGAATTCAGGGGCCAAGCGGGGTGGCCCGACTTCTTCCAGCCACTGATGGGCAAGAACAGGCCTGCCCTTGGCCTGAGCTTTGACTGGGCGAAGCCAGTGCCTGTCCCACGCGATGCAGGAGGGGAGGGGCAGTCCGAGCGCCTTAAAGCATGTCTCACAAAAGGAAGCTCTTCATGTGCCCAGGCTCCAGCAGCACAGTCCTGTGGGAGATTAAGTCCCCCTCTCCTCTTAGCTTGTGTGTCACTTAATGAGTCAATACCAAGCAGTAAGCAATGTAGGGGTAGGCCACGGAGGGACTGTGCAAATAACTCATGTCACAGGACAAAATCATACTACTGGCAGAGCCCACCAGGAGGCACATCATGCTTGAACATACAAAATCCAGCCTCAACAGCTTCATGACAGAAGGGTAAGTACCAGTACCCAGGAGAAAAACTACCTTTGCCTCAGGACACTTGCCACCAGGCAGCACCCAGTGCACGCCCATGGCTCAACAACACAGTAGCAGCAGAAAGCTACAGCCATTAAAGACAGCAGGACTTGCAGAAGAAACTCTGGACATTGGTACCAAAAGCTCCCAAAAGGATCAACATCAAGGGGGCCTGGAGCCAATGACACCACCTCATCTATCTCCAGACATGAGCACAATACAGGCCAACAGGAGACAGGTGTCACCTCAGCTGAAGACACACAAGGCGAAAGGGTGTAAGACAAGAAAACTAACTGCATAACCACAGACTGCCACCAATCGTTCACCTCACAAAAAATGGAACAACCCCCAACTTTGACCAGAAAAAAAAGAAACTAAATAGCAAAATTACTTGGACACTAGGGGAACGCTAAATTCCAAACCATTGAAAACAGGACAACAGCTTGGCAGCAAGCAACCCACAAGAGGTTTAATACTTAGAGCGGCGAACAAGAAGAACCAATTGCAATCAAATGTCCCCAGAGGTAAAGAAGCCCTTGCACCTAAGAAACAAGATCATCAAAGGGCAAATCCAGTAGGGCTTCCTTAATGTTCTTCAGAGAAGTCTGAGTGGTACATTTGGGCAAAATGATGCAGAGACCTGGGTGAACAATGGACCTGGCAAAAACATCTGCAAAATCAAAGCCAGATCAGAGAAAATGGCTAGCTGCGCCAAACCCATCGAGTACCACCTACATGAGATCTAAATGCCAGAGTTGAGGCAGGCCTTCCCTCCACTGCTTGAACTGGGACCCTGAATGCTTCAAAGAAGGGCAAAAAGGGTTCCTATAAGGAGGGAAAAATCTGTAGTTTTTCTGTCAACGTCAATAAGTGTGACTGCACTAACACCATAAGCAGTGGCGATTCCAAGCCTGTAGCCATGTTAAATAAGGTAGAATTAGAATTGAAATACTGGACAGTCTCCAGCACCGAGGGATAAAGAAGGTAGGGACAGAGTAAACAACAATGCCATCTCTGGTGCCAATGCTAGTGCTGAAAATGGGAAAGTTGAGGATTGAGATGCTGTCCTCATGTTCCCCAGAGAGGTAGCGGTTAAATCCAGGTTACGACTTATTCAACTAAAGATTCTACACCGAATCTATTATGACAGAGCACATCTATATAAAATGGGGAGGGCGGCATAAGCTGACTGTCTGCGACACATGGGTCAGGGGGGTAATTTCTTTCACACACTTTTGACCTGCCCAGTCATAAGCACCTTCTGGCAAAAGTTACTGTTGGAATTAGGGACTTAAGACTTCGATACCAGCTGACACTAAATGTATCCTCTTAGGTATCCCTAGTGATGTAGATCTCCCCCGGATGAAATTGCTGTTTTGTAATCAAGACCTGGTGATTGCCAAAGGAGACCTGGCCAAGTACGCGAGGGCATCAGAGGCACCGACTATAGCAGAATGGAAGCAAAGGACAGACTTGTATATGGCGACGGAGAGGAGGGTTTATAAGAGCAGAGGATGCCCTTGTAAATTTAATACAATATGGGGTGGTTGGATTAAATACTATAACCTTGATTTCCAAAATGATGCAAATATAGAGCTGCCTACTTGGTGCTGATAATACAAACTGCCTAGGTGATTTTACCCATGTGCAGTGTTAGAAATGGGGTTTTTGGTTGGCAGTCAGGTTGCCCTCTGTCCAAGCAAGAACCCTCACTCTAGTCAGGGTAAGTCACACACAATCCAAAATCAGCCTGTGCTCACCCTCCGGTAGCTTGGCACGAGCAGTCAGGCTTAACTTAGAAGGCAATGTGTAAAGCATTTGTGCAATAAATCATACAACACCATAGCATAACACCACAAAAATACACCACACAGTATTTAGAAAAATATATAATATTTATCTGGGTATCTTCAGGTCAAAACGATCAAAGTTGCAATACGAATTTGTAAAGATATCACTGAAATGTGATAGAAAGTGTCTTAAGTCTTTAGAATATAAACAAAGTCTCTTTCTAGCACAATTACCTGGTTTCTGGTGGAAAATCTCCTCAGAGGGCCACAGGAGAAGAGGTGCGTGGAAAACTGGTGTGTGCGTCGATTTCTCCTCAGCACACACGGACTTGCGTTGTTATTTTCCACGCGGGGAAGTCGGCGTCGTTTTCCGGCGCGTGGACAGTCTCTTTCTGTGGATCGCGGGGATTACCAGATGTCCCGGGTCTGTGCGTGGATTTTCCTGCTTGTTCTCCGGCTGCGCGTCAGTCTGCGGGGCTGCGCGTCGAAATTACGATCTCACGGCAGGCGTCACGTCGATTTCTCCTCTAGACTTCGATCTGCGGGGCTGCGCGTTGGAATTACGATCTCACGGCCGGCGTCGCGTCGATTTCTCCTCTAGAGGTCGGGCGGCGTTGTCCTTGCGAGGCCGTGCGTCGGATCTTCGATCGTCCCCAGAGCGTTGCGTTGATCAGCGTAGGAGTGCGGCGTTTTTCTCGCCGTGAAACAAGCTGTGCGTCGAAATTTTCGGCACACGGAGCGTCCAAGTAAAAGAGAGAAGTCTTTTTGGCCCTGAGACTTCAAGGAACAGGAGGCAAGCTCTATCCAAGCCCTTGGAGAGCACTTTCACAGCCAGACAAGAGTTCAGCAAGGCAGCAGGGCAACAGCAAGGCAGCAGTCCTTTGTAGAAAGCAGACAGGTGAGTCCTTTGAGCAGCCAGGCAGTTCTTCTTGGCAGGATGTAGTTTCTGGTTCAGGTTTCTTCTCCAGCAAGTGTCTGATGAGGTAGGGCAGAGGCCATGTTTTATACTAAGTTGTGCCTTTGAAGTGGGGGTGACTTCAAAGAGTCTCTAAGAAATGCACCAAGCCCCCTTTCAGTTCAATCGTGTCTGCCAGAGTCCCAGTAGGGGGTGTGGCAGTCCTTTGTGTGAGGGCAGGCCCTCCACCCTCCCAGCCCAGGAAGACCCATTCAAAATGCAGATGTATGCAAGTGAGGCTGAGTACCCTGTGTTTGGGGTGTGGGTGTGTCTGAGTGAATGCACAAGGAGCTGTCAACTAAACCTAGTCAGACGTGGATTGAAGGGCACAAGATTTTAGTGCAAAGAAATGCTCACTTTCTAAAAGTGGCATTTCTAGAATAGTAATATTAAATCCGACTTCACCAGTCAGCAGGATTTTGTATTACCATTCTGGCCATACTAAATATGACCTTCCTGCTCCTTTCAGATCAGCAGCTGCCACTTCAATAGTGTATGGGGGCAGCCCCAATGTTAGCCTATGAAGGGAGCAGGCCTCACAGTAGTGCAAAAACGAATTTAGGAGTTTTACATTACCAGGACATATAACTACCCAGGTACATGTCCTGCCTTTTACTTACCCAGCACCCGGCTCTAGGGGTTACCTAGGGCCCACATTAGGGATGACTTATATGTAGTAAAAGGGGAGTTCTAGGCTTGGCAAGTACTTTTAAATGCCAAGTCGAAGTGGCAGTGAAACTGCACACACAGGCCTTGCAATGGCAGGCCTGAGACAGGGTTAAGGGGCTACTGAGGTGGGTGGCACAACCAGTGCTGCAGGCCCACTAGTAGCATTTAATCTACCTGCCCTAGGCACATGTAGTGCACTCTGCCAGGGACTTACAAGTAAATTAAATAGTCAATCATGGATAAACCAATCAGTAGTACAATTTACACAGAGAGCATATGCACTTTAGCACTGGTTAGCAGTGGTAAAGTGCCCAGAGGTCAAAAACCAACAACAACAGGTCAGGAAAAATAGGAGGAAGGAGGCAAAAAGTTTGGGGATGTCCCTGTCAAAAAGCCAGGTCCAACATGTAGGATACTGCCACTCTGTACACCCTTAAACTGATGCTATTGTATCCTGTGACGTTATTTGATGCACTACTGCCTACTGTATTGTCTTCTGTTATGCGCTGGACACATGCTTATATTCATTTTGTTAGGTATCCCAAAAACACAATAAAAATATTTTTAAATAAAAAAAGTAAAATGAGAAAGCATCTGGCAGCCGAGCAAGGACCTCCCAGGCCAACCAAAGCCAGGACAGGAGCCTGCCAGTGGAAAACTCAGAAGGAACATTAGGGCTGGGAGGTGCACCAGAGGGAGCTGGAGGGTGGAACTTCCCCAACAAAGGCTGGGTGAATGCAGCCACCTGAGCAGGATCAGCACCGGGAAGGCCAAAAGATCATATGGGTATACCGGGCACAAAGTTGGACTGTAGCGGGCACTACTGCTAGGCTTCTGCTCAGCTGAGTAGGAGCAGAGTCTGAGGCTAACAGCAAGGTTGAGGTTGGGGAATGGGAATGCTGACAAATAGATCTGCCTCACAATCAAGAGCTGCAACAGATGGGGGGTGGACAGACCTTAAGCAGAGTGATGTGAAAGGGCAGCAGAGCCATCTCAGAAACACTCTGAGAACAAGACCTGAGGTTGAAATTAAACAGCCAAAAGCCCCTGGAGATGTGTGGTCCTTTGAAAACATTCAGACAATCACTAAAGGAATATGAAGACATGACCAGGTCAAACAGTCAGTCTACAACAAGACTATGTGCAAATCTTCCACCTAAACTCCAAGCTCTGCAACTGCCAGGACCTAACAAACAAAAGCACTCTTGATCTCTTTGAAAGAGCTCAGAAAAAAAGGAACTAATGTCATTGTACCAGGCGACACACTACTTATCTGAAGGTCCAGTGGGCATAGCATCAGGGGAATCTCCCCGACCTAGTGTAGATCTTGGAGGGAACTGCAAAAGACCTGCAGTTGTAGCTGATGAACCATGATTGAGTCAGCAGAAGTCTCCTCTCCCTTCCCCAATAGAGCTAACTGCAGTGACAGATGCGTCACTCCTGGGCTGGGGCGACCATTTGGGAGTGGTGGACTCTGGTCTCCGATGGACTATGCACTCCACATCAACTTGTTGGCGCTTCGGGCGATCCAGTTGGCTTTAAAAGCCTTTCCTCCTGCCATCAGGGGAAGGATAGTCCAGTTGTTCATAGACAACATCACCACCCTCTGGTACTGCAACAAACAGGGCTGGGTGAGGTTGTGGATCTTTGCCAAGAGGCCCTGCTCCTCTGGACATGGCTGGAACACCATAAGTTCCCTGGTTTCAACACCTGGCGGCTCTCTGAACACCAGAGTGGACAAATTCAGCCATCAATGCCTAGGGAATTGTGAATGGTGTCTCCACCTGGAGGTGGCGCAAGATCTCTTTCAAGATTGGGGAGAACCTTGGTTAGATCTGTTCTCTACCGCTAATGTCAGCAGTTCTGCACACTGGAGTTTCCAAGGTGGCTCTTGCTCAGAGACACTTTTCACCTGTATGCCTTTCCCCTGATACTGCTCCTGTCCAAAGATCTCAAAAAGATCAGGAATGAACGGGCCCAGGTCATTCTTGTTGCATGGAGAGTATGGGATCCCAAAGTCCTGAGACTGAGCACTGGTCTTCAGGCTACCCCTTTGGGAGGATCTTCTGTCACAGCATTGCAGAGTCTTTTACCCGAGCTTGCGCACCCTCCCCGTTCATGCATGAAGATTGAGATGCGACAGTTGACAGCTTTTAATCTTCCTGCCAAAGTCTGTGATGTTATCTTTGCAGCCAGTAGTCCCTTTATCAAGACACTATACTCCTGCCATTGGAACAAGTTTGCGACATGGTGTGCAGCCAAGAATATTGACCCTTTTTCTGCACCTCTTTCAAGTATTGTTGTTTGTTCTTTTCTCTGGTCCAGCAGGACTCTACTCTGAACAAAGGTTATTTGCCTGCCATTTCAGCTTTCTTGGGGCTGCTGGACCAATCTTCTCTGTTTCAGTCACCTGTTGTGACCGGTTCCCATAAGGGACTTCAACACCTATTCCCCCCAAAATCATTCCTCATGCCCCAGTGGAACCTCGACCTGGTCTTAACATTTGTCGTGTGTGCCCTTTGAGCACCTGCACAATTGCCCAATTCGTCTACTCACCATCAAAACAGCTTTCTGGTGGCCATAACAACGGCCAGGATGGTCAGTAAACTGCAAGGACTCTCTGTGCACCCTTTTTACACAACCTTCTAGCTAGACAAACTGATTCTCAGGGCCTGTGATTCCTTCCTTCTGAAGGTGTGTGTCATTTTCATGTAGGCCTGAATATCACCTTGCCTACCTTTTTTTCTCCGCTGCACAATTCTGAAGTAGAAGAGACTTCACCGCCTAGACCCAAAAAAACTTTGGTGCTCTACCTTGATCGTACAAAAGAGTTCTGGGTGAATGATCAACTGTATGTTGGGTATGTTGGGCAAAGAAGGGAAAGGCTATTCAGAACCGAACCGTCTCACAATGGATAGTACTCTGTATAAAACTCTGCAATGCATTGGCTAAAAAGCAAACCCTTCAGGCTTGTGCCCTCATTCCACCAGAGTCAAGGATGCAACCACTGTTTTAGCTCGTGGAGTCCCTGTCCTGGACATCTGCCAGGCAGCAACATGGGTGTCACTATACATGTTTACCAAACATTACTGTCGGGACAGTCAAGTCCGTTGTGATGGGCATTTTGCCCTTTTGGTCCTGCAGGACTTCCTGGTCTAATCTGTTTGCAGTCCCACCTCTGGGGAGGTATTGCTTGGGTAGCTATTCTAAAGTAAGGAAAATGTTTCTCGAAGTCTCTGTCAGTTGATCAAGTTACTTACCTTTGGATAACACCTTATCTGGCAGAGACTATCCAAATGCAAATTCCTTACCAACCCTCCCATCGTCTCTGCTTCCTCCTCATTCTGCAAACAAACTTCTGTATAGGGTTATCCTTTTGAGGCCCTTAGCACTGAACACCAGTGCATCAACATTCTTTGTGGCTGCTCACTCCTGGTGTGGGAAGTCGCAAAAAGAAACTGGATGTCAGCACTCTAGGTCAAATAGGCACAGCGCATGTCAGATTCGGCGCAGATGCTGCAACAGAGCCAAACAACACCACCTACTGGCCACAGAAGTACTGCTGGAAAATTTCTGGACCCATTATGCGGCCTGGGGAACATTCTAAGGTAAGGAATCTGCCGCTAGATAGAGTATCTACCAGATAAGTTGTTACCAAAGGTAAGTAACTTGCTCTACAACGTTATCGAATGTCAGAGATGCTGAAAACCAAGTTTGCGTAGTCATGATTGACCTCTTGCCTCCTATATCCACCAGCAGACACTGCATGTCCCTTTAGTTCACTCTTTAGGGTTCCTTTAAAAAAAAAATGTTTAATTCTTTTCGTTCATGATAAACAACAAGAGTGCATGAACACCATACTGACACAGCATCAGCTCATTACTCAAACAGTACAGATCCCGTCCACCTCCACTCCGCTCTTTCCCACTCTACAGCCATGTATTCAGGTTCCTTTTTTTAATCCGTTTCTTTGTCACTGTTTTTCCATCTTTCTCTGTGTCATTCTTTCCCTCTTTTGTGTTTTTCTCTCTTTTGCTCTGAGTCATAGTCTGATGAGGTGAAATAAGGGGCAGTTCCTAAAAATTAGTGCCTTTGGCCCGCACCTGCAACCACCGGCTCAAATTAAGCACTCCTTTGTTGCACATGCCTCTGATTTGAACATCCATATTGAAATCTGGATATTCACTGCAGTGACACCACTATTTGGTTACCCACTGTTCCGCCTCTCTCGTTGTCTATTTGGTGTCACTCAGATCACCTCGATGAAAAATATCCCCATTATTCACAATTATCCATCTTTAATTATGTATGTTATAATCTTGTTTATGGAATTAGTGACTGTAGTCCTTACTTTTCCAGGATTGCTACTTTTATATTAAATAGTCAGTGTTCTCAACTTGTTAGCGAAAACTTATTAATTACCAGGCAGTTGTTCCAACGTTTCCTAGCAAATGCAGATATATAAAATACAACAAAGAGTGTTACCTTACAAAAAAAATATATATATGTTGAAGCTGAAAACTGAACATGACTAATGGAAGAGAAGCTACTAATCACCATCACCATTTTCCAAATCGTTTCCAGCAAGTGTTTGCCTCTCCGAGCAAACATCCGATGGACAGTAAAGGAGAGGAATCTAAGATCAGCTACCCCAACATATTCTACATGATCGACAATTTCGAAGAGGTGAGCAAGCCTTGTTTGCCTTAATACTGGTCTGTCTTTCTGCTGAAACCGTTAAAATGATGCATCAAAATTGAAAAATGTATGAATGTGACAGAACTGGGTCCTGAACATTGGTAACTGTTACTTACTCCTTTTGGTGGCTTTGTTTTGCAGCAATTCAGCAGTTAAAATACATCTTGTTTATCTCTCTTTCTGAGTTGAGAGGTAATCCCAATTCAGCTATAAATGTGAGTTACCAGCTGAATCTGGAGTACAGGGTTTATGGGACAAATACACTCATGCCATGTCGATTTGTCCCCCATAGATGTTTCACAAGATTTATTGTGCTAAAATATGGGAGGGAAAATTTCGGGTTAATTAAAAAAAACTGCAGTGATCAGAAGCACTGATTTGTGAGGTAATTACCTATTCTCCAACCAAAACTCTGAATCCATTGTTATTCATGCACCTTCAAATTACTGAGTTGTGCAGATTCTTCGGGGTGCAGGAATACTACACCAGTAAAACTGTTTTTCCAGAAAGAAGGACTTCAAAACTGCTGTCCTTGTACTCCTGCATCTGGATGGTGGTAAAGCCACACTCCACAACTGGTACCTCTTAGGGGTATCCTGCAGCACATCCCATTCATGGCCTTAAGTAATATGAGTACATTACCCTCACCCTGATGACACTCCATTGGCTTCCCTGCTAGCCCATACCATCTTTAAAAGCAGCTACATCATATACAAAGCAATCACAACCAGCACCCCTACTTATCTTCTAAAAGAGCTCACTCTCTCCGGTGGTTCTTGGGACACCTGCATGCAGGACACCATCAGACTTCAGGCTAAGAAATGTAAAAAATTCAAAAAAACAAGACAACAGGTTTTTCCATCCATGTCCCAGTATCTGGCACTACATCCCCATATACATCAGGATCTCCCCAATGCTGCTCCAGTTTAGTGTCAAAGACACACCTCTTTAAACAACACTACATCAGAGTCAATTAACCGTCCACAACTCAGCTTTGTTTCCTATAATTTGCGACTTTAAGCTTCTCTTTGATAATGTACAGCACTCTGCTGCCTTTTGGGTAGGTTTGCACTAGAAAAACTGTATGCTTTCATACATAAAGTATTCCCCACTAACCCACCCACACTCACAAATTTAAAACCCACAGATCATGGCCGCAATCTACAAAATGATAACATGGAACATCAGAGGCTTAAATATGTCCAAACGGTATAAAGTATACAACTACCTCAAGCGCAGAGGGACACACATAGCCCTACTACAGGAAACACATCTGTTAGAACAGGAAGTTACCGCACTAAAAAAAAGATGCAGAGGCCAAATATTTGCCCCTACCTACTCGGCATTTGCCAGGGGAGTGTTAATATGGATCCGACCGGGGGTTCCCTTCCAGGCACTACAAACAACCATAGATAAAGAAGGTAGATACGTAGTGGTCAAGGGCAGACTAGACGGGAGGGTGGTGACAATTGGCAGCCTATACGCACAGAACCTAGATCAAAAAAAAATATTTGATAAACTATCGCAAGAATTAGGTCCGAGCCTCACAGGCCCGAAAATTCTCTGCGGGGATTACAACTGTATAGCCAACATACACCTAGATAGGTCACATCCGCCCTTACCGCACTCACAAACTACAAAAAACGCCAATTCCTTTACAAAATGGCAACAACATTGGCAATTAAGAGACTGTTGGAGACAGCTTAACCCGCTCTGTAGGGACTACTCCTATCATTCGATAACACATGACCTATACGTTAGGCTAGACACCTTCCTAATATCCCACGAACTGC
This sequence comes from Pleurodeles waltl, assembly GCF_031143425.1. Classification (NCBI taxonomy): domain Eukaryota; kingdom Metazoa; phylum Chordata; class Amphibia; order Caudata; family Salamandridae; genus Pleurodeles; species Pleurodeles waltl. The sequence continues at coordinate 256,399,663 of NC_090442.1, forward strand.
AACAGGTAGTAATGGCAGCCGAATATTTAAGTCGTACGATATCAGTTCATAACCCCCTGATGGTATCACTAGCATGGAGAGGGGAAAAAACGCCGATCCCCACTTGTCGACTGAGGACAGAAACACTCGAAGATGAAGCATTCAAACACACCCTACATAAAAGCATTGAGGAATTCTTCACTATAAACACAGATACAGCCACTTCCAGAGCCCTTGAATGGGAAACCTTCAAAATTGTAACCAGGGGCAAATGTATTGGCGAGAGTATAGGAGTCCGAAATTCAATTGAGAATGAACTAAAAAAAACTTGAAGACTCCCTCAGAGAAGTAGAACGTAAGATCCCAACTCACCCTGAATTGACCCCCCTCATGACTGAAACTACAACTAAAATTACCGAGGCAAACACTAGATTGTCTCGCTTTGACTATAAGCAGTATATAAACCAACAACACGCAGAAGGCGACAAAGCCGGCGCCCTGTTAGCATGGCTAGCTAAGCCCCCCAAACAGCAAACCACCATAGTTGAGATCGAGACTCAATGGGGCGACAGAGTACATGGTCAAAGGGAGATTAATAGGAGATTCCTAGAATACTACTCAATTCTTTATGCCACACCTAAGGACACTATTAGTATCACTCAGGTCCAGGTACTAGAGGCTCTCACCCTTCCTAAACTAGGAGCAGAGGAATGCCTGTCTCTAGATGCCCCAATATCAATAGCAGAAATTAAAACAGTGATACAGGGCATGGCCAGGGGGAAAGTCCCGGGAACGGATGGACTCCCAATGGAGTTATATTTACTATTCCAGGATCTATTAGCTCCGAGACTTTGCGCATTATACACCGAAGCATGGCGCAACAATAAACTGCATCAATCAACCAATGAGGCCATAATGATTCCCCTACTTAAGCCCGATAAACCTCCCTCAGACGTTCGTCTTACCGCCCATTATCCATGTTGAACCTAGATTATAAAATACTAAGTCGGATACTGGCAAACAGACTTTTACCCCACATGACATCACTGATACATCAAGACCAATCAGGATTTATCCCGCAGCGCAGCACAGCACAAAACATCAGGCGCTTAGTTTCAGTACTGCATGCCTTACCCTCAACAATGCCTCAAGCAGCGATAATCCCTGTAGATCTAGAAAAGGCCTTCGATAGCTTAAAGTGGGACTACTTAGAACAGGTCATGCTAAAACTTGGACTAGGAGAGGGATTCACACGCTGGACAAAACTACTGAATTCCAACCCCACCGCGAGAGTACGTACAGGCAACACCATTTCCGACTCCTTCCCTATAGGTAGAGGAACCAGACAGTGCTGTCCACTTTCTCCCTTCCTGTTTGCTATAGCAGTAGAGCCCCTTGCACAAACAGCAAGATCCAAGAAGTGCTTTGAGGGTATTTTAATCAATAACTGGACACATCACATAGCTCTATACGCAGATGATATGCTATTATTCCTCAAAAACCTGGATATAGACTTATCTGGTGCAATAAACATGCTTGAAAATTTCGGTATCGCCTCCGGTCTCCGAATCAACTGGAGAAAATCCTCCACCTTCCCACTAACTAGGGACACTACAGAACCTGCAGATACCAAGGTCTTACCCTGGTCCCCAAATACTTTCAAATACCTAGGGGTCAACATATACCACACAGCAGGTGATCTATTAGAGGGAAATGTACAGAGGGCAATTAGAGGAATCAAAGCCAATATGCTCTTCTGGAGCACATTACCATTGACTGTATTTGGGAGAGTTGCCCTGCTCAAAATGATAGTACTACCCAGGTTACTATACTACTTTTCCACTATCCTGTTAATAATCCTGAAAAGAGTGTTCAAAAACATAGACTCCCTAATTGTGAATTTCATATGGGGTCCTAATAGGCACAGAATCGCTCTTAACACCCTCAGACGGCCCACTTCGGAGGGTGGATTAGCCGCACCAGACTTGGAAATCCACTACTGGGCAGGGCAACTACAATGGCTGGCTAAATTAGTCAGCGAACCCCCAGGCACAAAGGATTTACGAATCCCCCTAAACTGTCCTCTCGAAAAAATTATACATATAATACTGAACCCCAAAAAATCTAAACAACCGCTCCCGTTGGAATGGGAAACATCAAGACATTGCTGGGAACAATTTCTGAGACACACCCGTACAAATTCCCCATACTCTCCTGAGCTCCCCCTAGTAGCCTTAAATCCCACCCTGAAGGGATACATCGCAACACACACTAATAAACTGATAGCACACAACATCATGAAAGTGGGGGATTTGTACAGTAACGGTAAGCTCAGCTCCTACGCAGAGCTCCAGGAACAGTTTAATCTCCCCTCTGGCCTGTTCCTTACCCACAATGCCTTAGTTAACACCATCCACAAACTATGGGGAACAAAATCTAGTGAGCCAAACACACATGAAGGATGTCAGTTCCTCTGTTCAGTGGGGGACCAGAAGGGGGCAGTCTCTGGAATATACAGATCCCTACAGAGCGGTACCTGTGCACCAATGAATAAACTTAGAACCAAATGGCAGACAGACCTAGACATTATACTGGAGGACACTCAATGGACTAGAATCACCTCTCACATCTACTCAGTAACTAGGAATGCGAGGTTCAAACTGATCAACTTATATATCTACCATCGGGCATATCTTACCCCACAATTGATATCCAAATTCTACAACACGAGTAACTCTAATTGCCCCCGCTGTGCAGAACCTAAAGCAGACCTGGTACATATGCTATGGAATTGCCCGAGAATTAGCTCTTACTGGTCAAAAGTGTTCAGGAAAATATCCTCCAGCACAGATAAATCACTATCACCTACCCCAGTAGTGGCAATACTGGGGGACTTTCCTCGCCCTTCAGCTAAAAAAATAACCAATAGATTCACAGACCTGGCACTAATACTAGCAAGGACAGAAATAACGACGCACTGGAAGGACCCGGGAGGCCCCCAAATGGCAAGGTGGCAAATTGCGCTAGAGAAATGGGCTGGAACTGAAGGCTCGGTGCTGTTAAAAGAAGCCCTACAGGGGCAAAGGCCTAGAGACAATGCTATACATTGGGACTCCCTGCTGGAAAATTTAAAGTCTATGGATGCGCCCACATCAGAGGATAACAACTCTGACAATGAACCAGAAACTGAGTAGACCGTCACAATCGCAGCGCAAAAACACCATGAAACACTGACATAGCTCTGAACAGTAGAGAATTGTTGGATTAAGAGTACTTGAAAATGGACTGAGTGCACGGGGGAGGGGGGTAAGTTCTTATTGTTGGGTCTACTTAGTAAATTGTATCATTACAAGCTATAACCCCTTGTTAAAAACAATAAAAAAATAATTAAAAATGTTTTTATATTCCCCACTAACTTCAAATATTGATTAATCAGTAATGCTTATCTGCTATGTTATACATGGTCACCAGATGCGGGGATAATACTACATAAGCTTTTCACATAAGAATTACATTTCTGGACCACACTAGAAATGTGGACCTGTAGTGAAATGTGTGTTTTGACCACTGACTTCGTGTTGCACCACTTTGCACTTGGCTTAGCTGCCCACCGTCACATTAGTGATCACCAGTTACAGCCATTTTGTATTCACTTTAGCCTTAGCTTAATTCTGCCTATTGACTTTATCGTAGCATTAGCCACCGCCATGTTAAAGGCTGCCTGTAATTTTCCACATTGTAAACTGTGCATTCTGTCTTGTTTTCGTGCTTTTTCTCACCAAGGGCTTTGTTTGATAAGGATTTACTCAGAGGGCAAGGAATGGCCTTGCTTTGACTTGACATCTTGCGATTGTGGCCTAACCCAACGTGTTATTTTCAAAGCGTACCTAAACTAGCCAGCATGTTTGAATCGCAACAGGCAGGGTTTTTCCCAGAAAGCTCCTTCGTTTTTTTAAAGTTATAAAACAGACCCAGTGCGACAGTGAGAGATTCATGTTGAATGCCTGATATAGATTTCCCGTGAGGGCAGAGATCTCTCTTTCTCTCAGTCGAACAGGGTCATCGGCTTGCTGGCATGAGAAAGATGAAGCACCTGACAGGCCCTATGGTGATGCATTTTTATTAATTATTTGCTTTGCATTATAATATAGATACATGTATTTGCTGTGTATATTGCAGTAGAGAATCATTTTGGTATGTTTTCATTTCATTGCTGTGACTATTTTTAAACGTGTACTTTCAACATGGTAATCTCCTTTTAGGAACCTTGCGTAGTGAAATAATAAATGTCTTCTTTGGACTAAGAAGTGCTTTCTAGAGATTTTTTTGTCAGTTCATGTGTACTTCAGTTCGGTCATTAGTGAAAAGCAAAACAACCTCTTAAAGCAGATGTTTATTAGAGAGTGATTGTAGCCTTTAGACTTTCTGTGCATGTGGCGGTGAAGGCTGTAGGATAATAGGCTAAGGAAACATGGTGGTATAAATTAATGTTTCTTTCAACTCATCCACCTTGGGTAGCGCTCAAATGGGGGCCAATCAATCGGATAATTTGCGCTTGGATGTGTGACAGGCATTTATGCATGATCAGTCTGATCACCGTATTATTATTTGATAGCTTACTTCCCATCATAGCCACCAACAACATTTTGTTTGGATACTTTGGTTAGCAAAGACATTGCCTTTTTTAACAAAGGCAGCAAATGGGGATTGTTAAGCACTACTTATAGAGCTTAGCCGTAGGAAAAGGTGGAAGAAGTGAAGCATATTAATAAGATTTTCCTAAATCCAGGAAGATGGCATGTAAGATTTCATTAAAGACAATGAGGCGTGTATCATATGCATATATTACTAATCACTGTCTCCTGGCAGCAGCATTGAGAGGTGACACAATAAAGACAAATGGTGTCACTGGTAGTCTAAGAGTCTCTGAGCAGGAGCCATCGTCCTCTCTTATTACATGATAACACAAATGATAAGCGCTAACTTGAAGGAACAAGATTTGAATGACACAGGATGTACTGACCCAAGCTAAGGCAGGGTATTAAGTGGGGCTGCCATACCTGGAACAACTGTCATCAAGCGGAACCAGAAAAGAGGCCACAAGTAAGAATTCGGAACTACCAAGACAAAACAGCAACAATATGGAGTGGCACAAACATAGTGGGAAATCCACTTTTAATCACAAGACAGTGCAGGGGTACAATTCGCAAGTTTCAAGCCTGGCGAGAACCTTGGATATCATATGTTCAGCTGACTTCAATTAGAAGGGCCTGAAGGGGTTGCTTGAAACCATTCGACGGCCTAAGGATGTCCTCTAGCGAGGGAAGAAGGCTTTAATGGTCATGACAACACAAGCGGTTTGAGCCCAGAAGGAGGTGGTGTCAGTGCCCACAGCTGCCATGAGAAGCCTCACTGTAGCAAATTGATTTATTAGTCATGCAGGATGTGAGGCCTGCGCACAAAATAAGTCCACAATTTCCCTTTACTGGGGATCAAGCACCCCATTGAAGCGCTTGACTCTCAGAAATGTGAAGCAGAGCAGTCCAAGGACTGCTCAGAGGAGGTGGTGTGGGCTAATAATCACCATTGCTGACATGCAGTAATACCACTCAATAAAGGACTGTCCAGTCAGTGATTTTTCTTAAGGAAAAGGACATTAATTATACACACTACTAAATACTACGCATTAATTTACAAATATATACATAAGACAGATTGAAAATACCATATATGACATTGCGTTATCACAATTGATCCCTAAAGGGACATTACTCCCCCAAATCACAGTACCTGCCCACTTGTACCAGATAACACATCACAATATTGGGGGGGCATCATTTTAGATAAAACGGCTCTGCTGGCTTTATCAGGGGTTCACCATATGACAAGAACAACAAACCACAAGTTAAAAACACCATCTATTTGTATAGAAATGCAATCAGCATTAATAACCATATGTGAATGCAATTATTAATGTTAATAAAGCATATCAACGTTGATCTGTAATCACTATCAAAATTAATGTATCAATAAAGTATTTTCAAATATACATGACCTGTGTCTTTGTTTTTTCTTTTACATACTTTCAGGTTACGTATAATGCAACAATACAAACAAATGCTAGAAGGGCACCACTTTCTGGACACATAAAATGCAACCATAGACTCAGACCCTAGAGCAAAGGTCTTCAAACTGGGGGGCGGGCCTCCCTAGTGGGGCCTCAAGTGATCCAAAGCAGGGGGGTGCCAGGCTGTGGCCAAAAGAAGCATTAAGCAGATAACATGGCTTTGTTTTTAGGCGAAAAAACATGACCAGCATCAAACCACTCTGTAATGGGCCATCATTGACATGTTTTGTCATTTATATCCAAGCTGTAACTGTGTGCCAAAAGGGAAGGGACTCTAAATACTCTTCAAGACCCCCACCCACACTTCTAATAATCACATAGTGGATACTTTTACAAGTTAGTAAGGCCTACCTGACCAGAATAGTATGTTTGGCATCATGTATTTGATTGAATTTTTAAAACCGTAGCAGAACTGAACTACAATGTTCAAATAAATCAATACATATTTAAACATTGGCAATATAATTGGGAAAAATATGTAGGGGGGCCCAATGATATATCTATTTTTCCACTGGGGGAGCGTGACATTAAAAAGTTTGAAGACCTGTGCCCTAGAAGTTGTTGCAGACCATGTACCTTCCTTATATACCTTTAGGCCTTATTGAATTTAGCCATAGAACCAGCCCCTAGAGGGTGCTGCATTCCACTCCCTGGTGTAGAGCAAAGGTTCCAGCCTTTTGAGTGTTTTTCAAGTTAAAAGTTAAAAATTCCAGAGGGTTAGGGATTTCTGGACCCTACATTCGGCAGACAGGGTGCTCCATCATAACAGAGGCAGATATCCCGTCCAACGAAGTATAAATCCCATAGGAGACAATGAGGTTTATATTTCGGTGACAGAATATCCCTTACTGTTGTGATGGAGTAACCCGTCCGCCATATCTAAATCAGGCCCGAAGTGTCAGTTGTTAAGTATTACTCCTGCGGGGCTTCTGTAACTCCTACAGCCCCCACAACACTTTTCAAGTTCCCTGGTGGCGCCTCTATTTTCCTGGGGCCATCACAAGCCAAGACAAATATGCAAATCAAGAAGCCCTGTGGGTCATTATATGGCCTCCACCAGGAGCAGTGCATATTTTATTAGCAGCTCTCCCGCTGTGCTGGGCAGAGCCGCTAGCTTCTCCTTTGTGTTTCTTTTTGGTTTTTGGAGGGGGTCCCCGGTGCCATTGGAATGCTCCTCATGTTTGGTGCCACCAGGGAGCCCACTTCTGCATGGCCCAACCAGCTTCCAACGCAACCGGTTTCATCCTTACTGGCACTAGATCAGGCAGTTTCCCTTTCCCTGTCTGCTGTATGCATGCAGGGTGTAGAGACTTGCTGTGGCCACCCTGCTCCCCCAGACACTGGCATGGGGAGTGGGTGTAACGCCACCTCCAATTGGGAGAGGGTAGGGTGTGATGGCACCTTCCCGTCCTCTTTCGCTTCAGGGGCTGTGGTTGGGGTCCCTAAGCTTATGGAGATTCTGCAAAGGAGGCCTGATGCACAACCCACCATCGAAAAAATAAATAGATAAATCTTGCACCAACACTCTGACCATTGCCCGCCCGGGGGTAATTTGTAGGAAATGTGCCGGAGCGCCATACATTCTATTTTTGGGTAAAAGGTTGTCAACTTTTAAACAGCCGTAACTTGGGCCATGTTTGGCCTATCCTGTGCTCTTTTTTACTCCTGGTGGCAAGGATTTAACCACCAGAAGCAGTTTTAGCTGACCTAATCAGCTCCAAGGTGGTGTAATCTATAGGAAAGTGGTTCCACTGACTCCCTGCACCAGCTTTCCTCCTGGTCTTTGTCTCTGGGTGCAGACATCCAAGGCTATCCCCCCCAACAGGTCCCCAGGTGGTCTAAAAGGGGCAGCCTCACTGGCCCTTGAAGAGACCCATTGGTCCTAGGGTCAACTGGGGCAGAGTTCTTACTCCTTTTTGGGCATCTGGGAGCTCCTTCTTCCAGTTGTTTATGGCTGTCGTAGTCCCAGGGTCCAGCAGCAAGAAGCACAAACATCACCAACCAAGAGAGATTCTACCCCTTGTGTAAGAGTTTTTAAAGGAGGGGTGGAAGGATCTAGCAGCCAGGCACCCCTTACCAATCCTAGAGTGCCTCATCTCCCCTCCACACCTGTCCCAGCCCTCCTTCACCGCATGCTGGGACAATTCAAGATGGTGTTATCCAGGAGTCAAGTGTCACATCTGCTCCTGGGGTCTCAGCTTTGCTCCTCACTTACATCACTACTAGGGCTTTTTCCCACCAAATGTTGAAAGGGAAGCCCTTTCCTGTGTTGGGTCTAGTTGTCTGGGCTTCCTTCTTTGTTCAGTGGGCCTGGGCATTCCCAGTCCTGGTGCGGTGTGACAGATAATAAACAGATGAAATTTTTTATCCCCACCCTTCCCTGTTCAGGACCTCTTGTGTGGGGCTGCCTTTGTTCCTGCTGCTGGAGAGAAATGTAATTACATTAACACTGCAGGGCGACAAAAGGCCTGGACGCTGATCCTGAGCTGAGCCAGAAAAATATGACAATCCTGCATAACCCATATGTTGTACAGATATCCTCTTGTAAGGTCATCAGGTGATGTTTACATTCTGTGGATGACCGTAAAAGAGCATATCACTGCTGTGTTGTAAATTTGTGGGATGCTAGGTCTGTGCTGTACAGTATCTATAGCGTGGGACATAGTAGCTGCTGTTGCAGCATAGTATTAACAAGTATATGGTTTATTTGAGATGCGTTGAGTGTATTATAGAGCTCTTTAATTTGTTTTTCTATGATCAGGGCATGTCTGGCTGTAAACACACATGCCTCGCATACTCCTGCCATCTAGTGTTGGGTCCAGATGTGTGCAGGTTGTTTTTCTTCTAAGAAAGTCTTTCGAGTCACAAGGTAGAGTGAATCCTCCTTCTGGGTGACACTATGCATGGGCATCGACTCCACTGTTAGACTGTTTTCTCTCCGCCGTCGGATTTGGATGTGTGTGCTTGTGCTCTGAGTCGAGACCGTCGATACAGCCAGTATTGTTATCGATCACATTTCTCCCATCTGCACGTTGAGGTGGAACTGACCTTCGAGTTGATGCAACTCCATTACAGCCTCCAAAGGACTTCACTCTTCAAGGGTTTCATATTCATTCTCAATTAGCAGGATCTCCATACACTGTCCTCCTGGTAATGGAATAGACGTCATTCTGTTTCTGCACAAAATACAGTTTCTGTGCAAAATACACACAGACTGACTCCCATTAGGTCTATAACCTGTGTCTGTTGCCGGACCACAGGGAGGCGGATTGCAAAGGCTGTTGCATGGTTTGCTTGAAGATCATCCAGCACCCTAACTAGAAATGTAGTGGAAGACCACCAAAGACACTTCTGACCTCTTCGTCCAACAAGATGTCAGTGAGGAACAGCATTCACTGGCTTTGGGTGCTGAAGAGGAGGCATTTTTGGTCAAGACCAGTTCAGAATCCAACCCAGAGTTTGAGTTTCAACTTGCCAAAGTCACTGTGGAGACTCGTGCAGTAAGTACCGTACCCTCTACCCCTCATCCTTGAGTTAAACATTTTTTAGAACAAGAAGCCTTCAGACCACCTCTGTCTGTAGGCCAGGGTCAGCACCAAGTGTCAAGTTGGGGCACCCCCCCCCCTTCAGCTCATTGCCAAAACACCATGTGAAGCCAAAAATTTCACCTTCAACAACCTTGACTTCTGCCCAGACGTCGGTGCCGAGTCGACTGACATCATCCATGGCCTTGGCGCCAAGTGGGTCTTTGGCACCGAAACACAGACTTGGCTCGGAGCTGAAATCTTCAGTCGAATTCCAAAAAGACCATTGAGGCACCAGTGGAGCCTATTCTCCATAAACCTCAGGATAAATTAGACTCTGAGCAGCAGGAGATATAAATCTAGGCCAAAACCGGGCAGATTCTAGCTAAGCCTCCACCTACTTTTCCACCATGTTCCAAGAGACAGTTATCTTGTCAAGAGGCTTTGGATGTCCCTGCTCCACCAAAGTGGAAAAAGATGGACAAAGCCACCAGTCCTTTGCCTCTTCCACCACCCTCACCACCTCCGCTTCCACCTCCACTTCTGTTACCTAGACCACCAGACTTGCCATCTTCACCACAGTCTGTAGATCCCTTAGACACCTCCCCTCAAGGATCCCCTGGTGACGGTACGGGTCCCCCGGATACTAGGGATGACTCTTTTCACATACCACCTAACACTGACTCCTGGGACTCCTACCATGTTGGCTTCCCAATCCATGTTCCCTAATCCCAGCTACAACCTCTACAAATACAACCATATCTAGGAGCCATTCTAAACACACAAATTGAGTTTGCCTATCCCAGTTTGGCAAGAGTTCACAATTTCCAGACACTACAACCTAAATTTGAACCAGAAAAGCAGATAACATTGAAGGCAGTTGTGCATCTTCTAGGGATGATGCCTCCTGTTTCGCGAATGTGTCCCATGACCGTCTACACATGCGTCCATTACAGGAATGTCTAGCTCGACAGTGATGTCAGTCACAGGGTCAGTTACAGGATCTAGTGTTGGTAGGACACAGATTTATCACTCTCTTCAATGGGGGAATACCAACAACATGTTGAAGGGGTGGCCTCTTCTCGACTCTGTTCCTCACATAACTCTCACAATGGATGCCTCATTCCAGGGTTGGGGGTGCACATCTGAAAGGTCTCTATGATACTGGGTATATAGAACACTAAACACTGATGTCACCATATCAACCTCCTCAAGCTGTTCACCTAGCCTTGAAAGCTGTCCTTCCTCACCCCATTTACAAGGTTGTCCTAGTGCGGACAGACAACTTGACAGCCATGTATTACCTACAAAAACAGGGGGAACAAGATCTCTGTAACTTTCACAATTATCACAGACCATTTTTAAATGGGCTTTGTGTCACAACATTCAACTGACAGAGTATCTCCCAGGCATGGACAACAACTTTGCAGACTTGCTAAGCAGGATGCAGCAACGCGTCCACGAATGGGAACTTCACCCATAAGTCCTCCTCCCATACTTTCAGAGGCAGTGGTTCCCTCAAGTAGACCTTTTTGCAACTGTAGAAAATGCAAAATGTCCAGACTTCGCCTCCAGGTTCCCACACCCACTATCCTGACTAAAGCAGTATGGATGAGTTTGCCACGGATATTTGCCTATGCTTTTCCTCCTCTCCCTCTCCTTCCATTTATGTTTCGGAAGCTCAAGCAGATGTCTCTTACAATGATCCTAGTAGCTCCCACTTGGGCTCATCAACCCTGGTTCACAGCACTACTAGAAGTCTCTGTAGTTCCCCACAAGAAGCTCCCCAACAGGCCGGACCTTCTCACTCACAACAATGGAGAAATCATTCACCTAGATCCCAAAACTCTCCACCTAACAGTTTGGCTCATGAGGTCATGGAGTTTGGTTACCTTAATTTGCCACCAGAATGTATGGGCATTCTTAAAGAAGCCTGAAGACCTACCACGAGAGCTTGCTATGCGGCAAAATGGAAATGTTTAGTTAGCTACTGTCGCTCAAACAACATCGAACCTTTCACAGCTACGGTACAAGACATTGTCTGCTACTTCCTTCAGTAACGAAAGGCTGAGTTAGCATTCACATCTATAACATTACATTTCGCTACCATGGCTGTCTATCTGCAAAATGAGGAACACCCTTCTTTGTTCAAGATACCAGTCATTAAAGCCTTAATGGAGGGGCTCAAATTTGTTATTTCACCACTGGTTCCACCCACACCTTCATGGAACCTTAATGTCATTCTCACAAGACCCATGGGCCCATCTTTTGAACCCCTACACTTGTGCCCCCTTCAATTCCTTTCTCGGAAAGTGGCATTTTTAGTCACCATCACTTCACTCAGGCATGTTAGTGAGCTCCAGGTTTTAACTTTGATAGAACCTTTCTTCCAACTACACAGAGACAGCGTGGTTCTCCACACCAACTCTAAATTTCTTCTCCCTAAAGTTGTTTCTCATTTTCACCTTATTATTTTCTCCATCATAATGGTGACTTACAATGTAAATGTGAGTAAGGTGCTTCTCAAGGGAACATAATATAACACACAGGTTTTAATTTGCATTTAATTCTGCCATTAAGGTTACTTGGTAAGTAAATAATGTGAAATTATTAATTGTGATGAGAAGCAATTGTAATCTGTTTTAACCCTGGAGCCACAGAGGATCTATTTTCATTTTCAATGTATTTATTATGAATGACTTGACTATTTAAGATCATTTCACCCAGAAGCTTCTGTCCTGAACAAATCTGAATTGCATTAATGAGACGAGAACCTCTTTGGGAGTGCACTCAGTTCAGGACACTGTTTGATGTGTGAGGGAAATATCCAGTAGCAATTTATTTAGTGCAACTGTACTAATAAGCAATTAGTATGAAATATTCCCTAGGCATCAGACTGGAAGTACCCCTGCATTGGCATTGTCGTGCTGGAAGTGCCTATATAGGTGCCAGCCCAGTGGGCTGATGTCAGTTCTTTTCTTTCCATGCCAGTTATAGCTGATTTGTGAAGAGTTTATTCCTAAGCCACTTTTTGACTGTTTTTTCTCAACTTTTTATCGACACTTTTGAGAATTTACTCTTCTTGTGTGACAAGGATGTCCTGTAAGAAAGCTACTGGTTTTAAGCCATGTGATGCTTGTCACAGGCAAGTGTCGAGGGCTACTGCGCCATGCACACAAAGGCACTGAGGGAGTGTTCCCCAAAACTACTCTCCACCTGACGTCAGGCACCCTGCAATGTTCAAGATCCCGGTCGGGTGTAAGGCCCCTGAGCCGCACCCAACAGTCGAAGTCTAGATCAAAGTTGTTGGGTAAGCCCCACTGCAAGAAGTTAAAGAAGTCTTTGACTTCACTGTGCCCGTTCAAATCCTCGGACGAGGCTCAGGAGCATTGGCACTCCAGGCCTCGCTCCTCGGCAGAGTCTGCCCCAGAGTCACCTCTGCCCCTCCCTGACTCTCCCGGAACCAGAACTACCCCCTCCAACTGAAAGAGTTGTATGGGGCTATGCACCTTATATTTGGATGGCCAGACCTCTCTGGAGCACTTTTGGGCCCAAGGGGTTTGGGGAAGCCTCAATTGTATTCCCGCCAGCAGCTTTGCCATCTCCGCAAGTTGTACCTCTTGGATCTGGATTTGGACCAGTGCCGCTTGTGAGACTGCAACATTCCTCAAGGCCCACGTCAGTACTGACTCCCCACTGCGACGCCATCCCCATTGTCATTCCCAACTCAGACATGGAGCTGGATGGGCATTGTCCAGCTCTGTTGCCGACTGGGACCATGCCCTTTGAGTTGGAGCCAGTGCCTTTTTCTTTTGACAGGTCTGGAAAGGGAGACTAATGGGAGGGGTTTATATCTCAAGCTTTTGAGCATGAGCATGGTCCACTGGCCAGGCTGTCCTTTTGAAAAGATCTTCTCTTGCAGCAACAGAGGAAAGTCCAGCACCAAACTTGCATATCCTCCCCCTTCATGTGTGTAAATTGAGCAGCAACAGCTTTAGACCTTCCTCCCAAAGTCTGTGATGTTATATTATCAGCCAGGCATCACTCCAACAAAACAGTGTACGCCTGTCGCTGGGATAAATTTATGGTATGATGTACCTCCAAGACCCTTTTTTGCACCGCTTTTTCAGGTTTTACTTTTGTACTCTTTTCTCTGCTCTGGGCACAGTCAAGGGCTACTTAGCAGCCATTTTGGCATTTTTGAGGTTGCCAGAGCAACTATATTTGTTCAAGTCACCTGTTGTAACTAGATTCCTTAAATGTCTCCAACATATGTTTCCTCCCAGGCCGTTCATCATGCTCCAGTGGGATTTGAATTTAGTTCTGATCTTTCTGATGTGCACGCCTTTTGAGCTTCTACATTTCTGCTCACTGCGGTTTGTAACAATAAAAACAGCTTTCCTAGTGGCCATCACATTGGCCAGGAGATTAGGCGAACTGCAGGCACTGTTTGTGTACTCTCTTTATACCTCCTTTTATCCATACAAGCTGGTACTTCGAACACTTGCCACCTTCCTTTCAAAAGTAGTGACACCCTTTCATGTTGACCAAAATATCACGTTGCCTACCTTTTTTGCTCCACCTCATCCTTCTAAAGAAGAGGAGAGACTCCCTTACCTGGACGGAAAGAGCGTTGTCATTCTATCTTGATCATATCAATGAGTTTGAGGGTGGACGATTAACTCTTTGTAAGATATGTTGGAACTAAGAAGGAGAAAACTGTGCAGAAACGGACCATCTCAAGATGGATAGTGCTGTGCATAAAGATCTACTACGCATTGTCCAAAAAGCAATCCCCTGGGGCTTTCATGCTCTTTACTCCAGGGGCAAGGCTGCTACCACTGCGTTAGCTTACGGAGTCACTGTCCTGGATATCTATCAGGCAGCTACATGGGCATCTCTTGACACATTCACCAAACGCTACTACTTGGACAGTCAGGTCCGTCGCAATAAGTACTTTGCCCATTCATTCCTGCAGGACTTCCTGGTTTAAATCGATTTCACAAAACTATTTCTGGGGAGGAATTGTTGGGTATTTATTCCAGGGTAAGAAAACTGCGGCTAGAAGTCCCTTTCAGATGAACAGGTTACTTACCTTCGGTAATGCCTTATCTTGTAGAGACTGTCTGGCTGCAGATTCTTTACTGACCCTCCATCCTCCCTGCTCTGCGAGCTGATTACAGTGTGGGGGGCACCTTTTTCAGGGGCTTAGAAATTCACACCAATTGTTAGCGTTCCTTATGGTTCCGTGCTCTGGGTGTGAAAAATCGAGAAAAGAACTTGACTATTGTACATTGGGGTGGCACCTATATAGACACCACCCACTTCACTTCTGGCACTGCCAACTCGGAGCCCAACAACACCACCTACGGGTGTGCAGGGGTACTGCTTGAACATTTCCAGATCCAGTCTGATGCCTGGGCAATATTCTAAGGTAAGGAATCTGCAGCTAGTTAGAGTATCTACCAGATAAGGGTTTACCCATGGTAAGTTACGTGTTCTTTATTACTACAATGCAAAGGTCAAATTTGAGCTTATTCCCATAGTACAGCAAACATGTTTTTTGGGGTTTTAATATTTGCTTGTATCTCATTTCAACATCTAACTATAACATCACTTGACCATTGTTTTTTTCAGTGAATGTCTGGGTTTTTTTAACATAAGCCACCTAGCTATAACACAATATCGTCACTTTAGCCATTGTTTTTTTCAGTGAGCACTTTCATGTGACGTTAAATGAGACATGGTAATAATATCTTAGTTTGCATTAAAAAAATCAGAAATTCATTAGAAAAAAAACAAATGTTGAAGTGATGTTATAGATAAGTGAAACGGTCAGCTTAACCATAACTTTTAAACCTAAAAAACACAAATTCAACAGTTATAGGTATTTCAAGTAACTATAATTGACACCCTTGACGTGCATTGTTGTCGTCAATGGGGTCAGTTCAGTTGCCATCAGTAATATTACCAACAATGTCACAGAATATCTTGAGTGTTTCTGTATGCAAGGCCATAATCAGTGCATGGCGAGGGCGTGAGTTTTAGTTTTATTCAGGAGAAGGGCATACTAAGCCCCACTCCCTGAGTCTTTAGATAGCCCCTAGGACCCCATCCCAGAGACCATTTTTATTAGAATTAGGGGAAACAGATGTTCATCTGCCCTTTTTGGAGCCTTTAGAAGACTCCAGAAAACCACAACCCCAGGCCTGTTTTTATATTTAGGGAACGGGGAGTGTGGCTCCCCTTTCCCTGAGCCTTTAAGGAAGCCCCAGTGAGCCCCATTAACTGTGGCCAGTATACATTTTGTGAAAGAAAAGACGTATGGCCCCCTTCCCCTGGCCATTCAAAGCCCTTGGACCAAATCTCCCAAGGCCAAAGGTATTTTTAATTAGGGAGCCATCCTGTGGCCCCTGGTTCCATCCCGTAGGGCCTAATTGCAACTCTAAACTAACTATAACTCACACCCGTGCTACTACACATTACTAATTACCCCACATATTACACCACATAATACATCATGCAGGACATGTTCTATGACATCATTGATAACATCACTGCAACATCTGAAATGATTTAATTGATTAAAATACTGTCATTGGCGGAGGCACAAGTTTATTTACTTTTTAGGCACGAGTTGTAGTTGCTTGAGATAACTATAATTGGTGAATTTCAGTGGGTTTGTTAGTTTAAAGCGGTATGTTTTAACTGACTTTCATTTAACTATATTGTACCTTTAACCTTTTATGCAGAGAATCTCTGAAGTTTTTTTTCATGTAAATTAAGATATTATTACAGTTCCTAACTATATTGTCACTTTACCCTTTGGTTTTTAAATATACATACATATATGTATGTATATATATATATATATATCAATCACCATGTACAGATCTGTGAAGTATAATATTTTATTTATAATCGTTGGTAATCATTGGTGAGAGTGGGGAGGGAGTTGACGAGAGACAAAACTCCTTAAGTGGGCCATGCTGCCCCTCCACTGCCCTATGCTGCACAATTATAACAAATAGCGTATTATAAGCTGAAAAAAGATATGTCACGTTTACCATGTGTAATATGGTCCTATAGTGCCGTCTTTGACAAACTGATTTGCCAGCTTATATTTTGCTTTTGACCATTTGCTTTGAACAATGTTAATTGCAGGTATTTAGCGACATGACTGTTGGAGAAGGTGAGATGGTCTGTGTTGAGCTGGTGGCTAGTGATAAAACAAACACTTTCCAAGGTGTCATCTTTCAGGGATCCATCCGCTACGAAGCTCTCAAGAAGGTGTACGACAACCGGGTGGGTATTTGATGACTTGCACTTCCTATAGAATTTTAAATGACTGTTGGTTGTTTAAGATTTAGCTCTGGTATGGTCAAGACACAGAGAACAGTTCTTATTCTCCTCCTACCATATGAAGCATACAGTTCTCCTGAACCCTTGCAGTGTAAGGTTTACGCCCCATTTCCTAATACCAAGATCTTAAGTGGTAGAAATACACGTCCGACGTAGAAGCTGACTTTGTTATTATGTAATTCATATATAACCGGTCACACTGCATTTTCAGTACATAGTAAATATTTTTTTGCACAGAAAGTGCAGAATAAACAAAACCAAATGAGCGTTGCATTTTAATGAACAACTGTTACTCTGATACTGAAATGGACATTTGTCAGTCAGACATTTCAGTGCATTGAGATGTGGCATAACATGTGTAACTCCTTTAGAATTGGTCTAGGTTGGGACAGCCCCATTGGCTGAAACCCCATGTCTTTTTGCCCACTTTGAGAGACTTCTGCATCTGTCGTGCACCCGAATTTGGCTTATCGTCAGTTTTTCTTGGAACAGTTACTCTTTGGCACTGATGTTGGTTTGCGTTTTTGTGGCTCATGCATTGCTTGATTTTAACACTGTACATTTTGTTTTATGTGTTTCAAACTGTAAAATAGTTCACAGTTATTACTTATACAGGCTTAAAAAGTACAGAAGAAACACCTAAACAAGGTGGTGCTTCACACTAGGGCCTCCTTTCTGCCGAAAGTGGTTATGCCCTTCCATGTAGGCCAATCCATCATGTTGCCTACTTTTTTAGGACCCCCCACATTCTTCTAAGGAAGAGGAGAGACTCCACCTCCTCGACCCTAAAAGAGTGTTGGCATTCTACCTTGATCATACCAAAGAGTTCCGGGTGAATGATCAACTCTTTGTTGGTTATGTGGGTGCAAAGCAAGGTAGGGCAGTGCACAACAGAGCCATCTCCAGATGGGCCGTACTCTGCATTAAAATGTGCTATGCACTGGTTAAGAGGCAACCCCCTGAGGGTTTGCATGCTCATTCCGCCAGAGCAAAAGCTGTGACGTGGGCATCTCTGCACACATTTGCCAAACACTACCGCCTGGACAGTCCCCTCCTCCGCGCCTTGAGACCCTCACAGGTGAGTAGTGCGCTTTACAAAGTCCTGATTGATTGATTGACAGTCAGGTCTGTAGGGAAAGGAAATTTGCTTGTTCAGCCCTGTAGGACTTTCTAGTATGATCTTAGTTTGCAGACCAACCTCGGGAGATGGCATTGCTTGTATATCTATTCTCTAAGGTAAGGAATCCGCAACTAGATTTCTCTGTCATATGGGCAACTACTTTCTTCAGTAATGCCTTATCTGGTAGAGACAATATGTAGTTGCAGATTCCTTAATGATCCGCCCAACCTCCTCGCTCTGCAAACTGATTTCTGGGGACAGGGACTCCCTTTTCAGGACCCTGGTTTTGGCGCACCAGTGGTCAGTGTTCCTCATAGCTCTGAGCTTTTGGCGGGGAATGTTGTAAAAAGAAACTGACGTCAGTGCACAGTGGTGGCCATTATATAGGACCAACGATGCCATATCCAACATGGACAATGGCAACAACAGACTCAGAGCCAATTTATGCCACCTAACAGTGCGCAGGGGAACTCCTTGAGAAAAATCTCCAGATCCAGACTGAGGCCTGGGGAAATTCTAAAGTAAGGAATCTGCAACTAGATAGTCTCTCCACCAGAAAAGGCATTACCAAAGGTAACTTGTCCTTCTAAGTCAAGGGGTCAAAAAACTTTTTGGGAGAACCTAAACAGTTGCAGAAAATAATGTAAAGGCATGTACTGGCTTTCCAGGACAGGTGGTGAAAAAACAACGGTAACTGATGTGATTGTCTGAGAGATGACAGACTATACTCTGATTCTAAAGGCAATGAATAGGAATATCCAGAAGACTGTTGGTCTATAGTTGTTCAGCAGATGGGTAAATAGGAAGAGTGTCAGTGTATAACACTGTGATTTTTTTTTTTGTCTAGTTATAAAGGACCAGAAGGTCCTCTTGCTGCTGGAAGAGGTCCATTTTTGTAATGCGCTTCAGCGCCTTTTCAGGGGTAGCAAGTGTAACTTAAATTCAATTACAATACAGTACTATAGACCCAGGAGAGAGAGGCTCTTGTAGGAACCCAACTCCCCATCACTTTCATTTGTACTAGAGACCACATTCCATTGAGGCACTTCTGCTAAGCTACCACACAGCTAACGCTGCTCGTTCACTGATTCGTGTGCTACTAGAGAACCAATAGTCGTGTGTCACTGATTCCCGTACTACTAGAGAACAAAAACCACTGATTCATGTGCTACTAGAGAGCAAACACTCTTGTGTCATTGATTCCTGTGCTGCTAGAGAACCAACACTCCTTGGCCACTAATGCATAACTAGAGAACCAACACTCCTTGGCCAATGATTTGTGTGCAACGTAAAGACTGATACTCGTGTCACTGATTCCTGTGACACATTCCTCAGTAGAATAGAATAGAATTTAGGGCCTGATTTAGGTTTTGGCGGATGGGCTACTCTGTCACAATGCTTACGGATATCCCGTCCGCTGAAATATAAATCAGACTATTTCCTATGGGACTTATATTTTGGTGGACGGGATATCTGTCACCGTTGTGAGGGAGTAACCTGTCCACTGAGTTCTAAATCAAGCTGTTCATGTTTTACAGGTGGAAGAATATTGTACTACGGAACTTACGTTTTGTTTCATGTTTACGCAGGTCAGTGTTGCCGCCAAAATGGCTCAAAAAATGTCGTTTGGTTTTTATAAATACAACACCATGGAGTTTGTGCGAATGAAAGGCCCTCAGGGGAAGGGTCATGCAGAGATGGCAGTGAGTCGAGTTTCAACAGGCGATACCTCCCCCTATGGGACGGAGGATGATTCCTACCCCGGGTCACCTGTGCATGAAAGGGTAAGTAGAAAGAGTGGCGCTCAACAAAGCACACGTAAAAATAATGCTGCTTATTGTGTTATCTTTCTGGTCACATAAATCCTGTTTCCGTTAGTGACTGTTAATTTTGTCTGTGGAGACAGTAGTGACAGACTGTAGGCATTCGATAAATCTCTGCAGGAAAGTTTAGTGTAGCAGTATTCAGTAAGCATATCACAAAATGCTCCGATTGGCTTGTGTTCGTCAGTACTGAACAGCTGCAACAAATGGATGTAAACACGGTTTTCCCCCTAAAAGTACTCAGATATACTACATTTCTGTTTGCTTCCGATAATTTTTTTAACATATATTTTATTTGATTTTTTTAAAATGTATAAAACACAATCCAAACAAGAATAGTGAACGCTCCAGTGTCAAAAGTCCCCATCAGCAAATATTTTGCAATACGTAACCACCGCAAGTACTTGTCGTGCAAAAAAAGTTGGACCCATGCCACAGGCACCATCTTGGCCCAGTAAACAAAACTGCTACGTCATAGTGAAGCTCCTTATGTCAGAAAATCCTGCAAGACTAAACAGCCCCATGATTTAAAAAAACACGATGCCTTTCATTCGTTTACATTTCTTGCCATTTCTCATGGCTCCCTTCCCCTTACAAACCCCTACGTGCTCCCGTCCTTCCTCGTGCCTCTGTTACCCAATTACATCCAGGTTTGTATTGACTGGTAACTTCATTCTTTTGCCCTGTAAGTCTCCCTGTTATTTCTCGTCCCTTGTCGTTATCGCCCGCCACCCCTTCTCTGGCTCCGTCACACGGCTCTCGGTGTCTCCCTGCCCTTCCGCTGCAGACTCCCGTCTCTCAAGCAGCTAGCACGAGGACCGGTGGGGGTCTGTTTCAGAGGCCGTTTCCTCATGGTCTCGCCCGGGCCTTGATAATACAAAACCAGGAACTGCGCATTCTGCGCTGCTGGCTACAGAGGGACTCGGTAACGAGGAGATGAGTCAGCGAATAGAAAGGGAACATCAGTACGAGGAGCCCTTGGACTCCTACTGCCACTCCACCCCCTCTCGAGTTTCTTGCTGCTAGAATAACAATGTGGTTTTCCATAGGTCTGACTGCGAGTCGTACAGGCTTGCACCTTTGCGAATAACTTGTTAACACTGCAGATAGGTATTGTCAGTCCTTCTGCTGTATGTTTTGTGCAGTGCTTTAAATGGGCCGGAATTGTCCGGTACGGAGTACCGGCACTTTTTTTTATTTTGAGAGGGAGAGTACCTACACTTCTCAAGAAAAAAGTAATATTTTTAATTAGAGAGTACCAGCACTTCTCAGAAATAAGCAGGTACTCTGCTACAGAGTGCCTGCACTGCTATTTTTCCATTTCCAGCACTGGTTTTGTGTATTTGTAAAGCGCACTATCGCCAGTGAGCGTATCCTGGTGCTGAGTAGGTGTGTGGGCCTAGCTCTACCTATAGTAGAATGGTTAAATGAAAAGCCAGGTCTTCAGCTTCTTGTTGAGTTCAAGAAGAGAGGAAGAGGCTCTGATGTGGATAGGGAGATCGTCCCATGCTTTAGGAGAGATGCAATAGAACGCCCCTCCTCGTCCAGTTCTGTGTGTGTATGGGATGTGTGCGAGTAGGAGTCTTTTAGAGCACAGTTGTGTGGGTGGTTCGTGGAAGGAGGTGCAACTGTTCAGGGAAGTGGGGTCTGAGTTATGTAGTACCCTAAATGTGTGTGTGAGAAGTTTGAATTGAGCACATTTGTGTACCATGAGCCAGTGTTGTCCCCTGAGGTGTGGTGTGAGTGTGTTAATGTGCCTGAAACCTTCAGGTTAAATCCACGTCCTCAGCCAGTACGTTATACCTCAGAGCTATTTTGTTAGCCATTGTGTTGGCCTTCTTCCTGCTCTGCATCCTAACACACCAAAAACATGCAACTTTCAACACTGTTGGCTCTGACAGTGATATCTGTTAGTTTCATGAATAATCCAGCATCAGACCAAAGATACATGTAGATAAACTCATGCCAAATGTTGGACGTTATGTGCAGGCCGACATTGTCACTTACTAAGGCAAAAAGCAAGTACATGATAACCACAAGCTGGAAGTAGACACCAGCGTTGAGGGTGTGGCGGAGTTAGCATTCATCTTGAGTGTCTGTTTAGAACCTGAAATTGAGATTTTCCTAGCCTTGGTGTCTGAAAGGCTAGATTTTATTAAAGACACGGAGGCGAGTATTATGCAGTCTTTTCTTGCTTTAATTACAACAGCAGCCAAGCAAGAACTACAGTTCCCAGAAACAAAGAACCACAAAATGACATCATAGTGTAGTAACCAATGGGATATCACAATGCACTACTAATATCTTAACTGCGAGCAACAAGTCCTCTTTTCTTGATGCGAACTACAGAGGAGAAGTAACCAAAACAATTACATAGAACATAAAAACCAAAGTCATAAAGTCCATGCAGCAATCTTGAAGATGACGGAGACCGAAGGCCGACTGGGAGGAATAGTCGATGCCGATCAAGTCCAAGCTCTGTAAGAGACGTTGGTGTGCATCAAGTTGAGCCAACACTGGAAGAGGGAGTTGGCACTGGAAGAGAGAAACAGGGCGGGTTAAATCGTGGTGGGATAATACTCGCCTCCGTGTCTTTAATAAAATCTAGCCTTTCAGACACCAAGGCTAGGAAAATCTCAATTTTATTACAAGACCGGAGGCTCATATTATGCATGTTCAAAGCATTGCAATCACAGAATCTGAGACATGAGAAATCGGCTTACAATAAAAAGTTCTAAACGTATTTTCATTCGACCAGTCTGCAGACTTGAGAATATCCTGTAAAGAGGAACCTGCCCAAAAGGCGCGAGAGGCCATAGCCCCTCTGGCCGAATGGGCACCAAAGGCACTAATATCGATGCCAGCAAGGGACATAACCCATTTAACCCAGCGAGCCAGGGTAGGGGAAGACACAGGAAGGTGAGGTTTCTGAAAGGAAATAAGTAGTTGGGATGAAGAGGACGATCTCAAATCTGCAGTACGGGTTACATAAGTTTTTAAACAGTTTCCAACACATATCTTGGGTTGAGAAGGAAAAAATGGATAATTAATACTAGACAAATTGGTTTTCGTACGCCTTTTGATCTGAAACGAAACACCTAGGGGAGAAAAGAAAAAAGAAGTAACCTCTAATGCTCTAACGTCTGAGATCCGCTTGATAGAGACCAAACATAAAAGCATGGTTAACTTGGCCGAAAGCTGTTTGAGAGATAACAACTCATTATCAGGCCACGAGGTAAGAAAACGCAACACCAGAGTAACATCCCACATAACATTATATTTAGGAGACGGTGTATTAACATATCTTACTCCCTTTAACAATTGGCAGACAAGGGGATGCTCTCCAACTGGCCTACCATCAACTCTTTGATGCTCCGCAGAAATGGCAGATCTATACAAATTAATAGTGCGATAAGCCTTACCTTGAGAAGCCAGGGAAGCCAAAAAATTTATAATTAGTACTACACTCGCTGAAAAGGGATCTGAATCCCTGTCCAGACACCAGCTTTGCCAAAGGGACCAAGCTGACTTGTAGGCCCTGGAAGTTCCAGGGGCTCTGGCCTGCTGGATAAATTTAACAGCGTCCTCCGAAATTCCTGAGGCTCTCCAGGACGACCCGAAACCTTCCAAGCTATGAGGAACAGGGACCCGTCGAGGATCAATTGATGTTGTTGGCCCTGGGGGTTCAAGAGGAGATCGGGGAATTGAGGTAGCCAAATAGGCGGAGCGATCGCCAACTCTAATAGAGTCGGATACCACGGTTGGGTTTGCCAGAAAGGAGTTACAATCACCAGAATAGACCGTTGCCTGCGCACTTGAGCGAGGACCCTGGGAATGAGAAGGAAAGGGGGGAATGCATATAGAAGGGAAGACGGCCAAATCTGAAGAAAGGCATCTGTAGCCAGGGCTTGCGGATCTGGCCTCCAACTGAAATAGGAAGGAAGGTGAGAATTGAGGCGACAAGCAAACAGATCTATGGACATTTCTCCAAAGATAGAAGAAAGGTGACTGAACACTGAAGGGTGCAATTGCCAATCGCTGGAATCGTGAAGGTGTCTGGAATACCAGTCCGCTACTGTATTGAATTTGCCTGGCAAGAACACCGCCTTGACTGAAATCCGACGAGGCAGACAATATTCCCAAAGATGTTTTGCTAGAGAGGAGAGTACCTTGGACCTGGTACCTCCTAGGTGATTGATGTATCTGACCGCGGACAAATTGTCCATCCTGAGAAGGATGGTGCAACTTACCCTGTTTTTTGCAAAAGTGCGGATGGCAAAGGAACCTGCAAGCATCTCTAAACTGTTGATGTGCAAGAAGGACTCCTTCAGAGACCATGCGCCCCCAGTCGAGAACTGACCACATCTCGCGCCCCAACCCGTCCGACTTGCATCGGATTCTAATACAAGGTCTGGGGCGGCAGAGAAGATAGTTCTGCCGTTCCAGGCATCTAGATGCGTTAGCCACCACTGAAGCTCTTCTTTGGATTCGGCATCTAAGACCAAGGGATCCGAATAAGCGAGACCTTTGTGAAGATGACGTAGCTTGAGCCGTTGTAGAGCTCGATAATGTAAAGGACCTGGGAAGATTGCCTGAATGGAAGAAGCTAACAGACCTACTAGGCGTGCCAGATTTCTGAGAGAGATATGCGGAAGGGAAAGGGAGTGACGAATCTCCTTCTTGATCAATGATACCTTGTGTTGCGGGAGCTGCAACACCGACAGAGTAGTATCTATTTGAAAACCGAGAAACTCCAGTGTTTGAGTCGGAACTAAAACCGACTTTTGCACATTGATGAGAAAACCTAGACCGCGAAGCAGGTTTAGACACAGTTGAAGATGATCTAGAAGTAGATTCTTGTCCTGTGCCATCAAAAGGAAGTCGTCCAAATAAAGAATTAAACGCACCCCGTGAGACCGGAGAAAGGCTGCGACAGGTTTGAGAATCTTGGTGAAACACCATGGAGCAGAAGAAAGGCCGAAGGGAAGAACTCGAAAGTGGTAGAAAGAGTCCTGCCATTGGAATTGAAGAAACTTCCTGTGCGAATGATGGATAGGGACTGTGAGATAGGCGTCCTGCAGATCCAGTCTGACTAGCCAATCTCGATGAAGCAGAATGTCCCTGAGATGGAGAATAGTCTCCATCTTGAAGTGACGATAGATTATGAAGTTGTTGAAAGCCCTGAGATTCAACACTAGTCGAAATTTGTGATTTTTCTTCTGAACTAGAAAGATGGTGCTGAGGAAGCCCGAAGAGTCTAATTGAACAGGCTCTATTGCGCACTTGGCCAGGAGAGATAGGATTTCGACGCGCAGAAGCTCGTTTTGCTCTTGGGAAAAAACTAGGGGTATAGGGACGCGACCTTGAACTGGCATCTGATAGAATTCCAACAGGTACCCTTGAACAGATTGAATCACCCACGGATCTGAGGTGAGAGAACGCCATGAGTCGAGACACAGAGCTAATCTGCCTCCTACAGGAGGAAGGCCAGAAGCGGAAATACTTACCGGAGGTTTGGTCTCCCCTGTTGGAGTAACCTCTGGAACGGTAGCCTCTTGAGCGACGGGGATAGAACTTCGGTTTGTATCCTGAATAGGATTCAAGCTGTGATTGCTGGTTGAAGGAGTCTCTGTTGGAATATTGATTCCTGATGGAACGGCCGGCAAAGCGACTCCTGCCTTTGCCGGCCCTGGCAAAAACCCGAGACGAAAAAAAATTCTTCATCGAGAGCTGGGCCTTATCCAGTGAGGCAAAGGTGGACACATATTTGCCCAAATCTTTAATAAAAGAGTCTCCAAATAACAGGCCTTTGGCCAAAGGACCCTCATCTTTAGAGGCCAGAGAAGTTAATTTGGGATCGATCTTTAAAAGTAGACTCTTCCTCCTTTCAATAGAAAGCTGAGTGTTAGCGTTCCCCAGCATGCAAATAGCGCGTTGCGCCCAGTTTGAAAGGACCTCCGGATCAATGGGGTTATTATCCATTTTTGCTTCTTCCGCCAAATCAAAAATTCTGGTGAGAGGGCCCACCAAATCAAGAAGCTTGTCCTGGCAACCTGACCAGGCTCTATCCACGCCCTTTTTGGGATCCTTGCCGAATTTTGAGAAAAACATCAGCATGTTAGGATCAATTACCGGAGTTGCTGTAATATTATCCGGAAGAGAGGGACGAGCACATTCTGACTTAAGTTTATTACGAGCGGCTTTATCCAGAGGATGACGCAAAAAGAAGGAAACATAATCCGCCACATGTTCTGATGGATACCACTCCTTTGAATTTGGATGGACCATGAAGGAGGGATCAAATAAGGGCTCACCAGCCTGGTCTACCAAATCATGAGACACTGGGTGAACGTCACCACCGTCAGAAGGAGAAATTCTACGCCTTTTCTCCAGAGGCCCATAAGTAAATGGATCTCCTGATCCGTCCATATCGCCATCATGGCTGGAAACATTATCATCGTCATCCGTGTCTCGTAACTGTGAAACATACAAAGGGGAAGGAGGGGGACCCGATTTATAGACCTCTCGGGTGGAAGGACCAGAGGAAACGCCTTTAGACGACATTGGGAGAGTGGCCGCACGTTTCCTGCTCTTATTAAGAGGCAACTTGGAAGAAGACATCATCTTTGAAACCGAGGCTTCAAAATTTTTGGTAACCTCAGACATGGAAACAGAAACTGCTTGTTGAACAGAGTCCCTTATGAAGGACTTCAAGCTCTCCTGAAACACTTGGGAATCCTCCTCCCCAGCCATAATGTAAAAACACTAGTCAAAAAAAAAAATGAAAACAAGCAAATAGCTAAAGCACTGGGCACACAAGGGTTAACTTCTGAAGAAAAACAAGGGAGGAGTGGCTGAAGGGGCGGTACAAGCAAAAGGAGGCGTTTCAGTAGAAACGAAGCAGGCTGAACTGAAGTGGGCAGGGCTTCGACGATGAAGAAAAACGGGAGGAAACCGAGCCAATTGTGCTCAAATGCAGCCCCAAAACCGTTTGACAACACCGAGCGACTACCGACGAGGTATGGCGGCAGGAGAATGTGAAGAATCTGTGGAAATGCGAAACGCGCGAGCGCGCGTCCTCAACGGCCGAAGACGGCCATTGAGAGACGCGCTGTGAAAGAAGGAAAAAGACGCGCGTGCACTCAGAATAACAGCGTATGAAGTCAACAAGCTTAAAACCCTACCGGAGCGGTTAAAAAAGCTAATAACTTATCGAATAAATAATGCAGGTACTTATCTTGACTGCCAGCAGCAAGAAAAGAGGACTTGTTGCTCGCAGTTAAGATATTAGTAGTGCATTGTGATATCCCATTGGTTACTACACTATGATGTCATTTTGTGGTTCTTTGTTTCTGGGAACTGTAGTTCTTGCTTGGCTGCTGTTGTAATTAAAGCAAGAAAAGACTGCATAATATGAGCCTCCGGTCTTGTAATAAAATCAGGATCTTAGTTGAACGGACAGCCAGGATGGGCCCAAGGATAACAGTCTTCTACCTGGCATCATGAGCATGAATTTAGAAAGTCAGGAGTTTAATATTTTGTGTTTTTTGTATAGCTGCACATGTTACCTTTGAGGCTGTTCTTCAGCATTCAACCCATATGTACCATGGGAAAGTGTGGGGCTGGGAGGAAGAATAGTTTTTCTCAAGTCAAGCCAGCATATGTATTTATGTATGTAGGTAACACTTTTGTGGGTATAACAGCATTTCTTGGGTAATGGTGAGCTGAAGCATAGGGGTGGAAAGTTGTTATGCGATCTCAGATTATGTACTGTGAATCATAGGCATTGAGAGCTTGGCCAGAATGCAAGGTTGCTATCTTTCACCTGTGCCAATCACTAGGCGAAAGCTTGCTTGAACTGTTCTGTATTGCAGAGTCTTCAGAAGAGCACTTAGTTTTGTGCTAATATGAAGTCTGACGGAGCACTTACTGGCCCCAACACTTAACACTGCATGAACTTCTACTTCTACTCGCATCTACGCACTTATGCAGGGAGCTCGTAGACCAGGTGTGTCAAGAGCCAGACTAGACTGGCAAAGGGATCTAGGAATTAACATTACAGATAAGCAATGGCTATATTTCTGCTCAGTTACACAGACAGTCTCCCTAAACAGTAGACACAGGTTATTACACTTTAAATATATTAATAGAGTATACTACATGTCATTTAGACTTGCCAGAACACATTGTATGCACTTCAAGATAGATGATGCAGGGTTTGCATACCTGACTTGGTATTGCTTGGGGATTGAGGGCTTCTGGGAGGCAGTTTTTCAAACCCTGGAGGCCATTAAGGAATACACTTTACCCAGAGATCTATTATTGACCCTTTAGGATGTGACGGGGATATTCCCGGTGCAGATAGAAATTGGTAACAATTGACTTGTTATTGGAGAGGCGCAGGGTAGCTATGCAGTGGGCACATGGCCTCTTGCCAACAGTGAAGGAATGTCATAATGTATTGTAGTACTCATTCAGATGTTTAGCGGGAGCTGCTCCCCATCTGCAGTCGTTCACGGGATACATGGGGGTCGTATCAGGCTTATCTTTATAGAGTTAATGATGCTTATTTGGAAGGCTCTGGATCGTGGGTGGTCGGGGAACATGAGCCAACGCTAGATGCCACAACCGGATAGGGATGTGTACTGGGTTATGGAAACAACATGGAAATTTATTTTGTATTGTATACTTAGGTGGCTCTTAACATAATAATACCAAGATGTAAATGATGCTAAGTGTTCTGCTTTGCCTGTGGTATGAAAAGTGTTTGTTATCCTTGATTAGTCTTTCACTGGGGTTAAATACCTAGTCCAGGGTCCTTGTACTCTCTCCCTGGCGCATTTGTTACATTACCTTACAGCCTTGTATCTCCAAATGCCTTAACTATCATTGATGATATTAATGCACAAGTATATTAATGTTTTGATTACCATGGCTGTATGTAATTGCTGAATACTTAATAAAAAAGAACTGCAGGAACTTGATATGTTAGAGTTTTTTGTGTTAGCTGACCAGATATTTATTGATTGTATGTACTAGTGGGCAGCAACCTCTGTAGGTATACATAATGCTGCTTCAGTAAGCCTTTAGCATGTTAGGGTGGACTTAAAATGTAATCCAGAATTTCTCCTGGAGCCAACTGGGTGCTTATTAGGCTGGTTTTATATGCTGATGGTTTTTCAGATGAAGCCGCTTCTCACCACTCAGTTTGAAACTTTTTCCAACTTGCTAATATTTAGAGAGGATAGTGGGTGGACAGAGCTTGGCCATCAAACCTCACAGCTACCTTTCTGTGAACTCTGGACTGGTGACCTGTAATCCTGCATTGACCTGGGCATTTTGTAGCCATCTATTGTTGAGAGTGCCTCTAGAGGGCCCTGCTGGTTGGAGCCCCAGTGGTTGAGGCCTCAGCTTCTTATGTTCTCCTGACTGGCCCTGGTTTGTGCAGGATGCATTGTGCGGAGGTTGGATGGATTGTGCGGAGCACATATTGGGGTGGGAAGCCTGACGGAGATGGGCTTCTGAAGAACAAAGTCATGAATTGTTTCCCTGGGGTCTGTTATGATGCATGGCAACAGACCTACCTAAAGAGTGACGCAGCTGGGCTGATGGGCCCTTGGAGCTAGTGAAGCCTGATAGCACTGCCACTCAAAATTGTGGGCGCTGACACCTGCAGCTGGGTGACTTCCTTATGCTGAGTAGAGTTGGGTGGGTGCTGTGGCATCCTTTGAACCTTGTAATTCCCCACTAATGTGTAATGTGCAGTGTGTTGTCCGGAAGAGATGGTTACACAATTCAGCAGGCTTTGACAAGTGGAGGTAGAAGGATGTTGACTGGCTGTGGTGCGGCTATGCCTAGGACTTGGGCCCTACTTTGGACATTTGCGCCCTCTTCTTCCAACTAGGCCCCACTGAAGTAGAACCGATTTGCTACAAGTGCCTAGGAGGCGGTGTATTCCATGCAGGAGGGAGGTGAACAGAGGGCCTCTTTACCTTCTCTTTACCCCCTCTTCTTCTCCAGTGCTACCTTGTGGGGGGCACAAAGGAAGTCTTTGTGTAGACACGGGGACATTCTGGAAGGTATTGACCTCGATTCCCCCTAGTGGATCACTTGGGGAGGGGGTGTTCTATTGCAGTTTGATAACTGAGGTGCCCCTGTGCTGGCCTGATCCCTGGTCTCTGAGGCTGTGTGTGTGGACAGATGTGGTATGGGGATGCTGAAATCAGAAAGACTGTATAACCGTCCTTGGCAATGACCCTGTACCTTGTGTGGCTCCGCAAGTGTCATTGTCACTGAGAGAAGTATGACCCTGAGTCTACTGGTCAATGAGTGTAGCACCAGACTGAGATGTACATTTTCTGCCTCATCATTCATGGGTCGCAAAGTTGTGGCATGGTCAAGGTCAAAGGTAGCCCACCCTCTGCAACACAGTATTAGCAAGTACATAAAGCGTACAACTGACCCCAGATTGTGGTGTGGCGGCAGGAATTAAAACACCATTACTTCTGTAGCAACAGTACCTCAATCAGTCTAGGACACAGGAACGTCATCACATGCCAAACTTGGTGAGATTGTCCTGGATGTCTGTCTCCTCCACCAGGACACACAAAATGTCATACACTGTAAAACAGAGGCCAAGGGGAAGATCTTGTGGTCGGAAGACATGCTACAGGCCCTCCAGGGAAAAGTCAGACGTCAGTTGAAAATTAACAAACAGCTGGAAAACAGGGTTGCGAATGTCGAGAGCAGTTGTAGGCATAACAATATCATAATTGTGTATTTTCCTGAATGTCCTCATCCAGGTCATACTATACTCACCCCTTCTTTGCTCCTGCGTGGCTTTGGAAGGTTTGTACTGCTGCATAGAAGGGGCACGTAGATCTTTGGTCCCACACCAACCCGTCAGGGGCTCCTTCAGGCCTCTCATATTCTGGATCCTTTACCACATGGACCGAGATGCAGTCCTCCCGGCCACTCGCTGAGAATGAGAACTCTTCCATAATCCCTTGAAAGTCCTAGTCTTCCTGGATTCTATACTCCGTGTTCAGTAACAATGAAAGTCCTTTGCAGAGGTCAAATAGCTGAGAGTAATGCATTTGAGCTACATGTTTTTGTTCCCTGCTCGTGGAAGGTGCTCAGTGAAGGAAATTCACACTTCTTTGATACATCTGAATGTGTCTGGGACTGGCTTGGAAAATGGAAAGACTTGCACAGACTTTCTGAAGCTGCGTGTGGCGTTTGCCCAGGTGACAGATGGCTTTTGGTGAATGGTCGCCAAGGACG
This sequence comes from Pleurodeles waltl, assembly GCF_031143425.1. Taxonomy (NCBI): domain Eukaryota; kingdom Metazoa; phylum Chordata; class Amphibia; order Caudata; family Salamandridae; genus Pleurodeles; species Pleurodeles waltl. The sequence continues at coordinate 256,430,881 of NC_090442.1, forward strand.
ACTGGTGGCTTTCTGCAAGAAGGCTACAATCATACTTAAGATTGAATATGGGTCAGTCTAAAGCATAGGTCACTTTGTAAGGCGTTAAAGCTGGTTAACCATGGAAGGGCTATGGTTTATGTTAGCCATTAAAAAAGACAGAGAATCTGAATTCACCTTCCTTGAAGCTAAGGTGTTTGCTCTAGAGGGGAAGTTCCTCCTGCCGCCGAATGACATGCTACTTAGGAAGTTGGAGTCCACTAAGCTGCAGATGCTATCCTGTGGTGCAGCTAAACTGCCTGGATGGATTCAGAGCATAGAGTGTATGAAGCAGGAGACACAGCAGGCAGGCTGTTGTATTTACTGGCCACATGTATTGCAGCTTCCATAATTGTGTACACAATACGGATTACAGCAGAACACTTGCTTGCCTATACGTTTGGGATTCCAGTTGCCATCACAGATTATTATTCTCTGCTGTACACAGCACACCCTCCATCAGTGGTTGAAGCCTCTGATCTCTTGGGTCCTAAATAGTTAGGCCCAGGAGGACCTTTATATTCCTCTTAACACCCAAGGTAGATTGAAGGAGATTGCTTGGATGCAGAACGGGAAAACTCTGGACCCAAACGTCTTCCCTCTGGAATTCTTCAAACAGTTTGCATCAGTAGTCACCCCTCTGCATCCTGGTCTTTTTCAGTAAGGTCCAGACTGGCTGGTTCAAGTATGGCCTCCTCCACACTATCTTCTCACTGGTATTGAAACTTGGTGGACCCCCCGATCTGTGGTCTTCCTACTAATTGATTTCCATCATCAGTATGATGTCATAGTTTCCCCAATTCACTGGGACCACAGCAACTTGATGTCGGGGTGGGGTGAAGCAGCACACTGCATTGCCTCGGAGTTTAACTAGTACTAACCCCTGCTGAAGAATGCCCTGTTCTGAGCGCACTCGTGGATTTTGAGAAAGTGTTTGACTCTCTTAGATGTGATTTTGTTTCAAGTTCTGCACAAAGTAAACTTTCCCCCCAGTTCCTCTTATATTTTAAAACTCAAAGTGGCTCCATGGACCCAACTGAAGGTAAATAGTGTGTTGACAAAACCTTCCCTGATCAGATAAGGTACTGGACAGGGATACCCTTCCTTCTTTAGTTGCCGCTGACAATTGAGCATCTTACCCAGTGGATTAAGAGGGTTGGCCTCAGTCAGGTCTTTCAGTAGGAGGGGTTGATAGAAGACCACATCTCCCTATATGTAGACAACATGCTCCTCTTTCTCCGGTACCCCAAGTGGACCGGCCAGTGGTTAATGAAAATCCTGGACCTTTATGGTGGGGGCCATTGACCTCTTGGCCTATTGAGAGAAATTGATTAATATGCAGTAAGGGTGGGCCCTAGTTTATGGATTGGCAATCCTGGCTGCCAGTCCAGTAAGATAGTTTTAAATACGTGGGCATGCACATCTCACTAGATCTCCAATTATGCCGAAATCTCAATATGCTCTCATTACTGCCTAATATACACAATGACCTGTGTAGTGGGAACTCTTTCCCCTCTGACTAGGATTAGAACAGCATGGCTTAAACCGTATATCATTGCCAAAGATGTAGTATACGCTTCAGAATTATTTATAGGATACCCCCGTCAGCCTGTTTGATAACCCGTGCACACTTACTCCACAATTTCCTTTGGTGGGCTAACAGCCAAGAGTGTCCTTTCCAAAGTTCCTGCAGGCAGTCTTTGACGGGGGACTGGGCTCAGAGGGCATCCAACTTTATTGTTGAACAGCCCAACTCGTAACTATAAAGGAATGCTTTTTCAGTAGTAGGGACGGCTCAGCATACAGGCTCATGTTAGATGTTATTGGAGCGGATGGTGCGCACCACCTCCTTTACAGAGTTCTATTCCCAATTGTCTTTCCTCTGCCACGCCACATTGTAAGTTTAGCATGGTGCCCGGACGTGGACAGGTTGGGAAGATCCACTTAAATGGGAAACTTCTCATTTGCAAGGGCCTGGTTGTCTCACTCTGTGCGATTGGAGGACACCATAGTGGTGGACTGCAGCTGAATCTCTCAAGTAGGCAATGTCTGGGAAAACAGGCATATGAAATCATTCAAGGACCTGAAGGAAAACTTTTCATTACACAAAGTCCAATTCTTATGGTTTCTTCCCTAGAACCCTTGCAGGAGAAAGTGAAGAAAATAGTCCCCTAGAAGTAAAATTGGTCTGGAGCTGCTTGGAAAGCGAGGCATCTTCCAGATTTATAGCTCCTTAGTAATCAATGCTATTTACACTTTTATGAGTCTCAGTCTTTGTTAGGATCGCAATGTGGACATCAGTGATTACTGCGATTACAAAGAGGTGAAACTGGCACCCTAAAATGTATAATATCAGCCCACCTATTCTCATACAATTCAGCCATTTCCTCCCAGCATATTATGCTCAAAGGGCTAAGGAAAATGTGTGCAGACATCCTCAGACTGCACCAGATACCCCTATGTTATTGGCAACTTTATAAGTGTGTTCTAGGCATGCTCGGAATTCGAGAGAGTACTGGTTACAAATGAAACTCTCCCTATCAGTGTTAGTGCAGTGGCCTTTTACTTTTAACCCCAAAGTGGCACTTTTTTTTATTAGGGTCGAGCCTGCGTTGCATGCGCTTGCGCATGTGTATTGCAGCGAGACTCTTTTGTATTTAGAAAAGGGCTCGGAGCCCTGTAAACTTCACGTCAGTGTTTTTTATTGGTTCGTGGGCTTCCCTAATAAAATCTGCTTGCTTTCATTAATCAAAGGCACCCATATGTCATGCCTTTTCCGGTGGCAAGCCCTCCTCGAGCGCAGGGACCAAGTACAGAAAACATGCGAGGCTCGCTGTTTTCCATCGGGCTCGTGGACTTTTTTTTCTCTAATTTAGGAGCGCGATCTCGCTTGGCAGAAGTCGAGCGCTTTACATACTTGATTTCACTTTTTCGGGTTATGTACATAAATGCACTTTTGCCCGATAGGTGAAAAGTCGGGTTAAGAGTTTACAACGCGATCAGCTTTAACATGAGCAAACGCGAGACCCGTTGCATTGTAAATGCTTGTTAGAGGATGTGGGAGTTCCTCAGATCATCTGCATTGTGGTTGGCCTGGGTGGCTGGTAGTCAAATAAGGCATGGGAAATATGACAATTCGACCCTGCTGCCGATGTGTCTGCGAGGCACAGACTATTGTTCACACTCAAAGAAGTACAGAGTTTACCATTTCAGTATGGTAAAATCACCGCAGTATTGTGCACTTACAGATAAAACGCCGTGAAATGTGGAATGACAGTGTGGGGCTGATTTTCCTCGCTATGAAACTACGCATAACCCCCTTTTCCAAGCATTTACACCACATACATTTACCATCTGAACCAAGCAGGTGATAAAAGGTGTGCGGGCGCCTTTGCATGAGGCTTGGAAGGAATGTAGGGACAGGTTCTTCCACACTTGGTAGGGCCAGGAGTGCCAGTGATCAAGCAGTCCGAATCGAACGCATGAAAGTGTGTGTAATTACATTCTGACTGAATTGTAATCAGGCAGTATACGTGTTGCATGTCACTGTATGTCTATTATCCGATATATATGTTGTGTACACGGTCTGCTTGAACTGTTGACGATCCACTAAAAAAAAAGAAAATAATGTGCGTGCAGTGCTTAATTAGAGTCGGTGGGGGTCATCAACCTTTATTTTTGGGGACCGGCACTTATTTTCCTCATCAGATATTTGCCGAGAGCAAGAGAGTTAAAAATACACATCTGAAAGATGGAGGAATATAAAGAAGGAAAAGCTGTCACAAAGGGAAAAAGCCAGGACCTGCAAGCATGAGATAAAGGGGTAGAGAGTGTCTGGTAGTGAATTAAAAAGGCATGAGGTGGGTTCCAGACTACACAATCTTGGTATTCGGCGCTGCAAAGTTTAATTGTACCAGTCTTAGGCTTCTGTGCAGAGCTTCAGGCAGAGGCACTTATTCTTATACAAATTTAACACTGGTCTGATTAAGGTTACTGTGTGTGAACTCAGGTGTGCAGTGATGAGGCACTCATCCACTCCCTTCGATTGTTAATTCATAGAGTTGTTCGGATCGTTCTGTTGACCAGTGAAGTTAGGTGACAGTGAATAATTAATCCAGGTTCTTAACGTTGCTGAAAAGTCCTTGGAGCTGGTGCTGGGCCACTGCAGGGGACCACTTGGAAAAGCAATGCTCCGGTGGACTTTGAGGCACATCCGGTGGGTCTCCTTGATATGTAGATGTTACACAGCTGATTCTCGGTGTAGGGCCCAGAGAGGCTGGGGGAAGAGCAGATAGATGAGCCAAGAGCTGTGTCCAAAGGTGCCCTTGCAAGCAGGAGGTAGGTCACTTTGAGGGTCCCTTTTAGGTCAGCAGGGCCACTTTGGTGGGTGGTTCTGGTGGTTTCTGAAGTCCCTCTACTGGAGCTTTCTCTTGGTCCTTTTGGAGTCTGGTGTTTGATGTTGAGTGACCAGGGGCTATTGCACAGTTCAGCCACTGGAGGTTGCAGTGGCACCAAACTTGGCACACTTGAAGTTTTTTTCCTCACGGGATCCATCGGGTCAAATTTGGTCTGACTGCGGCGTCGGGTTCCTTCATCAGCAGCCGGTCAGTGAACTGGACTTCATTGGTCTTTTGGTCTTTGTTCAGGAGAGTGGTGCCTTCACTGTGGAGGGAGATCTTTGGCAGTTGTTAGAAGAGTGGAGGTCCTGTGGGGATTTTTAGAGTCCGTCCGATGTGCGAGCAACCCCTCAGCGGCGATTGTCGAGTCCTGGGGGCAGCAGGCAGGGTTTGGCACTTTTTTCCTAATGCTGCAGGACTTCAGTTCCCAAGCCTTGGGTCTTCTTTGTTGCTGGTCTTCTTGTGTCGTTGGAATCTGAATCTCTGGTCTAGGGGTGCCCACTAAATACTAAATAATTTAGTGGAAGTTTAGGGGAGTACCTAGTAGTGACCAATGTGTCATCTACCTTAGGTTGGCAACACCCCCTATGTGACCATTTCCTGTGGGCAGGGGTCACTTCCTTATCCCTTTATCCCTGATATGCTATTTTCCTACCATGCAAGATGGAGGAAAATTAAATGGATGGGGCACCTCGCATGCAACATCTTATGGGTGGTGCAACCCACATGGTGGTCACTCCTCCTGTCCTTTGTGTGTTTTACTGCCATTGCTCCCGCAAAAGTGGGGTTTTGCATTGGGGGCGGCCATCTACCCCTAGCATCAGGCCTGGGGGTCAAGTTTCGAAAACGGTAAGCCCTTTGAAGCTCACTAGCAGGGCAATGCACATTCCTGAGGAGGGAGGTGTGACACCTCCACCCAAGAATGGCTGTGTTCTGGGACCCAAAGAGCTAGAGCTCCCTCCTCAGGGTTCCAGAATCATGTCTGGTGGTGGCAGGCTGGTCGTCACCCACCAGCAACCATGCCAGTGTTAGTTAGCTTTGCAGGGGTCTCCTCTAAGGTGGTCCCTGGGTATATTTTGCAATAAATCCAATACTGGTACCAGATTAGATTTATCATTCTGAGGTGTTTGATACCAAACAACCCAGGGTTCAGAGTAGCCATCATATAGCTGTGAAACTCATACTGACCAGTGTCCAGCACATGCATTTAAATGGCTACTCTGTTCACTTACTGTGTCCCAGATTTGGTAAGGACACAGTAGGGGCATATAGCTCATGCATCTGTGCCCACACATACAGTATAGTGCACCCTGCCTTAGAGCTGGAAGGCCTACCAGAGGGGTAATGTACCTATATTGCATGCAGTGTATAGTTTACAGGGCACACAGGCTTTGTGCCATGTCGAGTTTGCATTTTGGGATTGCACCAGGACACTCAGCCTGCAATGGCAGTGCTGGGTGCATCTGGATGCATGGCCCATGAGGGTGGCACAACCTGGGCTGCTGCCCTCAGGGTCCTAACCTTAGTACCCCATGCCTTGGGTACCTAAGTGCCATTTACTAGGGACTTATGGGACTTTAAGTGGCAGATAAAGGTGTTGGCAATTGTATCAATACCTTTGCGATTTTAGGGAAAGAACACTGGACTGGGGATCTGGTTAGCAGGATCCCAGTGCACTCCAGTCCAAGTTGCATCCAGAACCCAGGCAAAAAGTAGGGGAATCTGCAACAGGGTGCCAGATTCCCATAGCGTAGATCCATTTACTGTGCCTGTGATCACACTTCAAAATGATAATTGGAAGGACGAAAGCCCTGATCATGGAATTGTGCACATGAACTTCTTGAATCTGGTAGGGTTCCGATGGTCCAGTTGAAATGAATTTTCAGTAGTTTTAGACAAATGATTGAATCCACTCTAAAGGAGTTCATGAGCTGTCTATCTCCTCTCTATATATCCATCAGTGGCATAGTTCACAGTGGCATGTGCTGTGGGGATGTCAAGAAGAAATAGTGCCACAAGGCAGACTTCTCGCTGGACATTATGGGGGTCATTACGACCTCAGCGGTCTTGCAAAAAGACCGCGAGGCCGCAGGAGACAGAATACCGCCATTGCCGGCGGTATTCCTGGCTCCCTATTATGACATTTCCGCTGGGCCAGCGGACGGTAACAGTGTTACCGTCCGCTGGCCCAGCGAAAATGTCACATCAACATTGCTGCCGGCTCGTAATAGAGCCGGCGGCAATGCTGATGTGCAGCGGGTACAGTAGCACCCGTTGCGCATAAATACGCGACGGGGCTATGCCTGGGGGCCCCTGCACTGCCCATGCCAAGTGCATGGGCAGTGCAGGGGCCCCCAGGGGCACCCCAAGTCCCCTTTCTGCCAGCCTTTCAATGGCGGTGTTTACCGCCACGGACAGGCTGGCGGTCGGGGACTCATAATCCCTGGGGATTATGACCGCCAGGCGGAATCCTGGCGGGATATTGGAGGGGCCGGCGGTATGGCCGTGGCATTTCCGCCACGGTCATAATTGCTGGTGGATCACTGCCAGCCTGTTGGCGGTGTTACCGCCAACTTACCGCCGGCCGCCAGGGTCGTAATGACCCCCTATGTCCGATCTGACCTTTGCAAGGGCACTTACTATTCTCATGAATCTAAAACCTGATTGGCAGTTGCAGGGTAGACTGTCTTGTTCTTCATATTGCTGTGCTTCTGTTGTGACTTCTGTTTGTAGGGTTTTGGAGTCCGCAGTCAGATTCGTCATAGAGGTGCAACACTATGGTTTTGGAGGGAAATGTTCACAAGGTAATTGATGGCAGGGTCAGACACTGAGGAACCCTCTTTAAAAGATGATGTGCTTTGCTAAAATCAGCATTTTCTCTAAGAAAGAGCCTTGCAAAAGTCCATTTCCACTGGGCCAGCGGACGGTAACAGTGTTACCGTCCGCTGGCCCAGCGAAAATGTCACATCAACATTGCTGCCGGCTCGTAATAGAGCCGGCGGCAATGCTGATGTGCAGCGGGTACAGTAGCACCCGTTGCGCATAAATGCGCGACGGGGCTATGCCTGGGGGCCCCTGCACTGCCCATGCCAAGTGCATGGGCAGTGCAGGGGCCCCCAGGGGCACCCCAAGTCCCCTTTCTGCCAGCCTTTCAATGGCGGTGTTTACCGCCATGGACAGGCTGGCGGTCGGGGACTCATAATCCCTGGGGATTATGACCGCCAGGCGGAATCCTGGCGGGATATTGGAGGGGCCGGCGGTATGGCCGTGGCATTTCCGCCACGGTCATAATTGCTGGTGGATCACTGCCAGCCTGTTGGCGGTGTTACCGCCAACTTACCGCCGGCCGCCAGGGTCGTAATGACCCCCTATGTCCGATCTGACCTTTGCAAGGGCACTTACTATTCTCATGAATCTAAAACCTGATTGGCAGTTGCAGGGTAGACTGTCTTGTTCTTCATATTGCTGTGCTTCTGTTGTGACTTCTGTTTGTAGGGTTTTGGAGTCCGCAGTCAGATTCCTCATAGAGGTGCAACACTATGGTTTTGGAGGGAAATGTTCACAAGGTAATTGATGGCAGGGTCAGACACTGAGGAACCCTCTTTAAAAGATGATGTGCTTTGCTAAAATCAGCATTTTCTCTAAGAAAGAGCCTTGCAAAAGTCCATGCTGGCTGTGGATTAATGCATTTTGTCTTCTATTTCCATGCAGATTCTCACCTGAACATTTCACTCACTTTGAGCAGATGAAGTGTACTAGTTAACATCTCTCAATACAGTGTTAGACCTCTAAGCCTTAGGATAGTCTTCCCCCAAAAGGTATGCCTTCCTCCTGCATTTCTGCAGATCTTGTTTTTGCTGGCCTTATGACTCTGTGCACTTTACCACTGCTAACCAGTGCTTGTGATCTCTCTTTAAAACATGGTAACATTGGCTTGTCCCCAATTAGCATATTTAATTTACGTATAAGTCCCTAGTAAAGTGGTACTACATGTACCAGGGCCTGTAAATTGAACGCGGCAAGTGGGTCTGCAGCACATACTGTGACACCCACTTAAGTTGCTCTGTAAACATGTCTCAGGCCTGCCATTGCAGTCTGTGTTTTCAGTTTTAAATTGCCATTTCGACCTGGCAAAATAAACCTTTGGCCATACCCAAACCTTCCTTTTTAATACACATTTGTCGCCCTGAGGTAGGCTTTAGACAGCCCAGAAGGCCGGGTGCAGTGTGTTTAAAGATTAGGACATGTATTTTTAGGTCTACATGTACTGGTATTGAAAGCCTTTTAAATAATTTTTTAGGTTTTGCCTGCAGAACTCTTGTGCTGTGCATGTGAACAAAATTGTTAACATAGATCTTAAAAAGGGCTAAAATCCTCCCCCTTGCTTTTCATTGGTTCCTGTGCTTGCCACGTACTTTTTCTCTGTTTCTATTATCTGTAGCATGCTGTTTTCTGTTCTTCCTTGTGTCTTTGATCTTATCAGTCTCCTGTGGGCCAAGTACTGTTTTCATCCGCTGTGTGGGACTTTAAAAAAAAAAAAAAAGATTTTTTGCCTGCACAGCAAATGCCCTGTGCTTGTTTTTTACTTTCTGCCGAGTGCATGGCTATCTACAGCTTGTCTCCATCCCTCATGTTGCCCCCACACCTTTTCCCTCCTCCCATGCACCACTTCAATCACAGCCATCAACCATCTCAACACATCCCTGTCTCGAACCTTGTGAGAGTGCAGCCATCTTGGAGTCAGGCAGCAGTCGCATTAATTCTGCTCAATTGCTACCACAGACAGCTGAGCTCCCCACTCTTTGTTGGGTGGAAAACCATTACATTCCGAAGGTGAGTGAGCTGTTGCAGCGCGGCTGCTGTAGTGTGTTCGGTGCTGTATAGCTATGCCCTGCTCTGGATGTTAACCCTCCTGCTGTCCCTCTAGTTGCCCCTGGTGTGGCTGCTCTTCTCCAAGGTGGGAATTCGGCATTCTCATAGCATTGTGCTGAGTTTGGACAGGTTGAGGGGAATGATTGCAGCTGTAGCAATCAATTGGGGGCCTCCATTCACTGCAGGAGCAAGCCATTTCACCCTGCTGGCTTGTTTCCTACTGCTGTTTGTTATTTCCCATAAATTCCCTGCAAGTGTTCCTTCCCTTCAAGCCCTCTGTTTGAGCCCCCATCCTACGTCCTGTAGGCTCTCGCTTGCTTACGCACCTGCGTCGGTCGAGGCGTGACCTGACCAGCTCCTCCAGGATCATCGGGGATTGTGCTGGTGATAGTGCAGTGTGACTCTGATCCGCCTGATACTTAGATTTTTCAGAGCTTTGTATCTCTATGGGGGTCCGATATTGCATGATCTATTTATTGATGTACTGTTGCGGACATCATTTTTTGTTGGACCGATGTTTTTTCATTTTCGATTTCGTCTGGTTATCAGACCACACATTGCATATACCTAGGCAAAACAAGTTATTTTTTCACACTATCTCATGTACATTACATTGTATATACCTAGGTGGGAGCACTCATTTATTAATACTACTCCATACAGATTACACAGTAAGATCAAGCAAATCAACATGGCTGCACTTTTGGCCATTAACATACCGTTTCCATAGTGAACGGACTAGTTGTTTAACGCAGCACCACATGGGTCGGGTTTATAACACAAAACCTCTGCTGAACTGCTGCTATCATGTAAGCGTACACTAAGGCCCTCATTACGATCCTGGCAGTCGGTGATAAAGTGGAGGTAATCCCGCCAACAGGCCAGCGGTAACTACCGCCAAATTATGACCATGGCAGAAAGATCTCTGAAAGACAGCAAATGTACCACACCGACCGACAGGGCGGAAACAACAGGTAGCCGCCTACAGCCAGGCGGAAGTCAAAGTTCCACCCACCATATTATGACCAGACAATCCACCACCTTTTCTGGGGCGGTACCAATGACATCAAAGCCTGGTGGAAACAGAGCTCAGAAGTGAAAGGACTCACCATTGGAGACACAGGGAAGAACCACGCCGCCATGGAACCAGAACTGCATGTATTTCTGATGATATTCTACGTTCTGCTCCACGACGAACACCAACGCTGGTGAAGACGATGACTGTGAGTACAGCCACCTAGCACACAAAGGAGGGGGGGAGGAGAACGAGAGTGACACACACACACGCACACCACACACCCCTTACACACACACACCATACACACACCCAGATACACAAGAAAACAAGTTAATCCACCTAAATCGGCTGAATAATGCAAGGACAACACAAATTTACCAAAGTGAATGTAATAAGATCAACAACGTATAAAAATAATTTTGCCAATGTTACAGATATCTACAAATGTACAGAAAAAGGGACACTGCCCAGTCCTCAGTTCGCGTGGGCCACAGGGCAAAGTCCAAGGCCCCACTTGTCACCTGCATCAATTTGGAGAGAACACTGCAGGGGCATCAGTTTGCAAATAGGCAGGCACCTCAGCCGGGAGCGTAAACAAGACCACTGGTTTTGGAGGGGGCAACATGCCCATTGCTCTAGGTCCAGGGGAGTGCAAGGCCACAGTCTCTCGAGTGGGTGTCTTGCCCACTGGTTCTGGAGGGGGCAACATGCCCATTGCCTGGTCCTGGGGAGTGCAAGGCCACAGTCTCTCGAGTGGGTGCCTTGCCCACTGGTTCTGGAGGGGCCAACATGCCTATTGCTCTTGGTCCTGGGGAGTTCAAGGCCCCAGTCTCTCGAGTGGGTGTCTTGCCCACTGGGACTGGAGGGGGCAACATGCCCATTGCTCTTGGTCCTGGGGAGTGCAAGGCCACATTCTCTCTAGTGGGTGTCCTGCCCACTGGTTCTGGAGGGGGCAACATGCCCTGTGCTTGGTCCTGGGGAGTGCAAGGCCACAGTCTCTCGAGTGGGTGTTTTCCCCACTGGTCCTAGAGTGGACAGGCCGCACAGCAGCCCATGGAGTCAGGATCACATTGCGTCCGCCAGAGGTGACTGCTGCACTGTGGTGATGGTGATGGTGGTGGTCATGGGAGGCTCCTGCACAGCCCTGCACCCTCGGATGGCTGCACTGTGGTGCTGGTAGTGGGAGGCTCCTGCACTGCCCCTGCACCCTCGAATGGCTGCACTGTGGTGGTGGTTGTGGGAGGCTCCTGCACAGCCCCTGCACCCTTGGATGGATGCACACCCATGGTTGGTGGTGGGGGTTCCGTAACAGCTGCTGGTGCAGGCTCCTTGCCCTTCTTGCCTGCTGGTGCAGGCTCCTTGCCCTTCTTGCCTGCTAGTGCAGGCTCCTTGCCCTTCTTGCCTGCTAGTGCAGGCTCCTTGCCCTTCTTGCCTGCTGTTGCAGGCTCCTTGCCCTTCAGTATATGTGGCCTGCAATCCTTTCCACCGCGAGTAGGTGCGAATGGAACTGGGCCCGTGGACTGTGTGGCGGAGTTGCTTGGCTGGGTTTGTGATACCCTGGCCATACTTGCAGGTGGAGGGTGGAGGGGGTAGGGAAGAGGTCTGTGGTGGAAAGGAAAAGTTTCTTAGGAAAATTGGGGCGGGAATAGGGAGAAGGAATGGGAGTGGAGGATGAGGGTGTGGTTGTTGGCAGTGTCCGTCTGCTGTATTTGGGAGCCGGTGCATGGGCTTTATGCTTTTGTGAGGTGGATGGCTGTTGGGTGTCTGAGTGCTTACGTTTGTGTACTTTGGGAGGGGGGGCAGACACAGTGGGAGAGGACACAGGGGACATGTGCATGAATGTTGTGGGGGTGTCTGCCAGTGAGGTGTGTGTTCTGCTTGGTGTTGTGATGATGCAGGTAGTGGATGATGATGTAGTGCATGCAGGTGTTAGTGTGGATGTAACTGGGTGGGAGGTGGAGGAGGAGGAGGGAGAGACAGGGGAAATAGTGGATGTTGTTGTGTCTGCAACTGGATGGTGTTTGTGTGAATGCCTGTGGGATGAAGTGTGGTGCTTGTGTTTGCCTGTGACACTCTTGGATGTTGTGCTGTGTGCATGCTCGTCTCGCTGTGTGCTTGGGATAGGTTGAGGAGACTGGGACTGGGAAGTGGTAGTTGGAAGGGGGGATGGTAGAAACAGGGACAATGGCTACCAGCAGAGAGGAGGCCAGAGCCTGGATCGATCTCTGTTGGGCCTCCAGTCCATTGTGAATGCCCTCCAGGAATGCATTTGATTGTTGCATCTGGGCTGCCAGCCCCTGGATCGCATTCACAATGGTTGACAGCCCTACAGAGATGGATATCAGGAGGTCAATAGCCTCCTCACTCAGGGCAGCAGGGCTCACTGGGGCAGGGCCTGAGGTGCCGGGGGCGAAGGAGATGCCCACCCTTCTGGTTGAGCGGGCACAGGCAACTCGCTGAGGGGCTGCTGGGAGGGCGGTGCTGGTATGGGGGGTGGCGGCTGTACCTGTAGCTGGGGTGGTCACAGAAGTGTCTGCCACCACCAGGGAGCTCCTATCGGAGGAGGTATCCGTGTCTGAATTGTCCCCTCCAGTCTCTGCCGTGGAGCTCACCCTCCGTCCCACTGGTGCCCTCAGCATTGGTGGACTCTGCCTCCTGGGTCCTGTGGGATGCAGCTCCCTCCGTCGTCGGTGCCTCTGCTCCTCCGCCAGATGATGATAATGCACATAAGGACAGGATGACAAAACAAGAAAGGGGGGAGAGAGACAAGGATACACTGGGTCAATGGCTGCACCAACTCAACCATTGGCATACACAGCACCCTCTCACACTGGGAACAGGCCTACACACTATGCATTGCACCACCACTGATATTGCTAGCCACCAAGGCATAAGGAGGGGCACACACCACCAACTGTAGCACACCTGGGACCCACGTAGCCCTGAAGCCCTGACCAGTAGTGGATGCTTACACCGCAAAGAGGACATCCACCCACCCCCCTTACACGAAGCCTTCACACACACAACTCCATGAGTTCATGCTACATGCATCGTGGCCACAGTGTACTCACCTGTTAGTCTGGAGGCCCATACAGCAGTCTGTACTGGGGTAGGACCCCATCTACCAATCTCTCCAACTCCTCCAAAGTGAAGGCTGGTGCCCTTTCCCTGGTCACACGGGCCATGGTAGGTTCCAGACACAGATCACAGCACCGCATGCAGTGTAGGTCCTCTCCTATGGAAGGTCAGGTGGCAAGTGAGGAATCAGATAGAAAATGGCAGTCACGTCCGCGGCGATGCATACTGTCACCGCCGGCATAGATCACCATTGGCCACTGTAACCCACAGGGCCCAATATTACCCAATGAGGAATTGCATGGCGGTTCCTGACCGCCTCCCGCCACGGCACACAACGTCAGCGGAATTACCTCACTTCCTCCCATCCCTCCACACAGGACAGGCGAATGCCATTTCTGGGGGGGGCGGGCAGCCCTATGGATTCATGCAGCGTCACAGGAGAAATAGGCACATACTGCACAATTCACACTGACCCATTACAAGTTTACAGATTGCAAACTCCTGTTGTGGGTCCAATGTTCAGTTTGTGACAGCCTCCTAACTCTTGTGTCCCATAGAGACCTACCGCTGCAGATGAATAGGAGATGAAGACATGCCCCGTGTACAGACCCTTGGTGGACTTGGCTACACTGGAGGACAGGCACATTATACTCACCTATAGACTGGACAGGGCCACAATCACAGAGCTGTGTGCCCAATTGGAGCCTGACCTTATTTCTGCTATCTGTCACCCCACTGGGACCACCACCCCGCCCTTGTGCAAGTGCTATCTGTACTCTATTTCCTGGCAACTGGTTCTTTCCAAATGATAGTGGGCTTGACAGCAGGAATGTCACAGCCAATGTTCTCAATAGTGCTGACCGGAGTGTTGTCGGCCCTGATTAAACACATGCACAGCTACATTGTATTCCCCCAGGTTGAGGATTTGGCCACAGTGAAGGCAGAGTTTTATGCAGTAGGACATATCCCCAACATAATTGTGGCGATTGATGGTACACATATTGCATTTGTCCCCCCCCTTCAGAATGAACAGGTGTTCAGGAATCGTAAGAGTTTCCACTCCATGAATGATCAGATGGGTGTGCTTGGCGGACCAGTAGATCTCCCACGTCAGTGCTAAGTATCCTGGGTCGGTGCATGATGCCTTTGTCCAGAGGAATAGCAGCATCCCTAATGTGATGGCCCAACTACAGAGGCACAGGGTGTGGCTAATAGGTGAGCCTTGGTCCCCACCCAGTGTATGTTAATGTATGCCTCTGGTGTTAACCTCATAGGATTGTGTGTGGCTAAATGTTGTCCCTTAATATTTTCAGGTGACTCTGGTTACCCAAACCTATCATGGCTGCTGACCCCTGTGAGGAATGCCAGGACAAGGGCTGAAGAACGTTATAATAAGGCACTTGGACAAACCAGAAGGATAATTGAAAGGACCTTTGGCCTTCTGAAGGCCAGGTTCCGGTGCCTCCATCTAACATGTGGATCCCTGTGCTGCTCACCCAAGAAGGTCTGCCAGATAGTAGTGGCATGCTGCATGTTGCACAACCTGGCCCTCAGACGCCATGTCCCTTTTCTGCAGGAGGAGGAAACTGGAGATGACCCTGTGGACAGTGAGGATGAGGAGGCAGAGGATGAGGATGAGGACAACAGAACATCATTTATACAACAGTACTTCCAATGACACACAGGTAGGACAGTATAACTTTACATTTCAATGGCTTTGGTTGTAATCTGTGTGGCAGTGGCATGCTGATATTTCCCACTTCTATGCCCACTTACTGTTCCCTCTGGCAATTCATTTTGCAGATGTTGGTGAATTGACATATACTCCGGGTGTGATCACTACAGCCAGCTACAGGTCATTAATCTATGCTCATCGTATGCACAGTTAATTTGCAATGTTTGTACCTGTTTCAAAGAATACATATTTGATATACATGACATATTCCAAGTGGATTTCTTTCAAAGGGTGTTTATTGAAGTGCTAACATATAGGGGGAAAGTGCAATGGGATGGGGTGATGATGGAGGAAAGTCCAGGGTATTGTTCCAGTCTGTTTGTAGCACAGGTGCATTGTCCAAGGGGACATAGGAAGGGGAGGAATGGCAGTTCAAGGTGGACAGGGTGACTGAGTGGGACACAAGGGTGACAATCAGGAGAGTCTAATTTCCTGGCGGGGCTCTTGGCAAGTGTCTCTGGCTTCTGTCTGGATCACAGGGAACGTTTGCAGGGGGAGGACTGCTGGTGGCCTGTGAGTCCACTAGCGGAAGTGGAAGGCTGTCAGATGTCAGGTTAGTGGCAAGGGCCCGCTGGTGTGAGACTGCCTTCCTCATACTGTTGGCCATGTCTGCCAGCACCCCTGCTATGGAGATCAGGGTGTTGTTGATGGCCTGCAAGTCCTCCCTGATCCCCTGGTACTATCGCTCCTGCAGCCGTCTGTTCCCCTGCATGTTGTCCAGGATCTGGCCCATCGTGTCATGGGAA
This sequence comes from Pleurodeles waltl, assembly GCF_031143425.1. NCBI lineage: Eukaryota > Metazoa > Chordata > Amphibia > Caudata > Salamandridae > Pleurodeles > Pleurodeles waltl. The sequence goes on from NC_090442.1 coordinate 256,446,745, forward strand.
AGGCTCCCAGGATCTCGGAGAGTACCTCCTGAAGAGTCGGTTCCCTAGGCCTGTCCTCCCACTGGCGCACAGAAGTCCTCCCAGTTTCCCTGTTGGCCTGTGCCTCTGTCCCCTGAACCTTGTTACCACTGCCACTGACCCCAGGTCCCTGATTGTCTTGTGTGCGAGGTGTGGCCTGGGTTCCCTGTAGAGGTGGACACACTACTAATTGATGTGTCCTGGGGACAGAGGTGTGGGTATGCTGGGTGGATGCTATGGTGGTGTTTCCAAATGGGAGAGGCTTGGTGGTGCGTGTGTGACTGGGCTTGGGTAACTGGCTGTCCAATGGTCCCTGATGGGCCAGGTAGCTCGTCCAGATCCTGAAGCCCAGAGTTACTGTCATCACTGTTGGCCTCTTCTATTGGGGGATTGGATAGTGCTGGCACCTCCTCTCCGCTGACATTGGCTGGGGTACCTGTGGGGATGTAAATGATGTGTTATGGTTTATGTGTATGACATATTGTACATTCGTGGCTTCCCCTCTATGGTTGGATTTGCCCTGCCAGCTTTCACTTGTGTTTGTTAGTGTATGGTGGGATTGTTAGTTCTCTATGGTGTGTGTGCTTTAGTGATGAGTGTGAGGGGTGTCCATGCATTGGAACGGCATGCAGGGCTTGGCATTGGGATGAGTGAGATGTGATGGTGGAGTGTGTGGGATGTAGTGGAGTGATGGGAGTTAGGGTGAGGGTATGTGATTGCATGCAGGTAGTTGAGAGTTGACTTACCAGAGTCCAGTCCTCCTCTGACTCCAGCCAGGCCCTCAGGATGCAATATTGCCAAGACTTGCTCCTCCCATGCTGTGAGTTGTAGGGGAGGAGGTAAGGGTCCACCACTGGTCTCCTGGATAGCGAGCTGGTGTTTTGCTGCTTTAGAACACACCTTCCCCCGTAGGTCGTTCCACCTCTTCCTGATTTCATCCCTAGTTCTGGGGTGCTGTCCCATGGCGTTGACCCTGTCCACGATTCTCTGCCAAAGCTCCATCTTCCTGGCTATTGATATCTGCTGCACCTGTGCTCCAAATAGCGGTGGCTCTACCCTGACAATTCCCTCCACCATGACCCTTAGCTCCTCCTCTGTGAAACAGGGGTGTCTTTTTGGTGCCATGGGTGTTATGTGTGGTGTGTTGGTGAGGGTGTGTTGGGTAATGTGTTGGGGTGTGTGATGTGGAGTGGTGAGTGAGTGGTGTAAAGGTGTGAGTAGTGTGTAGCTCTAGTTGTGTCAGTGGTCTTGGTGTCTCTCTGGTGGCAATGCTTTGTAATCGTAAAGGGTTGTGGGTAATGTTGGTGTGTGTTTTATAGTGGTGTGGGTGTGGTGTGTGTATGGGTGTCAGGTGTGTGTTGTTTTAATTGTCCAATGTGGTGTTGTTTTGTATGTGGATGTCCACTGTGAGCGCAGCGGTATGTAACGCCAATGGTTTACCGCCGTTGAATGTCCGCTGTGGTGATTTGTGGGTCATAATGTGATGGGCGTTGTTCTGTTGGCGTAACGGTGTGGGTTTTGATACTTCCACTTTATCACTGACCTTTGGACTGGCGGATTTTTGTAGGTGGCTGAGTTCTGTCGGATTGGTGCGTGATTGTCATAATATGGTGAACGGATATCCGCCGCCGCGGTGGTAAGTTGGCGGCCGTCAGCGTGACAGTAAGTGGGATTTACCGCCAATGTCATAATGAGGGCCTAAGTTTCCTAAACCGTGCATACATTCAATGAATGCAACGTCTTATAAAAGCTGCAGTGCAATTTCCCTGAATGCTTAGTGTTGGCTGAAAATGCTCTTAGTGTAAAATGTGGCTTGCTGCCACCTCGCAAGTAAGTACAAGTTAAATATTTTAAAGAGTAGTTATTAACATTAATGAACAGAAACAAAAATTATAGGTCGACGTTTATCGCACACTTTCATTTAGTTTGACATTCACTTTGGTAGTATCACACAAACATTACACGAAAACTAAGCACCCAGAGACAATTGTACATATTCACACACATCTGTTATGCTCGTTTTTGTTTTTTCGCACCAAGTTTGATTTTTGAACTGTAGGTTAACGTGCCGTTACAAACACACGGATTGTTGCTTCTAAGTGGTTTTCTATGAACCATGTCTCTGTAAATTGCACAAACATTTATGCGGCCCTCTACTGTTTTTGATTGATGGGGTTCTTAAAATCCGTTATATCACTGTGGTAAACAAAACCTAAAACTTTGGTTGGTGGTGGTGTGGATGGTAGTAATAATTGTTTTATGATGCAGTAAAACCACAGCACACCAGTAAGTGTACTGCAATCTCCTTTTGAAAGGATATTGAATATTATTCCCCATTCTGATGTGCTCAAATACTCGTGCTTTATTTAATCCTGCAGATTGCTGCCAATGTGTTATCCCATTTTAGGCGCAAACAGGACTGGGTCTAAGGACCAGATGTACAAAACCATTTGCACATCGCAAACAGCGAATTTTGCTGTTTGCGACGTGCAAAAAGCACATCGCGATGCCCAAACCCTGTTACCGATTCGCAAAACGAGACTGCGAGTCACAATTAGGAAGGGGTGTTCCCCTTCCTAATTGCGAGTCGCAGCGCGATGTTGTATTGTTTTGCGGTCGCAAAACAATTGCAGTTACCACCCATTTGAAATGGGTGCTAACCCATTCCCAAAAGGGACCCCTTCCCCTTTGTGAGTGGCATTAAAAACATTTTTTCAGAGCAGAAGGAAGGAACATCAACATGGAACAAAAAAACTAAAGTTCATGTGCACATTGTCTGGCTTGATTTTTAGCCAGTCAATATGCCATTTCGTATTGGACAGCCTCTGAATTACTTCACTAATTCTTTGATTTTTTTGTGCCTCTCTGCAAGAATAAAATAGGGTTTTAGCTTTGGCAAAGGGTTTTTTGTCACAGGTCCATGACTGATCTTTGGGCAAACAAAATAAAACAGACAATGCTATTAGAAGTTACTATAGGTCACCTTTCTCTGGGCCCAACATAGAAATACAAGCACAAAGAACTAAGGGAAATTAAATGCAACTTACTCACAGCATAATCTGATGAGGCCTGGTAAATAATCCTGCACTGGAATAAATAAAAGGGAGTAATGGTCTGCCTAACAAAATGATGACAAAGTGTACAATTATTTTATATTGCTGAATTCATCCCACTGTTTGAGGGTTTTAGCAGCATTAAGAACATTTATCAACCGTTATTCATGCACCACTCACCCTGCACAGAGAGCACTTTTCACCATTCTCCCTGCACTCACACACTGCTCCCACACCTCTTAACTTATTATGAATCCCATAGGCGAAACCTAATGTATTTACCAATGCTTGTTCACTACTGCAAGGTCTACCTCTCCGAGAGGATAACATTGGAGTTACATCATTACATTTAAATAAGCTGTGATTCCCAAATGGGAGCAGCTAACATATTAATGTTTGGTGTCTATGGAACTATAATGGAAAATCCTCTCTCGTGGTAAAGTCAGATTTTAGATTACAATTTTGAGAAAGTGCCTCTTTTAGAAAGTTGGCATTTTCCTGCCTTAGCCGTTTAGTGCCTGTAGCCTGTCCCTGGGGTATATGTCTGGAGCCCCACACAATAGAGAGCGTAGGTGTGCCTGGAAAGGCGATCACTGGTAGGACGGGAGGACAAGCTGGGCACAGCCATACTTACACTTGAATAGGCTGTGTCCCTGCCCCCACATAAGGGGCTGCATACCCTCTATAGTTAGTCAGGAGCCAGGACAGGCAGGATGCTTGGGGACTTCAAAGGCAAACCTCTAGAAGCTTCTCCCACTTCAAAGGCAGAACTGGGTTTAAATAATGGATATCAGGTACCAAGTCTTCGGTACACGTCTGGTCCAATTAATACTATACCAGGAAGAAGGACTGCTGTGCTGCTGAAAAGACTGCCCCTCTGTTGGACTGCTACTCTGAAGAAACTGTTGCCCTTCTGTGCTGATCTGCTGCCCTCTTGCCTGTGTGAAAAGGACTGAACCTGCATCTGTTGAACTTGGGACTCAAAGTGACTCCAAGGGCTAGTTGGTTGGCATCCTGACTGAGAGGCTAAAGGCTCCAACAACCATGAACCCAGCGACTGGACGCTACTGTCTGTGAGTTCTTCCCTGCCAAGTAATGTCATCCCCCAAGTCTTGAACCCTTGGAAATGTGCCTGAAGGTGCTCGTCCAGCTCATCTGTGGACTAAGCAGAACCAATGCATCTCCTCTCTTGTGCGGTGTAAATCCGAGCAGAACCAACACATCACCTTTGCTGCAAGGGTCTCCTGAACCAAAGGACTCAGCATCGACCTCACAGACAGCATCAGAACCGATTCTTCTATAAAGCTTTCCTGACGTTAGCCCTCGCCTCGCAAAATCTCTCATCGACAGCAGCCTCAATGACTACTCAGGTTCTCGCATCACAGCCTCACAGCTCATTGTAACTAACACATCACCTTGACTGTGCGGCGCATCCCCGAAAACTGACTTCGTATTGCAAGCTCTCGACGACGCAGGACCTCACATTGCAGCTTCTTAAAACAAACGCATCTCCTCGGCTGCGCAACTCATCCTCGGTGCAGGAGCTCACAATGCTTCACAAGCAGGATTCAAGGTACTCTGTTTAGCAGGCCTAACGAGGTCCCTGTAACTGTCCTGCACTCCATCGCGTTCGACCTGAAGTTGTGAATTTCTTCCAGTACAGCGCGACCAGTTATCCACTTTCTGTCTTCTGGTGCTATTTTTACTGAACCATTAAACCTGCCTATCTCTGGTTCTACTGATTGGATTTTTGTTGTTTTGGTCTTGTTGTATTTAGTAATACCCTATGTTTCTAAACTTGTTTGGGATCCTTTTGTTGTGGCTTTTACTGTGTTACTGTTTAAAGTGTTGCACGAATACTTCACACATTGCTTTTGAGTTAAGTCTGCCTGCTCTGTGCTGTGTGTGGGTTGAGCACAGGTTAATGTAGGTTTTGCTTGTGACTTCATCCTGACATTGATTGTGGTTCCTGCTTGAGTAGGGTTTCATACTGAACTAGTAACCCAATTTCGTACACACAGCTATAATTCTGTCAGCGTTTTTCACATTGTCAGCCCCTTCAGGTATGACGAGGCACATGCCAGCTGCAGTCAGCCCACTAGTCAGGAATGTTCCTATAGTCTTTTATCCTTACCTCCATGATGAGAGGATGGAGGGCGTCTGTTTCAGACTATCCATTTCTGAACTCTAGCTCCCGTAACCAGTCTCTAACAGCTGATTAGCAATATTCCATGATTATTTTTACTTTTCTGTGTGCTGGTGCAAATAGTCCCGTGGATGCACAGGGTAATTAATACAGGAGAGTGTTATTAAATAGGCACAGTACTATTCAAATATGATGTCATATACTACCTTTTCCCTTTTTATCTTCACACCTTAGATAAATATGTCATTGGAAAATGACCTTAAAGCCAACTCCTTTCAGCCTTGGCCCAGGAAGGGACCTGCCACTGGCAGTAGGCTATTGTATTAATAATGATGACAGCCTATGCCTCCATTAGCCCCTCCCCAGCACCACTGGGCCCTGTTGTTTCTAGCTGTGATTGATCAAAACGCAGGCTGCATTGAGCCGGCCATTCATCAGATGACCGCTTTGAGCGTAAACAATATATTTTAGCATGAATATCTCCATGTTAATGGTGGGTCGACGTCAGACTACACAGCTTCCAGAGACAAAATGGTAATCATGAGTTTGCATCTCAAAAGCTGAATACGCTTTCTCTCTGCCTCTGTTTGGAGTGAAAATCCACAGCGCGCACAGGCCGCCAGTGTTTGCGCTGACACTTATCATTTAGCTCAGTTGGATGAAAGCACAGCAAGAACCGTCTCTGTTGGATTATCTCTGCTCTCTCAGTTGTTGCTGCAGACGGCACATCATTGAACCCTTTTCTTCATTTCCCTTGCTCCTGACCGCTGATAGAATCCTATGATCATGGCTAAAAGGTGTGCCCTCTTCTTTTCAGTTCTCTGATCCTATCTGATTGCCTTTTCCTTTTGTTTGATGTCTCTTATTTACTGGAAACTAGGCTTCTTTTTTCAGTGTTTTCACCCAGATGTGACCTGAGCTACGGAGTGATACCTGCTGGAAGGGTTGCTTAGGTGCACTGAAGGCAAGATTACTCAGTTTATTTCCTACATAGATACACATGCATTGACAGCAGATCAGGAGTCCCAAGCTGATATAGTCTGGCTGTTTCACTCAAACACTGCTTAGTATCCCTCTTACTGTGATTTCATCCTTTTGCTTTTCTTTTGTTTTTGTTTTTTTGGTGTAATTTCCACAGGTTTGTATTGATGAATTTTTGAGTTCAAGTTCACGTCTCCCGATGACTCCCACTGTACTACACTTTCTAGCAGGCTAGTAATAAGCTGCTTTCTGTATTTCTAATTTCTTCTCTTACCCACCAACACCTTAGTATCTCTTTTCACATCAGTGGCAGTGAAACACCATGCGTGCAAAATTAACTCCTGGTTCATGGCGGGGGCTGTGAACATAGCAGAAGCAAGCCCTGTCTCTCTGATACTCCAGCGCTGCCCAAGAGAGATAAAACCAACTAAATACACATGCAGAGTAGACGTAATAGGTGTGGAAGAACCAGCTGCTGAACCAAAGTTCCTGTAGAAAGCCCCCCAGCAGTACATACCTCCAGTGATCAACGCCTCCAAAAATTCCATCCATGGCTGAAACTGCAGACACTCCAGGAAGCAAGTTGGCCAGGGAACGTGAAAACACAGAGGAGACCACTTGGGGAGGAAGGGATTATGGAGAATTGATCCTTAGCTAATGCAAGTAAGGAGATGTAGAGTAGTGAAAGCAACTGAAGAAGCCAAAGTTTAGCAGCAGGGAGTTGTTAGGGGGATAGGTGTGAGGACCCTCTGTAGACTGATCATTGACACCTGGTCTCCCTTGACATAGGGTGCTGAACCCAAAAAAGATGACAGACAGAAAAGAAATTTAAAAAAAAAACACTTCTCCAAGGGTGGTACTGGGCACCAGGAAGTCTCTGAGAAAATCTTTGAACAGCAATTGGTGAATACCCCGTTTAGAGGATTCCTGGCCCCAGACTTCCAAGTAGGCTCTAAGCAGAAAGGTTGGAATATTCCAAAACTTGGAGAATCTGAGAGTGGCACACAAGTGGGCAGCTGGCCAGCTTGACCCGAAAAACCATAAGCAAAGCGGGGATTCAGAACAAAAAAACTGCAGAGCCCTACACTCTGTGGGTGACTGGGGAATATGAGTTGAGGAGTAATTCATTAATCAAAGGTACCCTTGCTTATACAATAGCAACTAGTAGCCAGGCTTTTGACACACATTGCCAAAGGCAGATAAATCAAGAAAAGGACTGGTGAGTACAAGGACGAAGTACTCCTTCTAAAATAAGTTTAGCCTGGGACCAAAAGAACTGTACTAACGCGGTCTACACGAAGGAACCCAACCCTGCCCGCCTGCCTGCATGTCACATCGTGCAAGCCTTAAAGCACAAGGTGGAAGAGAATAGTTTCCTGATGCAAGGCATGGTGGGATCACAACAATGAGGACCATGAGGGGGACCTCTATTAGATAGTTCGCAATGGCACAGAAGAGCCAAGCAATCCTGACAAAAGTATTTTCAAAGCATGCATAAACATCTTTTTATTGAAGTTCTTAAGTTACAAACAATGTCATCATGTGATCGAATCATACAGATGCTCGTAAGTTTGGAAATAAATTTATTGTATCGTACCAGGGTTGTATCTCAAACCATATAGTGTAAAGAATGCATTTGTCCTTGATCTTAAAGCATGCTTGCAGGACCTATCGAAGGAAAGGAAGATCGATCTACAACTGGAAATGGAAGACGTTAAAAAAAGCCTTAGAATTAGAGGCAGTGCACCAAGATGTGGGATGTGGGCTAATTAGGAGCAATTGTGGTCAAGATTGGAGAATTAATGGCAACCATTCCACCAACATAAACAATGCAGAAGAGAAACTCAAATCACTAGAATCTCCCTCCAACAGAAATGCAAAGGCCTCAAAAACCTGGCCAGATGGGACAATATTAGAATCTGGAATGCTTCAGCGGTGGTGTAAGGTACTAATATTAAAAGTTATGTTTCATCTGTCTTTGGACAGATTCAGGGTTCAAAGGAAGGCAAAATTTTGGGATTGAAAATATACACAGACCAAATACCAGAAAGAAAGAGGACTCCACCCAGCTCCGTGACATAATAGTGAAAATCTCCTCTTACCCACAGCAGAAATAATTTCTACATATGACAAGGAAATTCCCCCACTGTTCGGAGACAATTAATATAATTTACCTACATGACTTGTTAGCAGCCAGTCTTGCTACAAGTCTCTCACAGGCTTCCCTCAATTACAAAGGGATACGATTCAGGTTCCCCTTCTTATTGGGAGTACAACTTCATGAGAGAGACCAGAATTACCGAATAATGACAGTCCAGGAAGGGGTTGCAGTGCTTATCCCTTCTCAAAACAATGCAGAAAGATACACTTAGGGAGGTTTAAGTCAAGGTAGTGCAACACCCAGATTCAACCATCCACTCCAAACAAAACCTGTGGCCTACTGATACTTACCAGGAACACATCTAGTCAACAGGGGACACATCATTTTGTAAAATGTGCACTATAAAAAGACATTATAACACTCGCTTCCATATGTAGGCACCTAATTAAGATAAAGAAAGTATCATGTCATGTTCAGGGATTTACAGAAATGAAGATCAAATTAAAAGGTGACTTCAAGCACAGAGTTATCAGCAACATCGACAGGACTGGAGCTGGCACTTGTATAACGAGAGTAATATCACCTGGCACTAGTACAGTGAAATGAGAGATAGCTCGATTGGACGCTTGAGCCACCAAGTGCTGAAAGACTATTCATCTTTCTCACATGTTCACAGTCCATACATACTTGTCAAGCGAATGAGGTGGAATAATCGGAGAGCTGATGCACGATTAATAACTCTATCAGACCTTGCACCACCCACAGTGACTTTGGAGAAAATGGAAGTTACACCTAGAGACAGGAAATGTTGGCTATGTAAATATATTTTACAAGACGAAGGGAACCGATATAGCAACTACCATTCAGGAATTTTTACAGTTCAGTGGCACATCAGAAACATCCAAAGAGACTGAGGGGAATGCATTAAAGGCAGTGATTTAGATGAGATTGATAAACCTTGCAACGGCTGAGAAAAGGAACAGGGCCATAGCACAGTGCAAACTAGAAAATGAACTGTACGACACAAAAGAGCAGCACAATCAATCAGGCACAGCAGATCTTCAGGTGGTCAAAGCAGGAGGTGACAATCACATGTCCTGCTCGTATATAGATCAGAAGTCCCACCAGCATTTAAACGTAAAGTGTATGAAAATGGAGCAAGACGCACACTTTGTTAACAAGTGCACTAAAATCCATAAAAAACAGGGACAGAATTTACAGGATAAAAACAGGCTATGGGACTATTAGACACATTATAGAGAAAAGGTTTTTGTTTGGGGATTTTGCCCTATTACTCTATACAGGGCAGAGGAGGAGAAGGCCGAAGCCCGAGATGAATTTCAAAGGGGTTTTGACTACATAGTGACAGGTGAATAGAGGGGTACTGGAGGCCCCTTTTTTGGGCCAGGAGTTCTGGCAGCGATGAAAAGCCTAAGATGATACAAAGCACCAAGACCAGATGGACTCCCAGGTGAATTCTATAAGACATTCATGCCATAACTGGTTCCATCGGTAAAGACATTGGGGGTCATTTTGACCTCAGCGGTCTTTTTGAAAGACTGCCGAGGGACCGCCGTGCTGAAGACCGCCAGCGGTGGCGGTTTTCTGCGCGGCGGATTATGACTGTTGGCAGCTCTCTGTCCTTTTTCGGACGGAGAGCCGCCAACAGCCATACTGGTGGGCGGCGGGGAAGTGGAGGTTGCTCCACCTCCACCGCCACGTCAACAGAACACCGCCTACGGAATCACGTCCTGTGATTCGGCGTGGCGGTGTTCTGTTGACGGTGTGGTGTCGGCAGAGCAGCCCCCATGGATCCCGTCCCCTCCCGGAGGATCGACCGACCAGGTAAGTCGATCGTCCGTTAGGGGAGAGGGGTGGGGGGAGTGCGGTGTGTTGTGTGCGTGCATGGGGGTGTGCGTGTGTGTATGTAGAGGGGGTGTGTGAGTGCGTGTATGCTTGCGGGGGTGTTGTGTGTTTGGGAATGAGTGCGTGTATGTCTGTGGGTATGTCTGTATGGATGTGTGCGTGTATGTTTGAATGTGGGTGTGCGTGTCTGACTGTGTGTGGATGTTGGCATGTATGTTGGTGTGTGTGCATGTATGTGTGTTGGTGGTGCCTGCGTGCGTGTCGTGTGTGAATGAGTGGTGTCTGATGTTGGGGGTCGGGGAGGGAGGTCCTGCGACCTTTTGGGGGTGGCAGGAGTGGTGGGGGGTGTAGGGGAGGGAGTCGGGGTGGGGGGCATGGGGGAGACCCCTATCAGTGCCAGGGAAGGAATTCCCTGGCACTGATAGTGCTTACCGCCATGGATTTCATGGCGGTTCCAAACCGCATGAAATCCATGGCGGTCAGCCGGGTCCAAATACTGCCGGCGGTATAGTGACGACCGGCGGGCTGGAGACCCAGGTCTCCAGCCCAGCGGTCGTCTCTGCCCTGGCGGGCGGAACGGAGAAGCGGCGGATGACCATGGCGGTAACCGCCATGGTCATAATTCCAAAAAAAAAGACCGCCAGCCTGTTGGCGGTCTTACCGCCGCTTCTCCGCCTTCCTCCAGGGTCGTAATGACCCCCATTGTTTTGATCCATAGTGGAAAAGGGAGCGACAACTACTTTGATGCTGCAGGGGGATATTATGGTTATCCAAACCCCTGAATGGGACCTCCCACTATGCCCTACTTTTAGGCCAATCGCCTTACGGAAGAGAGACAGGAAAATCTGCATGAATGTCTTAGCCATGAGGCTGGCCCCAAAAACTTCCCAATGTTGTACATGAGTATCAATCCAGATCCATCACAGACAGGCAGGCTTTCATTAACAATCAATGGACAGTGTATCTTGTTGAAAAAGAAAACAGAAAGAAGATAGCACTGACACTGCTGACCCTAGATGCTGAAAAACCTTTTGACAGAGTCAGCTGTATGTATATGTTCAAGAACGGTTAGGGTAAAATTTGACATAAGGGGCATGTAACAAAATGTTGATGTTATCATACACAAACTTTCTCAGAATGTTTAGAAGGTACAGGCAGAGGTGCCCTCTGTCACTTCTCCTTTTTGTATTGGCAACCCTTAGGGCTAGACCTTAGATAATCAAACAAGATCTCCTAGTCTATAAGCTCAAAATTTCTCTCTTTGTGACAATGTTTTGATATACCTGTCTAATCTATTCGAGACAATTCAACATCTCCTGGCGCTTCTGAAGACCTATGAAGATGCCTCAGGATAGAAGATTAGCACTGTAAAATCAGTTCTCTTGCTCCTGTCAATAGGGTTGAGAGCCAACGCATGATTACAGGCTATCACACCCTTTAGAATCACTATTGTTAAATCTCTTATGTGTTGGTGGGGGCCATATAACACTCATGGTGGGAGAGGCCTATACGAGGTCAATATCCCTTTCCTGGTAGAGCACATAAAAAGGGAACTGTGCAGGTGGCAATACTTTCCCATCTCCTTACTGGAAAGAATCAGAGCCATAATATAACAATACCACCAAAGCTACTATATTTATTTCAGGCCCTCCTGAAAAGAATAGAAGGCACAGTAGTTTCTGAGAATCTGCAAGGCAGTTAGATTTCTCAAAACAGGGGAATTCTACAAGGATCTTGCAATATATTTCCTGACTTCCTAGAAACAAGGGAAGACTCAGCTTCCCTGATGTACGGGACTACTGAAGGGCTTCTGAATTCCTCATAGTATAGGAATGGTCACTCCAGTAGACACAGACACGCAGGGGCTGAGCGTGGGTGCAGCGGACGTTATGGCATGTAATCTGGCTACCAAAGAGAGTCAAACCACTGCAACTGTACTACTGTCAAATCACCAGTACGATCCTGGATGCATGGGATAACATAGCTCTTAGAAGGGGATTGACATCGCCCCTCCCCACCCCCACTGCTGACCGCCATTCACAGTAATCCATTCTTGACACGGGGAACTCCTTCAAAGCATGGAGAGTGGGAGAATGCTGAATTCTGGCAGACCTATTTGACAGTGATCACATCAACTCCTATGATGCATGCAAGTGATTGTTAAAACAAGGGGATCAGGAACGAGTCAGATATTTTCAGCTGAGATATAGGACATGAAACCCCTTAAACAAATCACCTCACACAAGAGAGACAATAGATTCACCTGTGACATTAAAGAGCTGGTCTCACAGTTATACAGACTAGTTTATTATGTCAGACACCAATGGATATACGTATACTTGGCCAAATACAAAACAGTGATAGGCGGCTATTTCTCATGAGACAAGGGAGGAATGGTTGTAAGGTGTGACACGCACTGAGTCCACATTCAAGGTGGTGATGGGGTAGTATTTAACCCTAGACAAATTAAAGAATATGTTACAGAAGTGTTCAAAAGGTGTAGAGGGAGAGACCCAGTACTCCTACAATGGACCTGCCACTGTTATATCCATCTTCTGGAAGGAAGTTCTGGCAGCCATCAAGGACATATTGAGGTTCTCAGTACCAGCTTGACCCATCCATAACAATTCCAGGCCTCCAGTTGGACAGCCAGAAAGAGCCGAATGGGAAAACGTGCAAACTGGTATTCCAGTTGTTGGTTTGTGCATGAATAAAAACAGCATGTAGATGTAGACAGTCATGTGGGCCAACAAAGCCCAACTAGTATTCCAAAATATGGAAAACATTGATGCTGAAAAGCTGTTCCATTTACTACTGAAAGGCAAATACTCGTTTTTGCGGTATAGCAGTCTGTCCTGAGGTACTTAAAGAAGGACTGCAGGAAGTTTATTTGTCCTACCAGGCTCTGAGTATTACAGTTGTTTGACCGAAGAGACATGGGCCTCGAAGGCAGTAGGTAGAGGACTCCATTAGTGTCAGAAATGGCAGAGGCGTAGAACACAAAAAATCCAAATAGACTTGCACATAATTCCTTACAGTTGGATGCTTAGAGGTGGGGTATAAAGGCAAGGGAATTTAGTTTATGTACATTTCACAGTTTTATACATCAATGTGACACGGGGTGGCAGTTCCCAGAGATAAGAAAACAAACAATTGATGTAGTGTAGTTGGAACGAGGGGCCTGAAATACTTAGCATTTTTATGGCGACAAATGCACTGATTCAGCATTTGTGACTATATAAATGTTTTTTTTAGTATAGACTAATCCCGTTTTAGGAGTCAGAAAAGTTTGTTTCTGGTTCCTAAATTGAGTTTGCAGGCAGGGGCACCAGACAGGGGTGCACGTTGTCACTGATTCCGTTTGCGTTGGTGATAGAAGCACTGGTGGCGTGGGTGCATGTAGACTCCCCAGGTATGGGGATGGCCAGGAGGCTTGGGATGGGAGGAGCGTATTTCACTATATGCCAATGATATCCTATTGTACCTAACATACCCAGAGCAATTGCTCGCTCAGCTAAGAAATATATTTCAGATCTTTGGCAGGTACTCCAGCTTTGCTGTCAATTGGAAAAAATATCTGCTATACCCAGTGTGCATGTACGTGTGTGTGTGTGGGGGTGCAGGTGTGGGTGCTGTCTCTTCCACTGTAGGTAGAAGCCCACACTTTCAAATACCTGGGGTTATGGGTCATTAGAAATGCAACCTCACATTATGATGCAAACCTTTTGTTCTGGTTCAACGACCAGAAGGGGATATGAGACACTGGCATAAGTTGCCCCTGTCTTTTATGGGGAGGGCTGCTATGTTTAAAATGATTGCACTGCCAAAGCTACTCAGTAGCCTTCAAAATAGCGCGCACAAGATTCCACGTGCTTTATTTTCCGGAGTAGATAGGACGGTCGTAACGCTACTCTGGGCAAGGAGGCAATCTCGAATTGCAGCGAATGTCCTCCAGCGCAGTAAATACAACCATGGTATAGTCCTTTCACACATCAGGGAATATTAGGAGGCGGCGCAGGTCAGGGTGGTCAACGAATGGGCTTATTCTGACTGGGATGATCCTGCTTTCTGGCTAAATGGGAAGGGAACGAGAGACAAGAGCTACCTACACGTGCAATATGGGGGAAAGCTGGACCCACGTGTGGCACATGCGACCAAGCTGGTGGTAGAGATCTGGTCTAAATTGCACAGGGGAATGAAGTGGGACAAACAACTGACCCCAATTGTGGGAGGGGACAAGACTGCTACTGGTGACCGTGCTGCAGAGCCTTCGTGGCTGGGACATTAAAGGCTTTTCTGCACTCGTGGATGTATGGAATGCGAATGGCAGGAAGAATACCGAATGCCAGTGACACAATGGCTGAGGTACAGACAGCTGAGGCATGCACTCCGAGAGTGCATACCCGGGGAGGAAGAAATTCACGAGGAATCCCCACTGGAGGTGCTGTTACTAGATGATCGAATAGAGGAAAAACCTACGTCCCTGACCCAGAACACACTAATGAGAAATACACAGGGCGCTTTCACACGATTGCAGGATAGATGAGAACAGGATGTGGAAGAGATAGATGAGTACTGACAAACGGCACCTACCTACTCAGCACAAGTTGCAATAAAGGCAAGCTATCATCTGATCCAACTTGAAATATTGCATAGGGCGTACTACATGATGGTCTGACTTCACAAAATAGGAAAAGCAGTGAACACATTGTGCCTATGGGGTTGTGGGATGGAGGGCACACTACTACACATGATCTGGAGCTGTCCCACCTGCGTCGATTATGGGGAAAGCTGTGTGACTCCTTGAAGGAAGCTGTGGGGGTGCACCTGGACTTACAGCCCTGGGTTGCTCTACTGGGGATTTGGGGTCCTACAGATCAAACACGAGGTCAGTAGCTGGTGGTTATTTTGGGCTATGTGGTGGCCAAACACAATATTGCCCAGAAATGGTGCAATGGGTTCCCCCCGACCTCTGCATTGGGAATCTGGTATGAAACAGTGCAAGTTGTGACTTGTACGTAAAGGAAGTGTCAACACACAAGAGTGGGCGAGATGATGCAGCAGGAAGTTTATGCACCAGGCACTGTACCCAGCATAAAAACCCAGAGGTGACAATCTAAGTAGAAAGTGATAGGAGGGATATGACAGCCTGTGCTGAAGAATGTGATGTGGATCTGTGCACAACGGAGCTATGTCAAAGAGAGTGGGACAGGGTACGGAAAGGGAGGGAGGTGATCTGATTGTGGCTGCTTTTTAGATGTGTGATGTGGCAAGAGTGTTGAAACGCTGAATTATCTATGGATTCTCTGTAGGCGATGCACAGTTACAATAAAAATACAAACTCTATTAATAAAATAAAATACATAAAAAGTCACACCTAAATTGGGATTGCAAATGGATACCAATTCATTATCTGGAGAAGGCATTTTCTAGGTCTCCCTTCCACATGCCGAATCGTTATGCCATGTTTCAGTGTTGGACAATAAAATTGGGTCAAAAAATATTGAAAAGTTATAGAGACCTCAGAGGAGGTGGTGACCCATTCACTGTGAAATAATAAATAAAACAAAAGATCTCTGGAGAACAGGCAGTGATCTATGGCACCACTGCCAACCCTCAAACCAAAAACAAAAAGCTTTTTTTTTTTTTTTTTTTAATGCAGCCCCGTTTCTTTTAAGAAAAACAGGCCGCATAAAAAAGTTTGCTTCTATTTAAAAGCTATCACAGACATGATGGTCTTGTTGACCATAGCAAGACACACTCCATTGATGGCCTCCAATCATAGTGTCACAATTTGCAACTTACCTCATTATTATTCATACAGTAGGTCAGATTGTGACACACTATGAGTTGGAATTGTACAGATCGACCTATTAGCAATTTTCAACCAGTTATTCATGCATCTGTTTCCTAAGTTGAACTTTCATTGAAAATGTAATAAAAAGAATTTACAAACAAAGAAAAAAATTAACTCATGTTTTCTCAGAAACACATTTAGTTTAAGAGTTTTATAGTAATGCACTTATAAGCATAAGTAGGGGAAGGCAAAGTATACACTAAAATTTGATGGAGGAGATTCTGTTCCACTTCTAATCCACCTAGGCACCAAATTTCTTTTTGCAAAATGCCTATTTTCACTTTGCAGGTGGACTAAGTGAAGCAGTGTATTCCAGGCCTGAACAATCCTGGGAGGGTTCAGATATCCAGCAATTAATCATTGTGGTGTACTGCCAGTAGTTTATCCCAATTGCTTGAAGTGCTCCGAGTTAGTCTTGCTGAAACTACAGCCTATTACAGGAACTGTAATTGGCAACACTTTAACAAGTTACAACTACTCTTTATGTTTGGACCAATCTGATTGGCTGCTATGGAGAGAATCAGAATGTCACTTTCAAGCGATTAATGAAAGTTTATTACAAGGTGTGGTCCGTTAATATCTCAGTGATTTATAACCTGCTACAGGATTCCTCCTGTTGCAGGTGTTTTGTCTGACAATGCAGACGTTGATCATGCAAAGACACATTTGTGAATTATGCTGTTTCTGCATCAACAAAAATATATATTTTAACCACCTCAGTTATGTGCTGTGTCTAAGAAATTATTAGAACAGAAAGTATAAGAAGAGATAGGGTATGCTGAATAATGTGAGAAAGAGTCTGAACATATGGGGAGAATGAGTTCCCTTTGTAGTGTAACTGAGTTGCGGCATTACCATTGTGTCAGAACAAAAAAGACAAGGACAGGTTCCCCGCTGCCTCATGCAAGCATGGATAAATGATGGGGTTTTAAGCAGGGAGCAGTTAAAAAAAAAAATAAAAAAAAAAAAAAAAACAACGAAACAGTGGCCAATCAGATTGGCCGAAACTCATTATTGCCTTCATAATCTGAAGCCTGGTGTGCAGTCAGATGAGCCAAAGAGGACTTGTTGACGACAGAACATGCTAAGCAGAATGGACAGTATTTAGTACATTGGCAAACCATGTGTAATCGGGTGGTGTCTGCCTGCGCTTTTTTCTGACAGAACCCATTCAACCTCTGGATACTAAAAAGGCATTCTAGCATGTGTTTGGCGATTCCTAAATGCACTGTGAGAGAAATACTTTTAGATAACATTTCTGGGCATGGTTCTCTGGGCTTGATCTGACTTGCCACAAAAAAAAACTACTTTATGATGCAAAACTAGGGAAGGATGTCTTATCTGTCTCTTTCCCTTTTTCCCGGTAGTACATTTCCTCCTAATCATAGTCTGAATTGCAGGGTTCCATCGCGGTCGGCCTTAAACTTTGACTTTGCCCTGATCGAGGTGCAACCAGCTGACCCGATTGGCACTTTTTGTTTCTAGGTTCTAAAAAAACAATAATTCTTTAAAAATTCAGATCTCCGGTTCCCCTTATCCGATTTTACTCGTTTTAGTGTCATTTTAAAGATAAAATTATAATCTATTTTTATAAATTGGTTTTGGATTTTTAAACTGTTTCCTGTGTTTTATTTAATTGCTATTTTGTGATATTTGAATGCTTTACACTCTGTCTCCTAAGTTAAGCCTTGACGCTCGTTGCCAAGCTACCAAGGGTTGAGCTGGGTTTAATTTACTGAGTCCTAACTGGACCTAAGTGGAGGTTAGTGGCCTATTGCTAAGTGTACGTACCTACCTGCCCTTACCAATAACCCATTTTCCAACAGTTTGTCAGTTGGATTGACTGGAGTAATGGATTTATGGCACCTATAGGGCCATATGGCACCTACATGGGTCCCCCATGGGCTGCAGCATGTATTATGCCCTCCATGGGAGCCCAAGCAAACTGTGACTGCAGGCCTGCCATTGCAGCCAGCGTGAAAAGGTGCATGCACCCTTTCACTACCAAGCAAGTCACCACTCTGGTAGGCCCTTCAGCCCAAGGGCAGGGTGCATGTCTCTAAGTGTGTGGGCACCCCTGCATGAGCAGGGTGCCCCTACAGACCCCAGGCCAGTTCCTGGACTCTGTAAGTGCAGAGAAGCCATTTTAAGGTATGTATGTAGTGGACACTGGTCAACACGAGTGGTCCAGCTACATAGTGGCTTCTCCGAACCTAGGCATGTGTGGTATCAAACATGTTGGAATCATGCCACTACACTGATTCCAGTGTTAGTTGCATGATACCATGTACTCTGGGGGTTCCTTAGAGGATCCCCCAGTTCTGCCTGTGCAGCCTTACGGGGTCAAGCTGCCAGCCCACGCTGCTGCTGACCCCAGGCACTGTTCTGCCCTCCTGCTTGTGAGCCAGGCTGAGAAGCAGAACAAAGGATTTCCTGCAAGGGAAAGTTGTGAACACCTCTCCCTGTGTATTAGGTTTCTAGAGGCTGGGGTGGCCTCTGAGCACCACCAAACTGCTTTGAAGGGCACATTTGGTGCCCTCCTTTCATAATCTGGTTTGCACCAGTTCAGGAACCCCTGGTTCCCACTCTGGCGCAAAACTACACAAAGGTTGTCGAAGTGACCACCCCCTGTCCAGGTCCTCCCCTAGGTATGTGCACAGAGCTCTGCGGGGTGCCATTTAATTCTGCCATCTTGGCAATAAGATGTGGAGAGGCCCCTGGGAGCATCGGACTGGTTAGACCATGAAGATGATGCCCTTCACCCTCTCTGATAGGTAAGACATTGCAGAGAGTGACCACCCCTGGCCAGGGTTACTTAGGGCCACCCTCGCGAGAGGGTCCTAAGATTTGTCGAGCAAGACTCTCCACGGAACTCTCTGCAAGACATCTTCTGCTCCTGACCTCTGGAACCGCTGCTGGTCTTTGTTGGAACCCAATAAGTCTGCTTCTGGTGGTAAGGTTCCCATTGCAACATTGTTCATCCAGATCCTGCAAGAATTCTGCAACATCCAAGGCTGTGCATCCCCCAGAGTCACAAGGACTCTGTTTGCATCTGCACGCACAAAGGAATCTCCCTTGGAGTGAAGGTGTCACTCACTTGCATCCGCAGTCATCTGAAGACAACGTTGACCGGCTGGTGCAGTCTGCTGTCCACGGACATCTGAAGATCCTGTAACACAGGTGGTGAGCCTGTGGCCTCCTCTATGTCCTGCTTGTCTTCTAGCCAACTTGGGAGACTGTGGGCCCCAGTTCCTGCCACTGGACTGGAACCCCTGTGCACTCTGCAAACCGAAGATCAGCCCCTGTCCTTCAACTCCTGTGACGTGGGACTTCTGTCTTGTTGGGCTGGTAAGGCCTCCTTGTGACTCCCTGTGTCCAGCGCCTGTGGGTCACTCATGGGGGCTCCATTGACTTCTGTTGGCCTTCCTGTGTGCTGACGGCCAGCCATGACTCTCCCTCCTGGGTGGAGTGTCTCCTAGACCTTACTGGTCCCCAAAATTTGCAGACTCTTCTTTACTGCCTGTTTGCATTTGCCAATGCTTGTTGGTGACCTGGCTGGTCATTGACCCTCCTGCAATCCAGCGACCATTGAGGGACAGCTCGTAGGTGACTCCTGGGATCTTCTGTAGCTCCTGGATCCCACAGCCAGACTTCTTTTTCCACTGATTTGCAGGAACTCCACCTTCAGGATGGTGGGCATAGCCATCTGCACCACCTGGGCACCTCCAAAGGTGCTGGACTCTGTCCCCTTCCTTTCCAGGTCCTCCATGTCCAGACTCTGTTCCTGAGTTCCACCAGCCTGGTCCTCGGGTCATGACAGCAGCAGGACAATCCGAGGCATCCACTGAATTCAGAGAGAGTCCCGTCTCCCCTCTCCATACAGGTCCCTGGTGTAGGTACTCCTGTGTTCTGGGTATCCTGGGGTAGGAGCACTCTCCATCCATGCTCTTGTCTGCTGATTTCCTTAGGGTTCACTGGAAGGGTCCTGAATTCTACAAACTACAACCACTGCTCTCTGTGTTAGTCTATGGGACAATTAGGTGGGTAACTACCTTACACCTGGTTGCTGAGGGCAACTACTGTACTTACCTTTGGTGTTTCTAACTGTCCCCAGTCCCTAGCTAACTACGACACTTACCTTGGTTGGGGTCACTGCTTCACATTCCACGTTTTTTTATATGGTTTGCATCCCCCCGATAGGGCCCTGTGTATTTTATGCTATTTTTGCTGATTATTTTGTGTATATATTGTGTCTACATATCTCCAAAGGTAGATATACCAATTCTAGTTTAGTATTCATGCTGTAATAAAGTATCCTTTATCTTTGCTACATGTGTGGTTCTTTCTTGTGAGTGAGTTACGGTCTGACTATTGTGGTATTGCAAGTGCCTTACATTCCTCCTGGATAAGCTTTAGCTGCTCGCCTCAGCAACCCCTAAGGGTTGCCTGGACTCAGTGTAGGGGATAGCACCATATGTGTACACCATAAACGGAGGCAGCCTCCTACATTAACCCCTCTAGCAGGCCTAAGAGCCCTAAGGCAGGGTGCACTATACCACAGGTGAGGGCATAGGTGCATGAGCAACATACCCCTACAGTGTCTAAGTCCGTACTTAGACATTTTAAGTGCAGTGAGGCCATATTGAGTATCTGGTCTGAGAGTTAGTCATTACGAACTCCACCACTCCATAATGGCTTCACTGAATACTGGGAAGTTTGGTATCAAACTTTCCCAGCACAATAAACCCACACTGATGCCAGTGTTGGATTTATTGAATAGTGCACCAAGCGGGCATCTTACAGATGCCCCCCATATTTTACCCAGTCCTTTAGTGCAGGACTGATTGGTCTGTGCCAGCCTGCCAGTAAGAGACGAGTTTCTGGCCACATGAGGTGAAAGCCTTTGTGCTCTCGGTGGCCAGAAACAAAGCCTGCACTGGGTGGAGGTGCTTCACACTTCCTCCCTGCAGGCCTCAGGCCCCTTGTTACAGTGCCCCAGGGAACTCCAGCTAGTGGAGTTGCCCCCCCCCCCAAATACAAAGCCCCACTTTTGGCGTCAAGTCCGGTAGGAAAATAAGGGAAAGCAGGAAGGGGTGACCACGTCCATTGTGTCCAGAACTCAGGTGACCCCCTCCCTGCAGAATCCTCCATCTTAGTTTGGAGGACAGAGACCAGAAGGGTGAGGTTTGTGGCATCCTCCCCAAAGGGAATGGGCACAAGAAGGGTGTAGCCACCCTTTTGGTCAGTAGGCATTGGCTAATGCCCTCTGACCCCTGTAACACCCCTAAATCCAGGATTTAAGGGCTCCCCTGAACACAAGGCATCAGATTCCTGGCGACCTCACAAGAAAGAAGAAGGACTGCTAAGCTGAACCCCCAGCAGAGAAGAAAGAAGACAAGAACGGACTTGGCCCCAGCCTTACCAGCCTATCTCCTGCTTCAGAGAACCTGCAAAAGAAAGCGACTCATCCTGCAGGTCAGTGACATCTGCCAAGCCTCCAGAGGACTGCCTGTATCACAGAGGAGCAAGAAGTCCCATGGACAGGGGCCCTGTCCAAGAAGAAACTACATCTAAGGACTCCAGAGCCTCCCCAGATCCGCGAGTCCTGACCATTCTGCATCCGACCCCCACAGCCTGTGTCCAGCTGGCCCAACCGACTAGAGAGGATCCCCAGGCTATTCCGAGCAAGTGCCCATCTTGAGTTAACCTCTGCAGTCCCCCACGATGATGCCTGCAGTGTGAATCCAGAGGACACCCTGACCGTGACAGCACTGGACAAAGATGCCTGACGCCAAAAGGTACACTGCACCCGCAGCCATCTGGCTTTGGGGAACCCGACCTCCGGTGCAGCAACGTTCAGCAGGCGGCCCTCCTACTTGTCCATCCTGTGGTTTTCTGGAACCGACCCCCTGGACTCAGCCTGTAGCATCCAAGTGACCCCCGGGGTCCCGTCATAGAAAAGCATTGGGAGCTCGATGCTGTGTTTGCACCCGGCCGCCCCCTGCATGCTGAGGGTGTGAGTTTGATGCTTACCTGTGGCCCCTCCCCGGTGCCCCTCTAAACCCCCCAGGTCTGCCCTCTGAAGTGGCGGGTACTTACCTGCAGGCAGGCCTGACTCTGAGTGCCCCCTGTTTCCATAGAAGCCCAAATTAAACTTGCCTCATCTTTGACCTCTGCACCCGGCCGGCCCCATTTTGCTGGTGGTGGGTGTTTGGGGTTAACTTGAACCCCAACCAGTGGACTTCCTAACCCCCGGAGACTGGCACTGTAAGTGTTCTACTTACCTGCAAAACGTACTAACTTTTCTTCCCCCCAGAAACTATTCTGAAAATTGCACTGTCAACTTTGAAAACAGATTATTGCTGTTTATTTACTGTACAACTTACCAATTCCAATCAAAGTGGTATTGATACATATGTGAAATACTTATTTATGTACTTACCTGCAACTTGAATCTTGTAGTTCTAGAAATAAATTAACAAAAGATAGGTTTGCTATATAAAAACAATTGGTCTGGAGTTAAGTCATTAAGTGTGTGCTTCTTCTATTGTCTGTGTGTATACAACACATGCTTTACACTACCCTCTCATAAGCCTAACTGCTCGACAACCCTACCACAAAAGAGAGCATTAGTATTATCTACTTTAGCCTCTTTTAAGCCTCTGGAGAACCCTTGGACTCCGTGGACACTATAGCTCATTTTGATATAAGATATACAGAGCTAGTTTCCTCCAAAAATACACACAAAAGGAATAATTTAGCAAATAAGATTATATTTAAAAAAATCTCAAACAAAAATACTGATTAAATCAACTGAAATTATGGTGTATAGCTGTATTTTTGAAAAATAATATTTGAAAATAATATACTTATTGTGCCCCCACAAACTCCAGTTCCATTCTCCTGGACTTTGTGAGTGCAGGGACGCCATTTTGCGTGTGTACTGGACATAGGTTACTACCTATGTCCAACTACATAATGGTAACTCTGAACATGAGCATGTTTGGTATCAAACATTTTGGAATCATACCCCAATACTGTTGCAAGTATTAGAAGTAAGATTTCATGCATTCTGGGGGCTCCTTAGAAGACCCTCAGCATTACTTACAGGGTTTTCTGGGCAGCACAGCTGCTGCCACCCCTCGGACAGGTTTCTGCCTCCTGCTGCTTGATCTTATCAAGCCCAGGAAGGCAGAACAAAGGATTTCCTTTGAGAGAGGGAGGTAACAACCTCTCACTTTGGAAATAAATAGGACTGGCTTGGGAGGGGTAGCCTCCCCAGCCACTGGTTTTGCTTTGAAGGGCACATTTGGTGCCCTCTGTGCATAAACCAGTCCACAGCGTTTCAGGGACCGCCAGTCCCTGCTCTGGTGTGAAACTGGACAATGAAAGGGGAGTGACCACCCCCCTGTCCATCACCACCCAAGGGGTGCTGCTCAGAGCTCCTCCAGGGGGCCCCTGGGTTCTGCCATCTTGATTCCAAGGTTGGCAGGAAACTCTGGGAGGATCTGAGTGGCCGGGCCAGGCGGGTGACGTCAGAAGCACCCTCTGATAGGTAGTTACCTGGTTAGGTGACCAAGCCCCCTCTTTGGGCTATATTGGGTCTTCTGAGGTGGTTCCTCAGATTCGGCTTGCTAGACTTCTGGCTACTGGAAGTGCATCTGGACCCTCCAGCAACCGACATTGCTGCTAACTTGGAAGAAGACTCTTCTGCAATTTTGTTTCTCCGGCTCCTGCCAGCTTTGCAACATTTCCCCAGCTGTACATCTTCAGAAGACTGCAACTCTTCAGTCTGCACAAGAAGAAGAAGGAATCTCCCTTGGGGTGAAGGCATCACTCCCCTGCAACCGCAGGTACCTGGCTACAACAAAGACTAGCTGTGTGGGTCTCCCCTCATCCTGAGTAGCATGGATCCTGCATCACGGGTGGTGGTCCGGAGTGGTAACCTTGGTCCTCTCTACCAGCTTTCGCACTTTGGTGGTGGTAAATCCTTTCCACTCCACACATGACAGTACCCCGTGTCCTTTGCAGCTGCCAATGCTTGTTTGCTTAATCTCCAAGGAGACCTTCAGGCAACTTGTAGCTCCAGCCCCCAGCACTCCCTCCTGCAACTCCTGGGCCTCTGCGTGGTCCTCTGGCGATGTGGGAGCAACTTCTGTGGTGCTGCGTGGGCTGCTTCAGCAACTTCTGTGTCCCTGTCCTGTGGGACACCTGTGGGTACTACCTCTGCTCCTGTGGACCTTCTATGACGTGGATGGTCCCCTGTGACTCCCCCTCCTGGGTAGAGTCCTCCTGGACCTTGCTGGTCCCCGGCAGCACCTCTTTCCCTCCAACCACGAGTTTACCTTTACCAAGGTTTGTTGGTGGAAATCCTTCACCGACACCCATCTACAATCCAGTTTCCAACATGGGACACCTTTTGCACTCATCAGGAACTCCTCTCTGGCTTCTCTGCTCCAGTGCTGACCTGTCTTCCTTCTTCGTCGACCACTTCTAATGTCTACCTCTGAGTGGGTAGTATCTCCTACTCCAGCTGGACGCCACAGGAATTCTGGTTTTGGTCCCCTCTCTCCACTGATCTCCCTCTACAGTAATCCACTGCTGGTTTCTTGTATTCTGTTCTGGGTGTCTTCTTTTTTTTTTTTTTTCATCCTTTGGGGTGGTTTTGGGGAAATCCAGTGTTTTACTCCTGAATTCCTGGTTGCTGGGGGCTACTGTATTACTTACCTGTGTGGTTTCCTAGTACTCCCTGCTACACAATTTACTTACCTAGGTGGGGGCCCTGTGTCCGCATTCCACCTTCTTAGTATATGGTTTGGGCTTCCCCTAGGGCCAATATTGCTTATTGCTGTTTTGCATTGTTTTCTAATCTTTTTATGCCTCTTACTGTTTATTAGTGTATATACTATATGTATAGTGTATTTACTTACCTCCTATTGGAGAGTTGCCTCTCTAGTATTTTCTGAAACTGTGTGCCACAAATAAAGTAACTTACTTTTTGTACAATCGAGTGTGTTCTTTCTTGTGTGTAAGTGCTGTATGACAGTAGTGGTATTGCATGAGCTTTGCATGTCTCCTATATAAGCCTTGGCTGCTCATCCACAGCTACCTCTAGAGAGCCTGGCTTCTAGACACTGCCTACACTTCACTGAGAGGGGATACCTGGACCTGGTATAAGGTGTAAGTACCATAGGTACCCACCACACACCAGGCCAGCTTCCTAGACTATTTGTAAATCACTTTCAGAACTTTTTTCTCCAGATACTAAATGACCCTTAGGAGTCTATGGACCTATTATGTACAACCGTAGCCCTTTAACAAAGCTTTTACAGATAGCGCACCTCTAGATTTGGTGGTAGGCTATACTTTTTTATTTTACTAAAAGTCTATGTATAAGGGGCTTTCAGCCAGTCCTCTTCATTCGCTGATTTGTTATTGCGTCATTCTCATTTGTATTCCACCCACTACAGTATATATCATGGAGCAGTTGATCAACCCACTTTAGCTAACTTCACTGTGAGCAACTGCATTCTGGCCTTTTACAAGGAGCACACCCACACACAAAATTGTTCCCTTGAGTGCCTGGCACTAGAATGGCCACTTGTGCTTTTTGAAATTAAGAAAAATATTTTTGCTTTCAGACAACATTTTTTCTTTTAGATTGACGAGAACTTGGCAGCTCCCCCAACAATAAAGGTTTGGAAAAACTGTGACAGAACAAAACAAGCTCTAGCAAAGCCAGAAGGGTGGCCAATGCAAGGCCTATTGATTTTGCCAATGCTTGTTATCAGTGCATGCGTAGTATATTAATGTATCAGTGCATCTTTTTGAAAAAATCTAATACTAACCTAACTTGTAAAAATGACTTGTTGTGCTCAGTGATATTTAGGCTATGTAGTTTTTTTTTTTTTCCGCACACCCGATATTTGTTTGTTTCACTGTCTTTAAAACACCCTTACCCACTCCTATCTTGAATCTCAGGAACGTGTTTATAGGCTAGGCTTTCAGAAATCGCATCAGTAGTTTTTGTTAGGGTCGAGCCTGCGTCGTATGCGCTTGCGCATGCGTATCGCTAGCGAGACGCTTTAGGTATTAGAAAAGGGCTCGGAGCCCCGTCGACGTCACGTAAGTGTCTTTCATTCGCACGTTGGCTTGCCTGTTAGAATCTGCTTGCTTTGATTAGTGGAAGGCACGCATACATCATGCCTTTTCCGGTGGTTAGCCCTCCTCGAACGCAGCGACCAAGTACAGAAAACATGCGAGGCTCGCTGTTTCCTGTCAGGTTTGTGGACTACTTTTTCTCTATTTTCGCAGCGCGATCTCGCTTGGCAGAAGTCGAGCGCTTTGCATACTATCGACCCTGTTACACAGTTAATTGCACTTTTGCCGGTTACGTTCATAATTGCACTTTTGCCGATAGGTATTATTACGAGTGAACTGTAGCAGCGCGATTGTGCTGTTTTTTTCTTTTAACGCAAGAAAAATCTGGTTGGGAGTTTACAACTGGTAATAGCTGTAACTCGGACAAATGCGGAATCCTAGTGCATTGCAAATGCTTGTTACTCTTGCTAATGTGTTAAGTTTGTTTATCTAACCGAAAAAGCGGAGTCATTAAAATTGGCGGCTGACCACTAAGAATGTATTTTCGGTGGCTCACTATATACGAAAGAATAATGATATGAAGTACTACCCTGCAGGCTTGAAACTAGGTACTTTAACTTGCCCACAATACAAGCCTTGCTGCCTGTGGAATTTGTTGACAATAGATGGCAAGGATGCCTTTTGTACAGGGAGTGAAACTTTGTTACGAAAAATGAGAAATATTGTATTTTCACGCTCTGAAAATGGAAGCCACTAAATTTGCCTTTTCTGAAATGTGGATACCTCATTTCCCTGGTAGAGCTGCCACATGTTTAACATTATTGGCAACTGGATTATCTCTAAAACAGGTTTAAGCATCGGAAAGGTCAGTTTCATGTGAAACGTGCAGTTTTACTACATGGCTACAGTTGCAAGCTATTACATAATTAAAAAAACATAAACCAGTATATAATCATGGTTACTTGATGCTCTGAGAAATGCATGACTAATGCGAAGGGTGTTCCCGACCACTAAGCGGTACATTGAAATAGAATAAATAGAAATGTGTTTGATAAATTTGTTATTTCCCTTCTCAGGTCACGTCCTTTAGTACACCTCCCACGCCGGAACGCAACAATCGTCCATCATTTTTCTCCCCGTCTCTTAAGAGGAAAGTGCCTCGGAATCGAATAGCTGAAATGAAGAAGTCCCACTCAGCCAATGATAGTGAGGAGTTCTTCAGAGACGGTGATGACGCTGGAGGTAAGGGACTAGATGATGGTAGGATGATAGATGTACAGGCATTGCCAAATTACAGAATTAAGGAATTATATCACAGGCTTGTCAAAGCATGTTTCCAGAGCAGTAACTCTTCTCAGATGAGCACAACATTTCACATCAAAGCCAACTATTTAAAGAAACTGATCAAACGCTCTTCATACCTTCAACGCTGTGTTAACCCAACTCAGCCAACCACAAATAGTATTGCAGTCACCTGTGCTGTTGTCATTAATATTGCTAACGTATGCTGTATATAAACCTTAAAAATCCACAACAAATTAGAATTTACAGACCTCAACCTTTCCATCAATACCACTACGACCAACCATTAAACGGACACTTCACCAAGCTAGAACTACTGTTGCTTCTCCAAATCATGTTGGCCTCAAGGCCTACATCCTATGCCAATCACAGCAAATGTGATAAATGAGTTATTCAAGGCCTAACATCGTTAATTCAAAAAATCATCAGTTCTTTCCTAAAATATATGCCTATCATCACTAAAGTATGGTCAGATCACGCACCCACGCCAAAGAAAGCGACCCTTGACTTCCAAATCCTCTGACGAATCTTGAAACATAAATATATAAAAGGTTGCCCTATCTCGCATATCTGAAAAATGAGGCGTTAAATTCAGTGTGGTATCTGGCTAAAATGTTACAGAAGAAGTTAAGGTGAAACGTGTGGCCAGGAAAAGGTACAGGGATGGGAGGAGTTAGCTGGAAGACGTGCATAGAGAGGTAAGTGCAGGTTGGATGCAGACTGGGGAAGTGCGGGCAATGATGAGTACAAGCAGGAAATGGCACCAGCAGGTAAGAAGCTCAGGCAGCTAGCGGTTCAGGTTGGGGGCAGCGGAGAAAGGTACAGGAATGGAAAGGTGTGTGGAGGGAGAGATGAGTGCATGGGGAGGTGCACGCGGTCATGAAGAGGTATGGGCATCATGAGTTGCAGCCAGGGAGGTGCACACAAAAATAGGTGGTGGATGGCTGTAGTAGACTGACCGAGGTGCTTGCAGGTAGAGGTGGTTGATGCATGCAGGCTGACGGATGCGGGAAGAGACGGGTGCAGATAGAAATGGGTGTGGGATGAGTGTAATCAGCGGTCTGTGTAGGGAAGCAGAGAGATGGTGGTGAAATGTGCAAATCATGCCACATTCAATACAGAAACACCAATAATTAACAACAAAATACTTGCTGTCTGTAATTAAAATGTGCCACTTATGGACAACATGAGAGTTTCATAGAACGCAACCCTCAGTAACAATGTTCGCCTATTAGCTGGAAAAGAAATATGTGTGCGATCTCGTAGAATACTTTGAGAAGGTTGTAGTTTTCAGCTTTAGTTGTTTTCAGAAAGCCTATGTGGGTGCACGACTTGTTATAAAAACCCGCTGCAAATCTGGCGCTTGCTATTGGTTACAAAATGACAATGTGGCATATTAGTGAAACTTTGACAAATTGCCATTTTCTGGTGCATTTGTCAGAAAGTCTATGTGTGTGCTCATCTTGTTATAAAAAACGCTGTGGGTCTTTTTTTGTAATATTTTTGACAAATATGTTTTAGTTAAACCATTTCTGTTTACCCGCCATATTGAGAAATCCTTGATATTATATGCATGCCTTTATTGAGCTTTCTACACTGTCAACAAGACACCGATTATGGGATTTTGATATAGAATTTATGGCAATGAGGTCTTTGGAAAACGAAACCAATTCGTAGCCATGTCTAAAAACGAAAACAAGCGGTTCACTAAATCCCTGCGCCTAAAAGTGCACAACCTGAGTTGAATACTGCAGAGAAGTCCCTCAGGAGTTGGGCTGAAGTCGTAAGGTTTGAGTTCAGCTGAACCCCCAGGGTTTGTTGATGCTGTTGCCAATGTACTTTGCTATTTTAGTCTGCATTACATGTAGCTAGAAGCCATTTATTTCCAATGGTGCTAAGAGCAGTGCTGAATAAAATGCTTTGTGTCCACTCATATGACAATGAGCCTTAAAGAACATTATTAAAAGTATTACATTAGTGGAGCTCCTGGGCAACAAAAGGCCATTTAATCATGTGGAGGGAAGTGGCTGTCCGTGATATCCGACTGCAGTTGCCCAACACCCTTTTACTTTCCCACCATAATATAGAATGAAAGAGATGGCGATTAGAATTGGTGTTTAGCAGTGGAAAGCTCCACGTTGCTTTAGGCTCCCTGTGCTCGCACAGGTCTTGTGGTGTTACAGGAGGGAGGTGCTGAGACGAAGTGTGGATTCAGGGAGTCTGTATTTCACATCTGTATACCTATCCCCTTGTCTCCATGTGGCACTCCTCCCAGGCTATTACTAAACAGAATCTTTATACACCACTGCATAGGGTTTCAGTGTGTCAATGCAGTATCTCTGATGTAGCAGAGGTGTTGGGGCTTTTAGATGTTAGAACATTTGAAATGGTACCTTTGCCCATCATTATTATTAACCTTTTGTCTACTCAACTCAAACCTTAATTATCTGAGAACCTAGCTTCAGGCGCACGTGTAACGAATGGAGACTATTGGTGGTTCAAACGCGTTTTCATCCTTCACAGGACTAAGACACTTCCCTAAAGTCGATGGACCTTTTGACCCAGTAAAGACTGTAGTGAAACATATACCAACATTAACATCAACATGTCAATCAACAAATTAGACACCATGACCTATGTGGCCATGGAAGAAAAACTCTAAGCAGTAAAAGTTAAAATCTTTATTTTTTACAACCAAAAAACCAAAGTCATGTAAATAGTGCGCAAAATCAAATTGTAAAGATAAATGAAGACCATTCGCTGACCAAATCTCCGGAACAAATTTAATCTGCTAAGCATCAACATAATTAAACGTTCAAGAAAAATTACACATATTAATAGTGTAAGTACTTGAACATCAGTAACACATTTTAGATCAGACAGAGTATACATTAATCAAATTAAAATGCACAGAATTATAATCAGGAACTTTGGATACCTATGTTCTACCTACAGCTATCCAAATTAGGACATGCATGTGTGGGAGTGGGCTAATCATCAATCTTGGGCTGAATTTTAACAAAGAAAAAGAAAAATATGTAAGTGTCAGCATGCTAACGTCTAACAAAACAGGTCAAGGGAAAAATAACATTGCATTAGAATATACCTCTCCTTAGGACAGCAGGCAATTCAGTTTTCATCAGCAAAACATATCAGTAGTCCATTCAAAACCGCATTAGGGGATAGTGCAGAACATGAGCTGCACATAGAAATTAGGAAAGTCTGTGGGACAAGTTACCAGCATGAAATTCAGAAAGGGACACCCTCTAAACTTACTCAGTCCTCCCTTAGTTAAAATCCTACAAACAGTACGATTGGTCAGTTCGATGAGTCCACATTATGCAAAAGGGGCAATACCCAATTAGAATCTTAGCCCAAACTGAATCTGCAACTTTCGCATCCTTTCCCAGGACTTGGTTAGAAGACATCTCTCCTTTCCGTGTGACTCCAGTAATATAACAACTTTGTGCATCACTTGTTGCAAATCACATTCTCTCTCATGGCATCAATTATCTTCCTCCGCTCTCATGAGAAAAGCTCTGTTGAACAATAGTACTACTTTACATCCAGTTTGTAACATTCTTGATGTATCAATTCCTGGGTACAGTGAAATAAAACTTACACATAGGACAGTAGGACTCTTTACTACTTGTGAGAAGCAACCTAATGGAAAAATTCATGTTAGGGAAGAAAAAATAATTCAGCATTCATGTGACTACAAATATGAAAACATCAGGCCTAGTTATGCTAACACAAGAAATATATTACATTTATAACATCATTAATGAAATACACATAATATGCAAATTAATAACTTCTATGTTAATAATACTTCATCTAAATAAGCAAGAGCATTTTATTAATAGTTGTAATCTTTAAGACATCACATTAAGTATGACAAAGACGTGCTTTTATTTTTCTGCTCACATATAATTCTATACTAATAAATCATTAAATATCACAAATCTAATAATTTCTTTACCAACAGTTACTCTAAAATTGATTATACTTCAATATTGTATTAACTCATGTTAGCACGTTGTCAATTCTGGTAGGCACAATGTTCTTTCTAAACCGGGACACTTTCAACTTGCGTGACAGTGCAATTATGTGTGTGTTAGGCTTAAGAACATGAATATATATGTCACCAAATGCTGACGTCTGGTGCAATAATAAAATGTACGCTCCAACAGTGGATAGTTGCTATTGTGTCCTGCACTGTTTACTAGCACTCTCCTCCTGCTGTGTTCCTGAAAAGCATCTTATTTATTTGAAGGGGTGCTCCCACAAACCATTTGTTGGAGCATATTTGTATGTGAGCCAGTGAAGGTATTTTCCACTCTGCAGCATTTTACATTTCACTGTAGTTGAAGAAATGTTCTGCAAGTATAAATTACTTTGTGTGGTTCAATGTCGGAGGAAATGGAAAGGTAAAATAGCAGCAGCTTCTGTGAGTTTTCTAAAATCTGAACAGAGGCTGTGAAAAAGTTGATTTATAATTGTGGTGGATGGTGGTCAACCAGAAGCAATAAGGCCATCAACTTGTTAGCTCCAGTTAAAGATTTCAGAAATTTAAACCTAAGCTCAACCCCTGGTACAGGCTTAATTCACAAAAGTATGTACAGCATGTTGAAGTACCAAAACAGTAAAAAAAAAAAAAATCAAAAACACAACCCAATAAAAATCAATCTCCAATCTATAACAATAAAGAATAATTTCATTAATAAAATGGCACCAAAATAACAAGAATTAAATAAGGGTAACCGAAGATATGAATTAATAACGTTTTAAATCAAAATAGTGGCAAAAAGCCCAAAGGGCCATTGGGTGTCAATGATTGCAGTAGATCGGGACCTAGAGGCCACCTGAGGCTGACGGCAATGGATTGAGGGTAAGATAAACCAACAAGGTTCGACCAAGAAGGTGGTTTTACTTTTTGGCTTAGTCTTTTTTTCTCAAAGTCAAAATCTTTCAGCAGGCTGTATCTGAGCAGGTGGCTCCACAACATTAGATGAGGTCCAGGTGAATCTGTTGATTCTGGTGGGAAAAGCTCAGAGTGGGAGAAGTTCAAATTTCCATGCTCAGGAAAGTTCTTTCGCCGGCCATATATTTTGGTATCTGCTCCTAGTCACGATTTTTATCTTTGGACATAGTCTGTTTGTTTAACGTTCAGAATCCTCCATAGAGGGCTCCACAAGGCCATATACCTTCTCCATGACGTCCAGCTGGAACATATTTACTGCTGCAGAAAGAGTCCCAAGTGGGAGAGGAACCTGTTTCTTCAGCTCAGGGGCAACACACCTTGGGCTGATTGGCTTGGCAGTTCTGTCTAGGTCCTCCAGAGGTCTGAGGTTGCTTATTTTTTAAGTCCCAGGTTTTTCAGCAAAGTTGCAAGAAGTCTAGTTAGACACAGCCAAGGGTCCCAGGACTTCAGGAAAAGCACTTTTAGTTTCAAGACTCACTCAAGTAGAGGCCAACAGCAGTGTCCAGGTCTGGTCCAGTTGCCACTGGTCAGCTGGGCAGTTCAGGAAAAGATCTCTTGCAGCTTGATATATGCCTGTAGCTTACATAGGAGGTAAGGCAACTGACCTGTGAAGTCCATTTCTTTGTCCTGCATAAAAGTGGGAGCAGGTCCAGACTTTCAGGTCTCCTCACAGGTCTCAAACAGCAGATGCAGTCCTCCTTTTTATAATTTTAAAGTTGGTAGTGTTCTGAAGAAGGTGCAGAGGCTGCCACATTTATGCTTGGCACTAGCCTGTTTGGGGTGGGGGAGAGAGGGGTGAGTGCTGCCCCCTCCTTAATCTGTAGGGTAAAGGTTTCCAGAGGTAAACCTATCCTCTTTTGCAGCAGTTTCTGTGTGACCTAGCACACACAAATTCATAGTGCCCTTCTCTCACTAAATCCACACTGGAGAAACCTGTCTTTCCTTGTGCAGAGCATGTGTACCCAACCAGCGGTGTGGCCATGGTATAACATCTCCCATAAACAAAATGTGGTGATAGAAATAAAATCTGTATTATGAACCTACATAAATCTTGGATAGAACGTACGTCACTGCACAGAAAAAAGAAAAGAAGTATTGCACATGAAAAAAAAAAGTGTCAACTATGTGCCCAAAATCGTGATGTTCTGAACAGAGAGGATGTCAACAATTTATTCAGGTAGTTGGTTCTTAGCCATTTGAAGGTGTGGGTGCTATTTATGAAATAGTCCCTGTTCGAAGTACAGGAACTCCTTAGTTTTCAAAATATTTAAGATAATTTTTAGTTTTTTTCACTGGGCAGAACCTTTCACGTGTCTTCTACAACTTCACCTTTCTGTGTAAAAAACAGTTATTCAATCTTGCTTGTGTGATCCTAACTTCTTTCTGTTTTGAAAGGATAAGATCAAATACTGTTTTTGCCACTTAATTTTTTTTTCCGAAAATATTTTCGCCGAGATGAACGCATTAAAGATGTATTCCTTCACCAAGCCCGCTTGGCTAAGGCTTGATGGTAATCTCCCTTGTGATTGTGGTATTAGATGTTAAAATCCATTCTCTGGGCCTTAACTGACATTTCCGCATCTCCTACAATTGCTCGCTGAGGTGGGGCTAACTTCAAAGAACATGTGTTCTTCTTTCCGTTTAGGATGGACCTGAGTCTACTGACATTTTCCCATCTGAAGAGACATACCTTTTTGTTAGAGAAGACTTGTGAAGAGTCCATTGTTATTCCTTTTAAAGACTTTCCTCGTTAGCAGAGCAGAGGTCATTCGGGATTCTAGTCACTTTAAAAATGCCAGATATGTGACACGCCTAACAAGCCGTTTACATTCAGTTGCTTTATTATAGACATATTCTAAACTTTTTGTCACAGTGATGAATAATTGGGGTCGAGACCCCACAAAATGTCTTGGAGAATCGACGCACTTTGCATTTTTCTTCACTTTTCGTGTTTGCTTTTCCAGAAAGAGCCTCGAAGTGGGGTTTATTCGATTATTAGATTCTAAGAAAAGGATATAAACAGAGCAGCTGCTTCATCCGCTGACCGCCCGGCAGTCGGGGCATGGGCATTGTTCCAGCGAGCAGTGCTCTAGAATATCTAAAATGTTTAAAGTAAAGTATTAGTCTGCAAGTAACTGAAAAAAAACACTAATTTATGCTGCTTTTTTATGTTGTTTGTGGAACTACAGTCTTTTTAATCAAGGGAGGCAGACAGAAACCCCACTGTTAGTTGCTTTTGTGCTCCCCTTTTGCCCAGTACGCATTCCAATGACATAACCTTCAGCTAGTGGGTCATATACTTGAAATGCATTTCTCTTCTAATCTCTAGTCTAAATTTATTTTTATTTCTGCCTCTCTCGCTTTGTTTATGTTTTGAATCAAAGTTATTGCCATTTTGACATGTTAACATAATTATAAGCAAAATAGTAACAAAAGCAGGACAATTCAGCAAGTGACATTCCTGGAAATATAATCCTGTAAAACAGGTGCACATTTCAAAAGTTTGACATATCTTTTCCACTAAAGCAGCAAGAAAGAGATATTAGCAACCAGCCCTACCTTATTGGGTTTCATGAATGAATGATATTGAAGTAGCCCTTCTAACGGCTCCAGATTTTTTTATGTTTCTGGAGAAGTCCATTCCATGGGGCCCTCTTATAACATATATTTGTCCAGGCCCTTAAGTCAGTTGTTTATAGAAAGTGCTTCTTTGTGTCTTCAGTTTTGTGCTATGTCCCTTTTGGGTATCAACAAAGCCAAGTTGATAATTCGTCAGGTGATTTCAGGTTCTTCAACTACACAGAGGGCACTTTTGAGTCAAGGTTCGCCACTACAAAACCAGCTTAAGGGCTCCCAGCCTGCCCCATTCAGAACATGCAACTAACACGATAACCCCACACCAGGTTGTTGTGGACTTGGCTAGTCTCTGACATCATTGGATTCAGTGATGTCAGAGAATAGAAGGGAGATGTCCCGAGGATTCTCGGAGGGACGGTTGGGAATGGAAGAAAGCAGTGAGTAAGCAGCTGGCACTATTGTGGATGCTGTACAATAAAGACTTTACCAAACAAGTCTTGGATTCATGGACTGACTTGTAACAGTGGCGACGAGGGTCTACAGCATCCACAGAACCTGGCGTGTGATGGACTGACTACTGAGCTGATTCTGTGCTGTTGTGAAGAAGTGCTGCACTGATATTGCAAGTATTTCAGTGCTGCGCTGATATTTCTAATAGCCCAGCGTTGATACAAGAACGGTGATACTGCAGTTTTTGTTCCCTCCCTATGTTCAGCAAACTGAAGTGCCGACTTACAATTGTGTCGAGTGGCACTGCTGGTTGGTGTGCCGTGAAGTTCCTGAACTGCGGGCCCTGCAGAGAGAAGGTATTTCGCTGCATTCATTTTTTTATAAAGGCCATGGCGGTGGCTCGAGCTGTGTTGGTGGCAGTGGCTTGAACAGCGTGTGTCGGCTGTGTTGGCAGCAGTGGCTCGAGCGCACGGTTGAAGCTGTGTGCAATTTGAAAAAGAACAAGGAACCTCGCAGCGCGCTCCTAAGTCCTCGTGCGCGGTGCGCAAGAGGCCATAGCGGTGTTCTAAGAGCGGGCGGTTGAAAACTGCGCAATTTAAAAGAGAAGATACCTCGCAGAGCGCGCTCCTAAGTCCTCGTGTAAGGTGTGCCAGAGGTTTAGTGGCTTTCCAAGACTCAGAGCAATGAGACTCAGTGCTGAGGAGCCTAAGAGCAATGCGAACAACACGAGTCTCTCCCCTCCAACTATTGATTTCACACTGAAGCATCGCGAGATTGATACGGATGTCAGATCTTGCGTGTTTTACCAGTGACTAGACTGCTAACTTTCATTTTTCTGTACTACAGAACACATTCACATATACTTTGTGTACATTTTGCTTTTGGATATATATATATCTTATTGAATGGAAGGAAAGTCAATTTATGATTAACATAACTTTATGACTTAGGCACTTAGAGGATTTTGAGTATTTCACTGTATTTATTCATTATTAATTTTATTTTCTTGGTGCATATTTTTACACTATGTCTCAAATGGCTACTCTTAGTTTGTCTCAACCACCACAATTTTTATCTGAACGTGGGGAACCCGTTCTACCATGGAAAAAGTGGATTAATCTTTTTGAATCTTACTTGATTGGCATTGGTGGAGAAAAATTTTCACCAGCAAGAGAACAAGGAATTCTTCTGCATAATTTAGGTATTGAAGGAAGGAATATCTATGACAGCCTTGATTTAATTACGATTGGCACTGCAGATGGTGACCCCAGAGATGTATATGATATGTCAGTTATGATGTTGAAGAAACACTTTGATACCCGAATAAATGTAGCCATGGAAAGACATAAATTCTTCATGAGAGCACAAGCTTGAGATGAAAGAGTGGGGAATTACATTGCTTCCCTTAAGACATTAGCTCAGACTTGTGAATTTGCTGGTTTAACTGACTCTCTTATCAGGGATCAACTAGTAAGATGTACCAATAATCCAAGAGTACAAGAAAAGTTGTTAGCAAAAAATCCCTCTCTGGAAGAAGCCATCGCTATTGTGGAAAGTTTTTACAGCATGCTACTTCCTGGGTTAAGGAAATGAAGAACACCACCTCAAACTGTTTAGCTGATTCCTTGGTTAATTCGGCAGTAGCTAGAATTTCCACTCAAGAAGGTTTACAAGAAAGGAACATCATACAGAAATCAGTGGCATATCATCTGAAAGGGGCAGTGAAATGGGCAAAGTACCCAAACTTAAATGTTACAAATGTGGCAGCTCTGGACATTTAGCGAACAATCCAAGATGTTTTGCTAGGAATGTCAACTGCAGAAATTGTGGGAAGAAAGGACATTTAGCAAAAGTTTGCAAAAATCAGAAGATAAATGTGATAGATGAAACAGTGTCAAGTCAACAGTTGATCTTAAATGTGAAGTGTCCTGATATTCAAAATTCTGCTATAAGTAGTGACACCAAGTTAGTTATGCCAAAATGTGATGTAGAGATTGATGGTAAAGTTGTTCCTGTCCTTGCGGATTCAGGATCTCCTGTTACCTTAATAGGGGCTAAAAACTGGGAGACAATTTTTGGTAATGACCACATTGAACTTCTTCCCCCTGACATTAGCCCCCTAGGTTATGGGGGACAGAGGATTGATTTATTTGGCTATTCTTTGATGACAATCAAATTCAAAGGGCGTGAAATGGTAGAGAAAAGTTATGTGGCCAAACGAGGAGACAATTTGGGGTGGAGACATCAAAAAGATCTGGGCATTATTCTCAACCCAAATTCCCCTGAACAAGTCCTTTCCATATCTCATATAGGAAATGATGCCTCGATTATAAATGAATTTCCTGAGGTGTTCAGTGACAAATTGGGGTTGTTGGCAGATTTCAAGCATAAAATCATTCTTAAAGCTTCTGCTAAACCAGTGGTACACAAAGTAAGGAAAGTGCCTCATTTGATGTTGTCTCCATTGCAGGATGAACTTAATAGGTTGCTAAGTCTGGGTGTTATAGAGGAAATTGAAGCCTCAGAATGTTTGGCTCCCATTGTTTTGGTTCCCAAGGACAATGGTTCTAAAATTAGAATGTGTGTGGACTTGAGAGGTCTCAACCAGTGCATATGGGTAGATCGCCAACCTTTGCCGAACATTAATGAAACTTTAACCATGCTTTCACAGGCCAAAGTATTTAGTGTGTTAGATCTATCGGTGGCCTACCATCAAATTTTACTTCATTAAGACTCGAGACACTTAACTTCTTTTGTTATGCCTTTGGGAGATTTTCGGTTTATTAGAATGCCGTTTGGTTTAGCGTCGGCTGCTGCGTGTTTTCAAAGAGTGATGAAAGAAGTGCTTAAGGGTTGTAGTTCTGTCCTATTCTTTCAAGACGATATGCTAATATATAGTGAAGGTGAAAAGGAGCATGATGTTGCTCTCAGAGCAGTTTTGAGGAGATTAAAAGAAAAAGGGTTAACTTTAAAGAAGGAAAAAGTTGGCACAGTTTCCTATCTGGGGCACACCATTTCTGGTGATGGTATCAAACCTAAAGTGACGCTGGCTAAGCCTATCATATCAATGCCCACTCCTTCTGACAGAGATCAAGTGCGCTCATTTCTTGGTCTAGCGGAATACTACTCAAAATTTATAAGAAATTTTGCGAGTGTAGTCCAACCTTTAAGAGCCATGCTAAAGAAAGGTGTGGATTTTGTGTGGTCTTCGGAGTGTGAAGAGGTTTTTAACATTGTTAAATCCAGAATTGGAGAGATGCCTACACTGGGCCATTTTGATACCAGGAGGAAAACCTTGTTGTCCACAGATGCCAGCCTGAAGGGTTTGGTTGCAGTCCTCTCACAGTTGGTTGATGGTGAAGAGAGAGTAGTGGCTTTTGCCTCTCGTTCTCTTAGAGAGGCAGAAACACGCTACTCGGTAATAGAGCGGGAAGCTTTCCATGCAATTGGGCCGTTAACCATTTTAAGTACTATCTTTGGGGGTTACCGCTTGTAATTAGAAGTGATCAAAGGCCTTTGGTACAGATGTTTTCGTGCCGTATTATAGAGAACACGACTCCTCGTATGAAACGTTGGGTAGAAGATCTAATGGAATATAATTTCCATGTGGAATATCTCCCAGGGAAAGAAAATATTCCGGCAGATTTCCTTTCTAGGTTACCTTTGACGGACCACACTACAAATGATCAGATTCCAATTTTGTGGGTCAAGGAACCAGCTATTGATAAAGATGGATGGGAGTCAGAATGTGAGCGGGACACAGTTTGCATACTTGTTTCAGAATATGTTGTGAGGGGTTGGCCTGATTTGTGCAATTGTCCAGATGGTGTTAAAGCATTTTGGAATGTCAAAGATGAATTGAGCATTGTTGGAAATTATCTGTATAGAGGTGATAGGTTGGTTCCTCCAGTTGGGTTGTATGAGAGATTGATCAATTTAGCCCATGAGGGACTTTTGGGCAGGAACTTAACCAAATCTAGTGTCAGAGAATGCCATTGGTGGCCAGGCCTGGATAGACAGG
This sequence comes from Pleurodeles waltl, assembly GCF_031143425.1. NCBI lineage: Eukaryota > Metazoa > Chordata > Amphibia > Caudata > Salamandridae > Pleurodeles > Pleurodeles waltl. The sequence continues at coordinate 256,486,202 of NC_090442.1, forward strand.
TTGAAGCTATTGTAAAGAATTGTATGTATTGTGCAAGGAGTGATAAATCCAAAAGTATAAGAACTGCTCCTTTATCCCCGGTTTGTGTTCCTGATGAGCCATGGTGCAAACTAGGTTTAAATCTTGTGGGACCGTTTGAAACTCTACCTCACAATGAGAGATTTGTAATTGTGTTAGTTGATTGTATGTCCAAATGGGTCACTGCTAGTTGTGTAAGTGCTATGACCCCTAAAGTGGTCATAGAGTTCTTAACTGATGTTTTTGCATGTGAAGGTATTCCGAAAGTAATAGTCACTGATAAAGGAGTCCAATTTACTTCACTCAAAATGAAGAATTTTCTCAACAATTTGGCCATCTCTCACTTTCACACTGCTTTATATTCCCCTCAAGCCAATGGGTTGGTTGAAAAAATGAACCAGTTGGTAGTAGCTAGTGCACAGACTGCCATGGACAATGGCATTCCTTTAAAAACTGTTCTCAGGGTAAAATTATGGGCTCACTGGAATGCTCCTAATGCTGTTACGGGTATGTTCCCCCATCAGAATATTGAGAGGTAGATTGGCGGTTCGAAGCTTAATCCCTTTTGGTTATTAGCTGATAAGGAGTTTGGGGAATCACCTGTAGGCAAAGATACCATCCAACACCGAGTTATTGGGAATCAAGCAAAATATAAGGAAGCATTTGATGCTAAACACGGTGCTCATCAAAGGTTGTGGCACGTAGGTGACATGGTGTATGTTAAAAAACCTTTTTTGGTCAAAAAAGGGGGCGTCCAAGTTTATGGGACCGTATAAAATTGTGCAAGTAAGAAGGAATGTTGTTCTTGAAGGGGGTTATGTGTGGAGCATGTCGCGCTTAGCCAAATGTGTGAATGATAGACCAATGACTGAGAGATTATATAAGGAGGAAAATCTTGGTGGATCTGATCCAGATTCTGGAGAGAAGATTAAAAGGAGTGTAAGGAATAGAACAACTCCTAAATACTTAGAGGACTTTACATGTTAAAGAAGCTATGACAGGATCACACACCGTGTGATTACATGTTGATCACATATTGATTACTTACGGTCATTTCATTTTTATTTTCACTTGCATTAGCTGTAGCTGCATTTTTTGCCAATGAGCCTCTTTGTATTCTTTATGTTATTGTGTTTGTAATGTTATTGAAATATAGTTAAGTTAAGTTATTACTATTTCTATAGGAGGGAGATGTGTTGTGGACTTGGCTAGTCTCTGACATCATTGGATTCAGTGATGTCAGAGAATAGAAGGGAGATGTCCCGAGGATTCTCGGAGGGACGGTTGGGAGTGGAAGGAAGCAGTGAGTAAGCAGCTGGCACTTTTATGGATGCTGTACAATAAAGACTTTACCAAACAAGTCTTGGATTCATGGACTGACTTGTAACACAGGTGTTGAGTCTTGCCTTCCAGGTATGCATGTAAGACAATTGGAGAAGGAATATTTTTCAATGTGCTACAGTCTGTCTTATGTAATTGATTTATTGCAGGTAATTTAATCATATCAAGTGAAATCTCACAGAGAAAGCCACTTTTCTAGCCACCATATTTGCATGCTTCTCCTCCTTTTCGGACAATATCCCAAGATCAGCTTCCCATCTGATGTTCAGTTTTAAAAATGTGTCTGGATCACCAGGGACCAAGAGACTTGTTTGCAAAGTCCTAACTTCGTCTCTAGTTAATTGAACTCCAGGATTATGGGGGTTATTACAACTTTGGAGGAGGTGTTAATCCGTCCCAAAAGTGACGGTAATGTGACGGATATACCACCAGCCGTATTACGAGTTCCATAGGATATAATGGACTCGTAATACGGCTGGTGGTATATCCGTCACTTTACCGTCACTTTTGGGACGGATTAACAACTCTTCCAAAGTTGGAATAACCCCCTATGTCTGTTTATATTTGATGTGGGCAAGGACATGATATAGTTCAAGATATAAACAAAACCGAGTGGTTTATATCTCATACTCTGATTGTAATTCCGCAAATAGTTTAATGTGTCTGTGTGTCATTCAGTTTTGCTGTCAAGATGTAGTTCCATCCTGCCAATCCTTCCACACCCCCACATGCTTGACTCATGTTGCCACCCACAAGGACATCTCACTAGCAGATTGGCATACTAACACTCTCAGCACCCCTTTTTGTATTTTGAATCCTGTCTGCTTGGTAGCGGGAACCCTGCAGAAGACTTCCAGCATAGATAGCATGCAGGGGGGTATTTCCCATGAGTGCCCCATTCTGATCTCTAGGTTGTGATTCTAAGCAAACAAGCAATTATTTAATACAGTCAAGTATGCCACCCAGTAATGTGTCTTAATGTTAGCCATTCCATCCCTCCACATAAAATGACTGATAAAACTTTCACTTGGAAGTCCTTCTCCTCTTATGCCGGCTGCAGCGCGGCGAGGACAGCGACCTCCGACCCTACTTTGAGCAGGTAGGTCGCTTCCATCACACTTCGCTGCCGCCAGCTGCCACCTGTTCCAGACCAGACTTAGCCAGTATTTCCCTTTGTTTTCTGCACCCTCGTAGCCGCTGCGTCCCCGCCCCCCTCCCTCCTCGAATCCTTGCCTTCCGTCTCGGTTTCCCTGGTGGCCCGCCCCCCCGCTCTGCCATTGGATCACGCCACCCTCCTCCCAGCTGACACACCCTCCCTCCTTCCCTCTTATGCCGGCCGCAGCTCGGGCGCGCTGCTGGCGTGCCAAAGGCAAGCCCGTCTGCGCCCGTCCGCGCCGAGACCGCGCCTAGCGCCAGACCCCCTGGCCAACACGCCCTCCACACTACCTGTAACCATTACACCGCCGACGAACTCCATGCCTTAAACCCAGATCGTTCCTCCATCTGCTACCAATCCACACCAACGCACACCAGAGGACCTTTGGCTTGCAACGCCTGCAAATTCACCTGCAAGCCAACACCCGAACACCATACCAAAACAACAGACTGCCACCTAAGATGCATCCTGCTGAACACCCGCTCCGTCCACAAACATGCAATTGAACTCTGGGACTTACTGACCACCCACTCGCCGGACGTCGCTTTCCTCACCGAAACACGGATGAACCCTGCCTCAGAACCAGACATAGCAATAGCTATACCAGATAATTACAAAATCACCAGAAGAGACCGCAACAACAAATCAGGAGGATGAATCGCCATAGTCCATAAAAACACCATAAGAATCTCCACCAACTCCGACAACATCATCAAGTCCGCCGAGCACCTCCACTTCACCATCTACGTAAATGCCAACAACACACTCAGAGGAACACTGGTCTACAGACCTCCCGGCCCAAGACCACAGTTCTGCGATGATATCGCCGACACCATCAGCTCCCAAGCCCTCACCTCAACGGACTACATCCTCCTAGGCGACCTGAACTTCCACCTAGAAAATAACAACGATACCAACACCACAAACCTAATCGACAACCTTGCCAACCTCGGCCTCAAGCAACTTGTCACTTCACCGACCCACTCCGCAGGTCACACACTCAATCCCATCTTCTCAACCAGCAACCACGTTGCCTTCAGCCACACCACCGAACTCTACTGGACAGATCACTGATGCATCCATTTCTCCTACCAGAAACCAGTCACTCACAACCGCCCCGACGAAGCTGGAGCAAAATTTCCACAGACCAACTGATCTCCACCCTCGCCCAGACCCCCCCCGGGACCCCAGACCCCAACACAGCCGCCACCAACCTGCACCACTGGATTGAAGACTGCGCCAACACCCTTGCACCGCTCAAAAAACACCCTAACATCCAGCACAGAATCAAGGCCAGCTGGTTCACCCCAGATTTAAAGGAATCCAAACAACAATGCCGCAGAATGGAAAAAAGCTGGCGCCGTGACCCCACCACCTCCAACCGCATCACCTTCAAGGAGGCCCTACGCAGACATCACCAATTGATACGCACCGCCAAAAGGACCCACTTCAAAAACCGCATCAACACCAACGCTCACAACAGCAAAGAACTCTTCGGCATCATCAAAGAGCTATCCACCCCCAGGGCCTACTCCAACGAACCCTCGCCATCACAGGAGCTCTGCAACTCACTTGCATCTCACTTCCGTCGAAAGATAGAAGAAATCCACAACAGCTTCAACCCCATGCCCCACCAGCTAACTACAAACACCTCTGAGCCCTATGCGCCAAGCAACACCCTCCTCCTCCACACCTGGACCCCGGTCAGCACAGAAGACACCGCGAACACCATGGCCACCATCCACTCCGGATCACCATCGGTCCCCTGCCCACACCACATCTTCAACAAAGCCAACACCATCATCGCCCCCATCTCTGCCACACCATCAACAGTTCCTTCGAATCAGCCACCTTCCCAGAGAGATGGAAGCATGCAGAAATCAACGCCTTGCTAAAGAAACCCAAGGCAGACCCTGACGACCCCAAGAACTACCGACCCATCTCCCTCCTCCCCTTCCCAGCCAAGGTCATCGAAAAAATCGTGAACAATCAACTATCCCAGTACCTGGAAGACAACAAGGCACTCAACACCTCCCAATCCAGATTCCGCAAAACCCACAGCACCGAGACTGCTCTCATTGCTGCAACAGATGACATCAGGACCATGCTTGACAAAGGAGAAACAGCAGCACTCATCCTCCTGAACCTCTCCGCAGCTTTCAACACGGTGTGCCACCACACTCTCCGCATACGCCTCCACAACGCTGGAATCCGCGACAAAGCCCTGGACTGGATCTCGTCATTTCTCACGGACAGGACCCAAAGAGTCCGCCTCCCGCCGTTCCTATCAGAAGCCTCCAACATCACCTGTGGTGTCCCTCAAGGATCTTCACTCAGCCCCACACTCTTCAACGTGTACATGGCCCCCCTCGGAAACATCGCACGAACACACCACATCAACATAGTCTCCTACGCTGACGACACTCAGCTCATCATCTCCCTCACGAAAGATCCCACTACCGCAAAGGTCAACCTCCACAAAGGACTACACACAATCGCCAGCTGGATGGAATCAAGCCACGTCAGGTTAAACACAGACAAGACAGAATTAATCATCTTCGGCACCAACCCCTCAGCCTGGAACGACTCCTGGTGGCCCACCTCCCCAGGACCCGCACCCTCACCCACCTCTCACGCATGCAACTTGGGCTTCATCCTGGATTCCACACTCAGCATGACTCAGCAGGTCAATGCCATCTCCTCTTCCTGCTACAACACCCTCCGCCTGCTCCGCAGAATTTTCAAATGGATTCCCATAGAAACCAGGAAAACCGTCACCCACGCCTTGGTCAGTAGCTGATTGGATTACGGAAACGCCCTATATGCAGGAATAACAAACAAACTCCAAACAAAACTGCAAAGAATCCAGAACGCATCTGCCCGCCTCTTTCTGGACATCCCACGCTGCAACCACATCTCACCCCACCTCAGAGACCTACACTGGCTACCAGTATCAAAGAGGATCACCTTCAAAATCCTCATCCACGCACACAAGGCCCTCCACAACACAGGACCCGCCTACCTCAATGACAGACTCACCTTTCACACCCCCACCCGCAACCTTCGCTCCGCCAACCACGCCCTCGCCTACGTTCCTCGCATCCGCCGCATGACCACCGAAGGAAGATCATTCTCTCACCTTGCCGCAAAGACCTGGAACCCCCTACCACTCCACCTCTGCCTGACCCAAGACCTTCTATCTTTAAGGAAACACCTCAAGACTTGGCTTTTCGACCAGTAGCTTCCCCTCTCCCCCTCCCCCCCCCCCCCCAGCGCCTCGAGACCTTACCGGGTGAGTAGTGCCCTTTATAAATCCCATGATTGATTGATTGATTGATTGATTGATTCTCCCACAGAAAGGAGCACACGTGTGTGATGACACATCAAGAAGTCCCCAATATTCATATTTGCATAGTTTTGCTGGATGTTTAAATGCCAGGCAGGCGCATGTCGAGTCACCAAAATGCTAGGGGTTTTGGAATTGACACCATACACCCTTTGTATTTAATGACATCACAGTAAGTGATATCATATGGCCCAGGACCTTGAATCTTTGAGGACGTGATGTAACATGGCCCTAACCGCGATGATGCACAATAATTGACATTGCTGAAGTTATGTAGTAACTGTACGATTAATAAAACACAAACAAATACCTATTTTATATACCATCTTTATTAGGGTGCTGGCATGATTTTTGAAAGTTTTTTGTGTAATGATTGCCCTGACTTGTAGCAAACAGGCAAAGCAAGCGAAACAGACCTCTTTCATAGGGTGCTTGGCAGTGTTCTCCCCCGAAGAACATTTTAAAACAAATAGGGTCAAATAGGGCATTATAAAGCACAGTTACTAAGTAAAGTTTCAAAATATCCATTTGCTCTGAAATGGCACTATTTAAATATTCATGTACTTTTATAGTGTGCCAAGAAACCTGTCATTTCCCAGGATGTGACCCTGTCTTCAACAAAATGTAATTTGGGTGTCCCATATGTCAATACTTACCTCCTTTGTGCCAGGTCCATCAGTTCGTCATGGGAACCCCAACATGTTACAGGTGTCATCTTAGGCCAAAAATGACATACAATATGCCAGTGCTAGAATTTTGCTTTTATTGCCGGCCAAATGTGATCAGTGACGCTTTTATCTAAAAATTAATTCTTGTATGTTAGGGTTAGCATTTTGTCATGGTTGCTCCCCTCCCATATGCCACGGTTTTCCCCTCTTATAACAAGAATTAACCTCCAGTGTGCTAGCAACATTTTGCCACAGGTGCCCCTATGGCAAGAATTTCCTCAAGTATACCAACAGCAGCATTTTTCCACAGGTACCCGATATTCCAAGAATTACCTTTGCTGTACAAATACCAGTATTTTACCATGGGTGACCATTATTCCTAAAATTACCTCAAGTATGCCATTGCCAGTATTTTTGCCATGGGTGCTTCAAAAAGTCAAAAAAATATGTTCAGTATGCAGGACTAACGGCAGACTTGCAAGTATGAGATCTTCATTCTTACTCATTCTCACATTCAGTATTTCATACTCACTCACTCTCACACGTTCATTAGCATTGACTTGCACTCCTTCATTCTCACTCATTCTGTTACACTCACTCTTTTCTCACTCACCCATTCTTCCTCTTTCATAGTCACTAATACTCATTCTAACTCACTCAGTTTCTCACTCACACTCTCTTGCATTCACTCTTACTTCCTCATTCTCACTCACTGTCACTTATTCTCATTCTGACTCATTCATTCACGCTCGCTCATAATTTCTTACGTAATCACATTCACTTACACTCATTCTCACTCATTCTTACTCTCTCTGAATCAGTTATTCTCACTTAGTTACATCCACTCACTGCTACTCACTTATTATCACACACTCATAATCACACACTCCCTCATACCCATTCTTACCCATTCATTGTCACCCATTCACCCTGATCCACGTGCAGTCACTCACTCATTCTCACTCTCTGACTCACCCATAATCACTTACTGACACAGTTTCACTCCTTCTCACTTACTACCTGTGACTGACTGCCACTATAACTCCAGATACACAGGCTCTAACACACATGCATCCTATGTCACACAAACTCTCACCCTCAGGCATGCACACAACTTACATTAAAAGCATTCTTATTACTGGTTTCAGCAGCAAGAGAAGCTCTTCTTCCACCTCCGTTTGTTAGATTTTTTAATACACTAACAGTGAATAATATAATATTCACTAGTGTAATTAGAAAAAGGACAGAAAATAATTAGATGGGAGTCCCATGCTACCATAATGGTGAGCTGCCCCTGTGTTCTTGGCACTGATTTTGCTACCTCTGAGGCCAAGGTTTGCAAAAGCAGTGCCAGGAGTCACAAGTGCAAGCAATGGGTTGTAAATGTGACCCATAGTGACCCCTAAATTACATCCATGGAGCCAGGGTAGAGACACCACTTTCAAGAGGACAATTATACTTGTGTTAGTAATTGGAAGATCGTTCCAGCTGTGCATGTCAACTTTTAGGGAACCAAGCGGAGGAGAAGGTAACGTGGGCAGCAAGTGTCCTCCCTTCATGTCAGATAAACACCCAAGTATATGAGGCTGGTTCGCTTCATTTTTAGTTTGAACTGCCATGCCATTGCATGCTCACCCCTGAACTGGATACAGCATGGAATTGTACCAGTTTAACCGCAATTCAGAGTTCTATCTTAATATATTGAGTGTATCAACCAATATAGACTCCATCCAACGAGGGTACCTAAGGTACACAAACATGTCATCTTTATAAATGAGACACTGCATTAATTAAATAGATATTCCTGTAAGAAGAGGTGCACATCTATGGTACTCACCAGGTTTTGGGGATCATAGATGTTGCCGTTTCCCTGCATCTCTGGGTAGGAACACTTTCTCGGCAAACTTAGAGTGCCACCCCGCCCATATGAGGTCTAGTTTCTTTTGTAAGATTAACGTATTAAATCTAAGCTAAGTATTAAGTATGAAGTCTCCATTCTTAGCAGCCCAATCCAGACCACTTCTGGTGTCCCAATAAATTTTACTATTAAAAAACACTTTAGGCCTTGCTGTGCATAGGAGAATATAGTCCAGTTTAGCGGCTTTGAATGTCTTCTTTACTTCTTGTAAGGACGTTTGTTGTCCCGGTACAGCTTCATATAATTTGGAAATGTCTTAGCTTTTGATTACTCCGGTCCGAGCTCAACCTGCTGTTGCGCTGCTTTTAGAACTCATTCTCTGTTCCTGTAAATCTGGATCTTGGGAATCAGTGGCAGGGGCAGTACCTCATTTGGATGGAGGTCAAAGTTAGACAACAAATCCCACGACGTAATTTCCAAGAAAAGCTTCGAGGTTTTTTCGTTCTGCCCCTTTACGTGGTTATGACCACCCTTGTGTTCGTTTCTCCAGGCTCTACATTCATCAGCTTCAATTCTCTCTTCCAGGACCTAAGAAGTTTGTCAGGTGTATCAGCATAGGTCGTACTTCTTGCTACTGCTCAGCGTTCTCGAGTTTAGGGATACATCCCTTCTAACCATTGCATTTCTTGAATGTTGGTGAACAGCGAGGCATCAATACCACTTGACATATTTTTACTTTGAAGGAAGGCTTTGCTGTCATTTATGAACTTAAGGGTCATTTCTGTTGAGGCCTCTGGCCCAACCGGCTTGTCACTGTCCCCATCTCCTGGCAGCTTTAGCTACTGGGGAGAGATGTTCTGCCTCCCTCACAGAGGAAACAGAATGTCTCACAGGAGTGACATAGCAAGTGACCTGTGTGCGTTAATAAGCATACTTTGATGCCACTGTGGGCTCCTATACTCCCCAACAACCCGGTGCAGAGTCCCCCAGTCAGCCTCAGAGATGGTAAAATATATGGTCTGTTATGTAACCAGCGTTTTTTAGATTTCTTAAACAGGTCCGTTGGCCATGTCAATGAAGCATCTTGTGGCTAGCCACGCATCTTCAATTAATTTATATTGTTATTATAGAGATTAAGATAGATACCTTTTAACATACAGAAAATTGAGCCACCTCCCAACAGAAATGTTGTTTCCACCACTAACTCTAGGAAATATCCATAGCGCATGTCCCTAAGCCTCTAGCACCACGCCCTTCCCCATAGTCCCTCACCCTGCCACCTGCTCAGTACGCAAGCATGATGTGTGTGCACATCCATCAGGGGACCAAGGTGCCCCTAACTAGAATGCAACCTCCTAAGTCTCTTGCTTCTTACTCCCCTCTCCTGGCAGTGTAACTGATTGACTCCCTGAACTCTCTGTGTTCTAGCACTGCAGTCAGCTCACCAAGGCTTTCTGATCAATCAGCTAACATCCTGTCTGTGCAGCTGGACACAGACTCACTCCTGTTCAGTGCAAGGATACCCTCCCGAGTGATAGTGCCCTCTGCAAAATCTTCATAAAATAACGTCAACCAGGTTCAGCACAGTGTCAGCACACCTCTTGCATTACTATCACTTAGTCATGTATCTCCTGTTATTAAAAATACTTTTATTGGCAGCCATATGTAATGTACAGTATCCCACCTCTTTCTATTTCATCCATCAATTATCTTCATTCAAAGTAATACCAATAGAGTATTCAACATCACGTTTGCCTGTCTATACCTTTGTTTTAAAACCCTAATCTTTGAAATGTTGCTTGTATCTCATTAGTAAGACAATCTTGAGAAATTCTAATGCTTTCTCATTGAAAGTATTTAATTCCTGCTCAGTAGTACCAGTGCTATATCAATAAAAATAATTTCCTATTCAGAAGTGCTGGTACTATCCAGTTGAACATAGTAGAGTCTTGTGGAGCAATACCAGTATTATACAACTATTCCTGTAGTAATGCCCAATATTACAAGCGCCGTCCAGTTAAAATATGGATAGTCTCTTGGTATTCTGCAGTAAAAATAAAAAAATAAAAATCTTACACCTTGTTTCAAATTATCTTTATTGCTCTCATGTGTACCAACATAGTCTTTACCTATTTTGTACCTGTTATGAAGATCTGATGCTTCCAAAAATTAATAGTCCTTCTCCAGGTTTTGGAACAAAGATACAAATTGCATGCTGGTGTTTGCATTTTGGCAGAGGGCTAAATTCACTTTCAGGTTTAACTTTGTAACCTACAAACTGACGAACCAAGAACTGAATGTCTTTTAAATATGGCTGAAGTTGCAGTCACTGGTTACTTGACTAATTTATTTGTGTATTATAAGAAAACATTCAGGTGTGCCTAGGCATAATATCCTAGTTACATGAACTCCAAGTCGCTGTGAAAGTGAGGTATCAGGGCCTGGGTGGCTATCAACTTTAATTTTGCTTGAATTAGCGATTATATCATCACTCGCGCTCAGACCTGCAGTACCCATTAAGCGATTTGTCAGGTCGTTGTCTGTGTGTGGTGTGTTATGCAATTTTTTTTGACAAGGTAGTCCTTAACTCAACTCAATTCAATATATACGTTATGGTGAAAAACACTAAGTTAAATCTCTTCTGTTGTAATTGTTTTTAGATTTTTCTTTTATTTTATATGTAGGATAAAACTCAATCCTCCGAAATACGGTTTGTCCAACAAGGCCATTTTCAAGGCTCAACAAGTAAGACCAGGTCAGCGAACATCGTGACTGGATACTTGTTGATACTTGACAAAGTCCTTGTTTACCGAGACATGTTGTTGGTGCAAGTTGTTTCATAAAATTAATTGAAATTAAGTTTCTGAACAAAGACAACCAACAAATTCTAATTTGGAGCATTGCACAATATAAGTATTGGCTAGATTGTTCTCCTATGCGTAAGCTGTCTCTGATAGATTCAGGTTTTGACATAAGAAAACCCTATTTTGATTTTTCTTTGTAAAGTATTAATGCCCGTGATTTCCTTTTATCTTTGCAGATATGCACAATGCCACAAATCTAAGATCGCGGTCCTTATCGGGAACAGGAAGGTCCTTGGTTGGCTCGTGGTTGAAGCTAAACAGAACGGATGAGAATTTTCTACTCTATGCACATCTAACCTACGTCACTTTGCCATTACACCGTATTGTATCAGGTAACTTTCCGCTTCGTATAAAAATAGAGGCACTGTTTGCAGGGGTGGCTCCTTCGCTATGGCAAAGGAGTGTCATCCCACTGGCTGTGCCAGAAGCAGAAAAATAAAATAATAGTTTTCTATTGTTTTATTTTTCTGCTTCTGGCACAGCAGTGCAGGGAAGGGTGGGGCTGGGCCACGGGAGGTGGGAGGGAGGAGGAGGGGAAAGTGCCTCAAGTGCCCATGTGTGTTTGACCGACTGTCTGAGGCCGGCCAAACACACGCGCACTTAGGTTTATCCAACCCAGCTGCATACACAGCCGGGCTGGAGAAACTGCAAAGAACCCAGGCTTGTGTCTGAGCGGCAGTAACTGACGCTCAGACCAATCCTGATGCTGCTTACATGCTATTTATAGCATGTAAGCAGTGCTATGATTGCTGGGGAGCCTGTAATGGTGTCCCAGCAGTAAATCAAGGCGGCAGGTTGCGGCGGCAAAAAGCCTTATTTTTTAAATTATTTTTTATTGCCTTCCGGTCTGGAGGATTGGGCTGGACTATTCTTATGGAGTATGCTCAAGACTGATTTGTACATGGCTGGTCTCAGTCTAAAGTGACATAATGACCAAAAACACAATGGACTGGAATGTTGGCCCAGATACTTACGAGTGGCTTAGATTAGTTCAAGCTTTCCACCTACCAACGGTTTGCTTTCACCCTGGGTACTGTGGCAGCAATTCATTCCAGGAAGGAAATGCTGGCATGTGATAAGATGCAAAATGGCAAAGGTCAGCTTTCACCATATAGCCTCCAAAGATGAATTACTGTTTCTTGTTAATGAGATTAGTTAGCCAAGCACCTTTAGAACAGTGGTGGGTATCCTTAGACCTCTCATAAAGGGCGGTAAGGGCCTGATGTATGTACAGACAGTCCGCATATGCAGACTGTGGACTAACTTTTTGCGACCTACCTCTCATTCTGCAGTGCAGCCTGTGACCTGTCTGACCTATAGAAAAACAACCTGCCTGAACTTTATTAATTATACATTGCAGTGCTGTCACCTCGTGAATGGGGATTTAAAATGTACAGAGGGCCGCTGTTTTCTTTCCCTAATGGGAACTCGTTTATTTTAAAGCAGTCCATGCGCATGAAAGACACAGGTGCTTCTTTAAAGCAGTTTTCCATTTTGAAGGCACATCTGGAGGAGCAAACAGTTGTCCTCTGTGCAACTGGCTGCTCCCCATCGGCTGCCAGATACAGTTCTCAAAACGAAATCTGTCCCATGTGGCTAGTTGCCCCTTTGCACATCAGATGCCACACTTTTTGAGGTGATGGTGTCTGGTCTGTGATGTGCAGCTACACTTGCAGTTGCAAAGCATTGATACATTCCATTGCTGCGCCAAACTCAGACTAGGGCGTCCCTTTAGCATCTCCTCTTATTTGTGATCCACAATGGTTCATAGAAACTCTTTTACAAGTTTTTCTTGCAAAGACATTTCCAACCCATAAAAGGGCTTTGATACAGTTTGAAAATATGTTTTGCAGTCACAAACCCAACCTGTTTGCAAATCAGAGGCTTTGCAACCACAAACACATCTATGAATGAGTTCCTCTGCTTGGAATACATTGATGAGTCAAGTATAGCACCAATTTTTACACTTAAGCAGGAAGCACAGGTCAAGCGCTTGATGAAAACAACCCATGCTAACCAAACATCACTAAGACACTTATTGTAATTAATAATCTAATTCTAATCCTTCCAGAAAGGCTTCACTTCTGCTTGTCAGAGGTCCAGGGCTAAGTTTGAATTTTAATGGGACCAGCATCCTTTAAATCAGAGAGCACCCGCGGTGAGCAGAAATTCTAGATTTTCATGTGCCTGGCCCCCCACACACACACACTAAATAATTTGATATCTTTAAAGCTGTCAAATTAGGTTTCAACCCCATTATCCTGTGATTCTGTCTGTTTGTGAATTCGACAGACTCCCCAGAACGCATCCCACAAGTATTGAAACTTATGGAACCAAATGCCACCTGGTTATTTTCAGAGTTATAGTCAGGACAAGGTTTGGCCTCTACCTCCTGCGTCGGTTTGGTACCAGAATATTGAGTGCCGAATACCATGCTGCAGTAATATAGTAGCAAAATAATTGATGATAAAAATATAGAAAAGTTAGGTATATATAGATAAGTATAGATTTACTTTACATAACTCCATGTGTGTGTACCTTAATGATACATACATCTTCAAGGGGCGTAGATGTGGAGTTGAGAATAGTAAATGTATACTTGCCTATATAATCTTACCTGTACAATATTTTCATTGTCAGTATTTTGGCTACAATGTTTTGTAGCACAATATTCTTGTAGTCGATATTCTGTTATACAAGTGTTGCGCCAGAAAAAACTGAAGGCATTAACCTAATTCTGGGACTTCACAGCTAGGATGTTCCTCTGGAAATGCGGTGGCCCATGTGCAGCTGCTGCCCATTCTTCAGCATGTGGATTGGTTATGCTCATTGGGCCCAAAGATAGCTTACTTTCACAATAACCTTTGGCATAGCTATTAGAAATACCTCAGGTGTGCATTAGTGTCAGCATTTTTAATACACCTTGTGTGACGGCTAAGCACTGCCTGCCTATCTGTACCAAAGCTGTGACTTTTACGGTTGCCCTTATGCACTATGGGGCAATGCACACGCCCTTCATCAACATCTGGCTGATCAAGGCCCAGACACCTCTGCTGGCCGCTCCAGTTCAAGGACTGTTATGAATATTCTTAATTTCATGGTTTCTCCATAGACAAGTCATTAACCTTCTCAGAATCATCTTAGACTCCTCAGTTTGTAGCCTGGGCTCTGATTTTGCCTTTCCATGGAAGATCCATGGTTGACGACACATTTATGCTGTGGAACGCTACACATTTATTTTCAGTTAGAATTATGGTGCTCTAAACCCACCAATGTTGTTTTCACCAGGTTATTTCAGATTTTATATCAACCGCGGGTAGGTGCCTGTTTTCCTCCCTTTTACCAGCACCTCTTGGGCTGGTGATGATTTGCCTAATGTGGATGAAACTGTAAATTGACAGTGCAGCATTGTAAATTGGAGTGAAATGTCTATTGCAGATGGGTGCTACATTGTACAAAATAATCTGATTTCTTACTATCAACTAACAACATTTATAAAGTAATTTCGTTTTTACATAGAGAAATACATACTTAAACATGAATAGAATTCTGTTATGAACACTATTCTTTTGAGTATTTTTTGTTCTTTTGACTAATCCTTGTAGTATACGTTATTAGGAATTAGTTTTGCAAGACTAAATCTCAGAAGACTCCACATCTCTTCTAATTGTATAATAATCTATTGGCACAACATTCCTTTATTGAAATCCTATAAGCAGTCAAATATTAGGAAGCACTGATCCTATTTGGCTGAGATTATTGTACCCTACAAAGCAGGGAGTCATATTTAGTATTCCTAATGCCTCCAGTTGTTTTAAATCTGTGTGAACAGCCTCCGCGTTTGTGAACCCTTTGTTAATTCCCTGTTTTCCTTTTGTGGATCAGATAAACAACCCTTTAACCCAACCTTGAGTAGGAAGTCTGTTCAGTTTTCAGACATTGACTCTTTTAGCTGTGATACGTGTTAGTTCATTGAAGTTTATGTTGTGGTTTATTTAGATAATATTTTCAAAGCAAAGTTTTTGGTTCATGAGCCTTAGTACAGCTTAAGATCAGTTTGTGTAGCTTCTATCAAAAGTTTATCATTTCGTGAAAGCTTATTTAGGTGCATGGTGTAATACTCGTCGTGGCCTTGTCTGGTTGCAAATGAAGCATCTTCGAGGGAATGTGGGTCACTCTGGGATCGATTCTCCCGGTCAAAGGAAATCGGGAGAAATCCTACTGTTAAGTGTTTAATATACTAGTACACGATGTATATAATGAATTGCTGTCTCTATTTAACTGTTACCATTTATTTAAGTGTTCTAAATGATTTGAAAGGCAGCACATTTGCATTATGTAAAACCTTGCCGTGAAATACAACTTGAAAGATGAAGGCCTAGACCTGTTGCGTGTAGAAATTGTCCATTTTGTATGGTGTACGATGTGCATGTATGTAAACATATGGGCTTCCCCGAGTGTTTGGAAGAGCATAAAAGTCTCCAGTTTTCGTCTTTCAGAGGTTTTAAACTAGCTTTTAATTTTAGAAGCCCATATTAAGATGTCTCTAGTGAGGTGAGATTTATGTTCTTCACACTTTCCATTACTACCCTAAAAGGTTAAACATCAAAGTGACATTCAAGTAAAATGTTCCTCACAATCCTATTTAGATTAATGTTCACTCCTTCCTTGTTCTAATTTAATGTTCATTCCCTTCCTTATTTCAGGATAATCTTCTATTCTTTTCCTATTTCAGGTTAACGCTCAGTCCAATCCCTATTTCAGACTGATTTTCACTCCCTCTTCTACCCTGTGGAGCTTGTGGGGAAAATGATCCAGAACTCATCCATGGTCATTGTTTTAGGGGGCATTAATCGGTAGCATCATTTTTCTTTGAATGACCTTTGAGTGGAGCAACCCCAAGGGCTTGGAGCACAATAGACCTAATTTTTGCACCACTCATAGTAGTCAAGATGGACAGCATTAGATCTCTGGCATTAGTCACTATAAACATTGCCTCCTGCTCACCTTTTTTTTTATCAATTAATTTATCCTGGCATCTTAACTCAGCCAGAGGACTGTTTAAGGTAGTTCATAATTTTACTAACTCTAGAAGTGCCATCAGTGTCATCCCTCATTTGAAACGATTGTGTGCTTAGTTCTTTGCTGTGCGTGAGCCAACTGATTCATGGGAGTAACAGAGTAGCAGAGTAGAATCTGGTTATCTTGTTCTGCCCATCAACCTCCCTGGGGTATTCAGTGGAGAAGGTAAATTGCAGCATGCCTTTAATTACATATCTGTAGGTGACTCTGTTAATAATGATTGCTTAAATCCAGCTCACATGATAATGTAGGCTCTCTTTATGGGCTAAATCTATTGAACCGTACAGTGACATTGGTTTGATGTTGCTGTCAAAAAACCTAATTTCTCACAGGAGTGGTGCATTCGTACTGGAAGGAAGGAATAATGAAGCCTTTGTTGAAAAAGGGCAATTTTGGTATCACTGTAATACGTAACTATAGCCCCCATCTCATTATTCCCAGCAACAACTAGGATAGGAGAAAGATATCTCATGTGTCAACTTACCACATCCCTAGAGAACACCCTGCTGGAAATAAACCAGTTGTGATTGTGGCCTGGGAGGTGCAAGGAAAGAGCCCTTAGTATTGTACTGGGTGGCTGTAGGAGAGTTTATATGAAGGGCACACTACAAAGTAAGGTCCTTCATTTTCAGCTTTTTCTTGTGACAGAGAAGACTCGTATCTTAGCTCTCCCTCCTTCCCGCTGTAAGCGGGTGGCAATTTCTTACAATATTTTATATTTGTGCGTCACCACGCTCCAGTATTATAAGATCTCTTGGGGTGAAGTCAGTATGCTGTGCCAGTGATAGACAGCTGATCCATTGCCTTAATAGGCCTTTGTCCCAGTTTCAAAATACTATTTAAGCATGATTGTCTGCTTTCCATGACTGATTGAGAACCATCCTTCTGAACCTCAATAATAGCAAGGCAGAGGTGCTAATTCTGGGCTAGGGCAACCTATACACTCACTCTCTTTGGTCAGTAGGGATGGTTTCTATACTGTCTCTGGTCCCAAGGTTAAATGCTTTTGCTTTTCTTTTTCTTTTTTTTATAAGAAATTAAGCTTGAAGATGCAGATTATCTGAGTTCTTCCTGTTGCAAATAGAAAAGTTTAATCCGTGGTCCTTTGGTGGGGGCGCCAGAGAGTCCGAGATAAGATGGCCGCACTTTAGTGAGGTTCGGTTGGTCATGGCTCCCTATCCGTTAGGTATCCTTGTGTTGGACCAACATCAACCAAACTGATGGGTTGCCAGCAGTAAAGTAAGTGCCGTTGATGTGCTCACTGTGCCACTGGATTCAAGCTAGCCTGGCTGATGAAGGGTGATATCATGAAACCGGTCCCAGGATGCTTGTTGCCGGTCCAGGGAGGACCTGGCTTGGCAGTTCGGGCAGGACTGTTCCCATGAGGACCAGGGTCGAGACTGATTTGCATATGGCTGGGTCCAAACTGGGGTGGCATGGTGAGCAAAAGAACGATGGATTAAACCCAGATCTGTGACTGGGTGTGAGTGTTTGCATTGTTCAGCACTCCGTCCATCATCCTTTTGTGTGGACTGCTGGAAGAGCAGAAAAATCTTTTTTAAGCTAGACAGAGATTGCATCCCGCAGGCCTGTGGGCATTGCATAATGCATGGCAGCAGTCAAGTTGGTGGCCGCCGCATAGAAGCTGTGGCGTTGAGTGGACCAGGGTGGCTGTGGTGCTCGCTTGAGAATCTGTGGTGAAATGTGCTGCCCTGGTATTGCCTGCGGAGCATGGAGGAGCGGGCCGAGACCCCGGTGCTGTGAATGCTGGCCATGCCCCACGGTGGCCCGGGGGTAGAGGACCGGGACAAGCCTGGCCCTGGCTCCAACTTCCGCACCTGAGGTAAGATGGCTGGGGCTCTTGAGGATCATGCTGGAGCGGCTCCCGCTGCGTCAGGGACAGCTGCAGTTCGCGATGCAGGTGGCACAAGTGTAACCCGTGCCATTGCAGAATTTTGCCTGGGTCTTCCCCCTGCTGATGGTGGAGCACCGCCCTGCTACTGGCAGTGCCTGGGAGTGTTGCAGACCGGGCCAATGATCTAGTTTCCTTGCCCGCCCGATGGAGCCCGAGGCGCAGTGAGGACTGGAATAGGAGGTGAGAGGACGGTGTGGTCGCTGCGGTGTCCCCCCTCCGTCGAACCTTGCCTGCTGCTCTGCATGGGGGCAGCTGCGGCGTGCCAGGCCCTGGCCTCCCGGATCGGCACCGGCATTGGTATGGCCTCATATACATCCTGGGGTGTCACTGAGGGATTTGAAAGGTTTTGTTGCCAGTGTGGGGAGTGGTGTGCCCTGACTACATTTAATAATTGAGCCAGGAGAACTTATGTACTGTATCCGGCGGGTAGTGTGAGACGGAGGAACAACTAGAACAATACTTGTGCACTGGGTTTGGGACTGGACGGTGGCTGGTACTTGGGCCAGTGCCTGGAAGGGGTGATCCCGGGGGCTACTGTGGTTACCCCCCCAGGTGCGGGACCCAATTTATATACACTGCTAATTGGGGCAGTGCACCACTAGTCAGGGTCAGGGACAGATAACAAATTGGGCACCCTTCGCATCCCATTTGGCAGCCAGGAGTAAACTATTACTGCAGTATTTACGTGGGATCCCTGTTCCGTTGCAGTGTGGTGCTGCTCTCCTTGGGCTCCAAGCGGTGGGCTGGGCAGACTTGGTGAGAACTGTCTCTCTGCTAACATGGGAAAACTGTCAATCAGCAGTCACGGCTGAAGTTTGAGTCTTGATACACCACAAAGTCTCAGGCTGCTATGTGTGATGGTGAGTGTAGGAAAGAACCCTCTTTTTGGCATGTTACCCCCAATTTCTGCCTGATGTCAGTGTGTTTGACTGTGTTCACTGCGATCCTGCTAATAGGACCCCAGTGATTATGTTCTCTCTCCCCTAAATTTTGTCACTGCATACTGGTAACCCAGTATTTCATCCAAAATGTGCATACTGGTCACCCCTTATAAGTCCCTAGTATATGGTATCTAGGTACCCAGGGCATTGGGGTTCCAGGGAATCCCTATGGGCTCCACCCATAGGGAGCCCATGCAAAGGTTTCTACAGGACTGCCATTGCAGCCTGTGTGAAATGGTGCATGAACCCTTTCACTGCCGTTACACTCCACCAGGTCACTTATAAGTCACCACACAAAGAAAAACAAAAATCTAGACTATAAGGGTAGTGTTTATCACATATCTCACCTGATTAGGGGAGACTAGACATTAATCTTTTTTCCTCCCCTATACTCTCATTTTAATCATGACAAAGGAGCATTTTCTAATTTAAAAAAAAAATTGTTTCTTCCTTTAGTCATTTTTAACAGCACTCTTTTCGTACCAATCCCATATTACAGTATTCATCGACCGGCATTTATCTCAGTAAAATATCTCCAGCAAAGAGCCCCCTTGTGGGGCTCGTCAGGCATTGCAGTGCCGGCGTGACGAGGAGCAAAGCCCGATGATGAAGCATGTCACCTAGCGGTGAGTGAGGGCTCTTGTTCCATCCAAACTGGACTTTCAGGAACTTCTTTTCCCGTTTCCCCCCTTTTTTCTTTTTCGCTTTATTTAGCGATCCATCCCTCAGTGGAACTGTGTATTCTTTGTGTGGTGATTCAGATGGGAGTACTAAACACAGGGCCAGATTCTATTTCTTTCTTAAAATCTCCCAACACTCCAGCCCTTCCTTTTGTTTTTTGATGAACACTTATAAGTCACCCATATGTCTGGCCTTCCAACCCTGAAGGCTGGGTGCAGAGTACCTGTGTGGACTAGCAGAGGTGCCCCCACGTCGTCCAGGACCATTTTCCCAGACCTGGTGAGTGCGGGGACGCCATTTTACCAATGCACTGGACATAGGTCACTACCTATGTACAGCTTCACAATGGTGACTCCGAATATGGCCATGTTTGGTATCAAACATTTTGGAAGCATACCCCAAGGCCTTTGCAAGCAGTGGTTGTACGTTTCCATGCACTCTGGGGGCTCTTTAGAGGATCCCCAGTACTGCCATTACAGCCTTCTGAGGTTTTCCAGGCAGTCTGAGCTGCTGCCACCTCTCAGACAGGTTTCTGCCCTCCTGTTGCTAAAGCAGCTCGAGCTCAGGAAGGCAGAATAAAGCATTTTCTTTGGGAGAGGGGTGTTATACCCTCTCCCCTTGGAAATAGGTGATACAGGCAAGTGAGGGGTTGCCTCCCAGAGCCTCTGGAAATGCTATGAAGGGCACAGATGGTGCCCTCTTTGCATAACCCGGTCTCCACCGGTTCAGGAACCCCCAGTCCCTGGTCTGGCGTGAAACTGGACAAAGGAAAGGGGAGTGACCACTCCCCTGTCCATCACCACTACAGGTTTGGAGCTCAGAGCTCGTCCAGAGTGTTCCTGGGTTTTGCCATCTTGGATTCCAAGTTGGCAGGGCACTCTGGGAGCATCTGAGTGGCCAGTGCCAGCAGGTGACATCAGAGCCCTCCCCTGATATGTGCTTATCTGTGTAGCTAACCAATCCTCCTTTCAGGGCTATTTAGGGTCTTTCTCTTGGGTAGTTCTTCAGATTCGGATTGCAAGACTCCAGCAGGAATCCTCTGCATCCTTTACTTCACCTTCTTACTGAAGAAACTGCATCTGGACCCTCCAGGAACTCTACAAACTACAACAAAGAAGGAAAGATGACGTGTGCAACATTGTATCTACAGCTCCTGCCAGCAACTGCAACTGTTTCCAGGTTGTGCATCCTCCGAGGACTGCCTGTCTTCAGCCTGCACAAGAAGAAAGAAAAAGAAGGAATCACCCTTGAAGTGAAGGAGTCACTTCCCTGCTTCAGCAGGCACCCTTCTGCAGTGACGACCAGTGGCTTGAGTCGCCTCTCCTGAAGAAGTGCGTGAATCACAGGTGGTAGACTGAAGTGGTCCTGACGTCCAACTTTGGTGGAGGTAAAAGCTTGCCTCCCCACACAAGATAGTACGCCGTGCAGCATGTGTTTTTCAGTTGCCAAGGCTTGTTGGCATCCTTCCACGAAGTTCTTCATGCACCGTGCAGCTCCAGCCTTCAGCACTCTGTCCTGCGATGCACAGCTTCCTGCGTGGTTGTCCGGCAAAGTGAGATCCCTTTGTGTAGTGCTGTGTGGGTCCCCTTTTGCACCTTCTTTGTCCCTGTGTTGTGGGACTCCTGTGCACACTGCCTGGTCTTCTGAGGGTTCTCTGAGTTGCTGAGAGCCACCTCTGACTCCCCCTTCTGGGTATATTCCACCAGGTCCCTCCTAGTCCCGGGCAGCGCCACTTTCCGCTAACCGTGAGCTTTGCGGATGCCCAGGCTTGTAGGCGGAATCCAACGACGCAAACCAGACTACAATCATCCATCCGGCGTGGGACATCTGCCCCAACCAGGAACCCGCATCCGTCTTCTTGGGTGCAGTACTAACTGTTTTTCTTCACCAGTGGTTTTTCTTTTGCACCTTCATCTGGGTTAGCAGGGGCTCCTTTTCTCCCTGGACTCTTCAGTGCTTCTTGGACTTGGTCCCCTTCTTCCACAGGTCTTCAGATACAGGAATCCATTGTTGTTGTCTTGCAGTCTCTTCTAGTTCTTGCATAATCTTCTTGCTAGTGTTCTTGTGTGTTCTAGGAAAGTTACTGTGATTTACTCCTGCTTTCCTGGGCCCTGGGGTGGGTTCTATTACCCACCTTTGGTGTTTTCTAATACTCCCAGCGCCCCTCTACACACTACACTTGGCTAGGTGGGAAAGCACTTCCGCATTCCACTTTCTTAGTATATGGTCTCTGTTCTCCATAGGCCCATTTCTAACTATTGTGATTTTCACCATTTGCACTGTTTTCTAACTGTTTTTACAGCTATTTCTGCATACTAGTGTATATAATTTGTGTATTACTTACCTACTAAGGGAGTATAGTCTCTACGGTATTTTTGGCATTTGTGTCACCAAAAAAAAAGTACCTTTATTTTTGTAGCACTGAGTATTTTCTTTCATGTGTGTGAGTACTTTGTTACTACAATGGTATTGCATGAGCCTTGAATGTCTCCTAGTTAGGCCTTAGCTGTGCTTCCAAACTACCCCTAAAGAGCCTGGCTTCTAGACTACATTTAACTAATAAGGGGTAACTGGACCTGCTATAAGGTGTAAGTACCTTTGGTACCCACTACAAACCAGTCCAGCCTCCTACAGTGATCAAGAGGGAACAGTGCAAGATCCATCTCCCTTGGAGAAAACACTGATGGCCATGCAACAAAGTCTCCAATCAATCGATGGGAAAATCGATGCACTGAAGTTGCGCATGAATCATATGGCAACTAAATTCGAGCAGCAAGGCAATGGCATAACTGATGCAGAACATCGCATCTCAACCGCGAAGGATGGGCTGTCTTCTTTTAATAATAAGTGTTTGAAAATATAAAAGGTACTGGCTAAAAATGAGGATTTAAAAGCTCGCTAATGGCGAAATAATCTTCGAATCACAGGAGTGCCTGAAACTATGAATACTGGAAAACTGTAGAAGGCATGCTGAAGGACATTTTTGGTGCTGACCAGTTCTCCTCTGTCCTTATCCTGGAAAGAGGCTGCTGGTCGCTAGGCCGGTCCCGGGGTTGCCACCTCGTCCCATAATTGCAAAGTTAATTAATTAGCGTGACAGGAATACAGCGCTGTGGCTGGCGTGTGAAATGCAGCAGACAACCTATCTAGGAAATTAGGTGGCCTTTTATCTGGATTTTACTGCGTCCATCCAGGCTGCCAGACTAAAGTTTCTGCCAGTCAAGAAGAAGCTCCAAGCAATGAACATACGGTATGCCATGATTTATCTGGCCCGCCTGAGGATCTAGCACAGGAGTAGGCCGAAGGTGTTTGCTACGTCTAAGGAGGCACTCACCTTCATTAAAACGTTGCCCGCACTGGCGACCAGCGCTCAGCATCCAGATGACATCAGAACAAGAACATAAATGCGATGGGTGGTGATCAAGGCCCTCAGTGGTAAGACCATGGATGCTCTCTGTATGGCAGCTGTGGTATAGGATCGGACTTTAGGGGGGAGTTTGTTGTTCCGTCTCTACTCTATTTATGCAGTTTAAAGTTTTGTAACTGTGAGTAAGGTGGTGATTACTACTGAAAATATAGGGGTAATTTAAGATCACCTGACTGTTGTTCACCCTATCTACCGTTATCGATTTTTGATATGAATGACTGATTCTGGGGGAAGCTTGGTACAATTTGAAACCCTACAAAAAGTTGATCCACATCTAACGCCCTAGCCACCCTCCTCAGGTTGGGAGGAATGTGGCATCTGATGGCCCTCAGAGGGAGTGCCCCATTTGGCTAAGACCTGCCTATTAAGTTATTTTGTCACTAGGGCTTGTTCTATGGAATTTGACATTTAATGGTTTTTGCATGGGATTGGGGTTTGTCTCGACATATTTGGGATGCTGAAGTGGGTGGAGGAGGGATGTTTGTTGTTTTAATGTTTTTCCATTATATTGATGCGCTGTAAGGATTTTCACATTGCCACATTAACAGAGATAGATGTGATATACTTGTAATTACTGGATTGTCTTAAGGACTGTAATGTGAGCACTGCGTCCACAACACATATTATGTTCCTTACATGGAATGTTAGGGAACTGAAAATGCAGCCTGTATTAGCATATCTTGATAGACAGGCGGTGCAGGTGGCACTCCTTCAGGAGACACATCTCACTAGACACACAGAACACATGATTGGCTCTAGATGGCTGGTCTCTGGGTGGCTTCGTCATACTCATCCTATTCACATGGGGTTATGGTATTGATTAAAAAAGGTGCTCCATTCACTCTGACATTCTGAGACGGATAATCAGGAGAGGAGTATAATATTACAGAGGCAGTTATACCCCTGTAGAGATCGATCGGTCACTGCCCGGTGAGGTGGGAAATAAGCTGCTAGGGTACTCTGTTAGGGTATGCAGGAGCACAGTCTCATTGACTTATGGCGGCTAAGGAATCCGGAGGGAAGGAAGGGCACCTTTCACTCAACTGTTCACATTTCGTGGTCACGATTAGACTACTGTCTCGTAACGAGGGAGGCAAGCGCATGGACATAAAACCTTAGGCACTTGCCTCAAACGTTGATGGGCCATGCGCCTGTTCACTTAGAAGTTACTGTGTTATCATGTGTCCCTTAACTGTTTCAGTGGAGATTGCAAGCTATGTCACTGCCTGACCAGGTTTTTAGAGATGGAGTAAGAGCAGCGATTGTTGAGTATTTTGACAGGAATGTGGGGTCAGTGGAAGATATGGATATTCAGTGGGAAGCCTTTAAGGTGACTGTGCAGGTGTGGTCATTGGCTTACGGGCCGGTATCTTGCAGTCACTCCGTGTCCAGCTCAAGACCATAGCGGGCACACTTGTTACATTGGAGAGAGAGTATGAATTAAATCAGAACCTGACTACCCTTACAGAAATACAAGAGCAAGTATCTAAATACAATGACACAGCAGAGCAATAGGCCCGCCACATGTCCAAGCGATGGAAAGCCTGTACATATGGTGATGGGGTAGACCAGGGCGCACACTAGCCACTAAAATAAGAGACATGGGCCCAATCACAGGTAGTAGAAATTATGACCGCTGACGGCATGGTGTGCTATGACACACTGAGCATATTAGCCTCATTTACAAGGTTTTCTGAAAGCCTATAGGCAAAGTGAGAGCCGGCAAATGAGGCCGATATGGCACAGAACCTCGCAGGTATAGCACTGGCATGGCTGTTCCCTGGACAAAGAGAATTCCTGGCACAGCCCATAACGCTTGAACAGATTCTGGAGGCAATCCGATCCCTGCCTAGTGGGGAGGCATCGGATAGTGATGGATCACTAAGTGAGTTTTACAAAGAACTTGTACCTCTGCTGGCATCACATCTATGTGCGCTATACCAAGAAGCATATCGCAAACAAATCCTCCACTACTACCTTCAGAGAGGCCCTGATAGTCACGCTATTGAAGCCTGATAAGCCACCGAAGAAGTGAATCATATCGAACACTGTCCCTTATTAATACGAACACAAAAATATTGGCTAGTTCTAGTGGTTAAGATCTTAACCACTAAATTGCGACCTCTACTTCCCAATATGGTATTACCGGATCAATCCGGCTTCGTCCCGAAGAGGTCAACCACATATAACTGTGCACCGTTTTTGCAGTGCTTCACAGTTTTGAGCCCACGATTCAAGCTGCAGCGCTACTGCTAGATGCCGCCAAGGCATTTGACTCTGTCCAATGGCCCTACATGTTTGGTGTCCTCCATCGTATGGGTGTCCCGATGATTTACTGGAATTGGATACAGCTGCTATATACTGCTCCTACAGCACAAGTAAGGGTTAATGGGTATGTTTCTGGACCATTTCCCATATGCAGGAGTTGAAGGCAGGATTGTCCCCTATCCCCCCTCCTATTTGAGGTAGCTTTAGAACCTCTGGCGTGTATAACCAGGCAGAGGCATGCTGCTGCGGCGTTCTGCTTTCGACATAGCCTTAGCCATATCATTATATGCTGATGATATGGTTTTATATGTTAGGGAACCCATTAGAAATCTGGAACCTCTTATACGTGAATACATACAATTTGAATGGTATTCTGGGCTTGGTATTAATTGGGATAAATCAATTGTTTTTCCCTTAAGGTCTGATACCAAACCACACTCGATGGAGTACCCTCTCAAATTGTGCGAAGAACCCGTCAAATATGTGGGAATATCGATTCATAGGGACCCAGTGACAGTTATACAATGGAGCTAAGGCAGGGCTGTTTCCAGATTGGGGGAGCAAGTGGGTCGGTGGATTTGGGTCCCGCTATCTCTCGCAGATAGGGTAGCACTCACGAAAATGGTGGTGTTGCCTAAATTCTTATACTTGTTTATAAATGTCCCTATGCTTCTTACGCAGGCCTTCTTTAGGCAATTACAGTCTCTGCTTGTTAGACTAGTATGGGTGGGTAAACAGACTAGGATCGGCTGGGAAATCCTTACCATGCGACCAGGGAGCATTCAGAGCCCCTGATCTATACCTGTATTATTTATGTGCCCAGGCTGACGTTGCACATTATTGGTACTTCCCACCGAGATATGCTTCACATGTGGCTGTAGAGAGTGATGATGCTTTTCCCAATCAACTGACAACTA
Organism: Pleurodeles waltl; assembly: GCF_031143425.1. Classification (NCBI taxonomy): domain Eukaryota; kingdom Metazoa; phylum Chordata; class Amphibia; order Caudata; family Salamandridae; genus Pleurodeles; species Pleurodeles waltl. The sequence goes on from NC_090442.1 coordinate 256,512,684, forward strand.
TGGTTCTGCGCTCACACACGGAAATGCCCAGTAATGTTATAAACACGGTACATTGTAGCACACATCTGTGGAGGATGCTGGCGAGGCAGGCAATAGTGGAGCCGCTGTACGCACCGGCGTCCCTCCGTTGGGTCATCCTGGGCTCTCAGAGACACAGGAGTGGAGGACATTGGTCGTACTGAGGGAGGTCGGCCTGAACACGATGGGGGATGTTTACCCTGAAGAGAACTTGTGTCCGTGTCAGACCTTCAGCGACAGTGAGATGTATCCCCTTTGCTGATCTCTCTGTATTATAGGCTTGAGCGGTGGTTAGACAGTTGTATCCCAGGTTTCCTGTGGCACCGGCAGCTCTAGGAGGTCTTCAGACGTTGCTCACAAGTGATACTCGGAAACACTTGACCACAAGATTATATAATGCGTCCCAATGTGACAGATGTCCTCTACGATCTGATGCCTTTGACAGGTGGAATGCTGTGCTCAAGGTGCCCCTTAGTGTTAAAGATTGGGGGTTCTGCTGGGCGTTAACTGCTATGCTTACCTCAAATGGCAATCTCGGAATAATACATTTTAAATATTTGTGTCAAATGGATTATACACCAGTGCAGTTGTGTAGATTTGGACTTTGTGAGGAAGCAAAATGTATTAGGTGTGGGGCACCCTCTGCAGACTTCATGCACTTGGCGTAGGACTGCCCTCTGGTACGCAAATATTGGGATCATGTGACACAAATGCTAACTCCTGTACTATTGGAGAGGGTGGAAAGGATCCCGCAGATGGGTCTTCTGGGGTTTGTGAAGTAGCTGCAATCTGTAAATCATAGGCTGGCTGCAGTTGCACTGCTTCTAGCCAAGAGGAGAGTTTCATTATGCTGGGTGAAAAAGATGTCACCCAAACATCAGCATTGGTTGCAGGATGTGGTATACTGCCATGATCAGCTTGAAACCTATGCAACGGAACATCCACTGTCCTCCCAGCCAAAGGATATTTGGTCTCCCTTTACTGTTTATTTGCTTACACTGTCGGATGAGACCTAACAAATTGGCACTACTGACGCAATTGCTATGGGTTGGATTTATAATGTATGGTGCATGCATATGCTTCTGTATTACTGACAAGGTATTTACTGTGGTAATAATTGGTAAATGATGGCATTGTTTGTTGATTGGACCTGTATTGAAATGCATAAATAAAATAATAAAAAAAAGAAAATTGTCCTTTTGTTCCCCAACCCTTGAAAGAGAACTGAACAGGAGAGATGTAACAGAGGATGAGTCCACACTACCGACAACAAGCCAAGCATAGTGGAAGTACAGATAAAGGTGGAGAAACTACAGGTGGCAGTATTTGCCAACAAACTCTGAGTATGCTGAAGGCCACTCACTGTGTAACATTTGTTTCATAGGCATGCCAGAGAGAGGTGAAGGACCAAGCTCAGAGCTACCAAGTACTTGGGGAACTAACGAAAGAGCAAGCAGCATGGGAGAGAGCACAAGTGATTGAAAACATTTTGCAGCATCCAGGCTTGGTAGAGGCACCAGTCGGCAGGTGCCCAGAGGCAAGCGGCTGAGAGGAGCCCTCAGACACTTGGGAGACAGAAGATATACTGGGACATGACCTGAAGATTGCCCCTATGACGGTGGAAAAGATTGTCTAAGTATTCAGCTACTGAACTCCTGCATGCAATGTTTGCAGTTTGCAGGGATGGGAAGGAGCTATGGCTAACTTGGACAGGGTGTTGTTGTGGGAAAGCCCAACCCTCTCTGGGAAAACATATCTTAACACAGTTCCCTTTTTACCTGCCTGTCCACAGGGTACACCCTAGATTGAATTTGTTTCTTGGCGGGAATAGGAGTAAAGGTCCCCAACTCAGAATAATTCACATGGCGTGAGATCTGCTCCTGGAGTTCATGAACTGGGCTCCCCACCCACCGATACCTACATGATGATTACAGGTGAAGACTATGCAAGCACACATCCCATGCATAATAGAGGACTGAATAGATAATTACTTTCGGGAGAACAAAGGCACGGCTAGTATTACCATCACTGAATGGGACTCATTCAAGGTGGTGATAAAAGGCATATGGTTTAAAACTGTATAGAATAACTCTAAATGGGAAAATATCGACTGCAGAGCAACCTATTTGTGACTTGGACTTGTGTTGTTAAAGACCACTAATGTGTAAGCGACGAACAGAAGCCAAAAATAAATATGACATCCTAATAGAGTGGAAGATGGGAATAAATTACACAGAGTAACCAGACAACTCAATGAATGGGACAGAGCAGTCTGTTTGATGGCCTTGTTGCTGAAAACAGAAACTGCTAGAGTGCCAGTATGCATATCCTTTCTGAAACTGAGGAGACAGTTAATAAACAAGTAGGCATTAATGCTGCATTCACAAGATACTGTGAGGAACTATGGGCCTGATTTAGATCTTGACGGTATTAACGCCATTCCGCCGTGGTTGCGGACCCGAGTACTCTGTCAAGTCGATGGAGTTGTGACCGCCGTATTTAGATCTACTGCGAGTGAGCCACCGACTGCCTTGACTGAGTGCTCTTCCTAGCCCTCAGGCTGGCAGGCTCCCGTCGACCGTATTTAGATGTTACATTTCTGCAGGCAGTGTACTGGTGGCGGATCGCTGACGGAGGGACACCATTGCGGGAGCCAATGTACATCGTGCAATGGCAATGGTTAGGGTAATAAGGCAAGTAACACTCACACCCTGTATAATAGACTTATATGTCCACCTGCATTACACATTACACAACACATTACATACACACAATGATCCTTTGCCATTCCACAACACATAATTGCAGAAAAACACAATGCCATACATCCCAACACACAACATAAACACACTATTGATACTACACCCACATATAACACAAGCACAACTACTACCACAATGACACCCTAATCTACACAAACACACTCAAACAAAAGCACATCCCAACTACGACCACAACCAAACAACAACACTCACCTAAATGTTGCATACAGCATCACAACACACAACCGAACATACACAACAAACCTCAGACCCACATGCAAGTGGCACACATATAGACACAACCACATCACCCACTCCAGCTCCCTCTATCTCAGCCAGTCAATCCACTCCGCACACACACATACATGTACTGACTCACATACACAACTGGAAGCAGTATATTACGCTTACAGGTCCAATTGCAAAGTGCACACATGGACATAGTTTACAATTGTGATATTATTCTTTTGGTGCAAGCATTCATTTGGTAATGAATTCTAACTCCAAAATAAGAATTGCGTGTGATTGATATGTGTCATATACAGGTGTGTCCCCCTTAATGACGGACACAGATGTTCTACAAACATATGCATGTCACAGGTTTTTTTTTTCTTTCAATATTACCGTGACATGCATATTTCTGCTGTGGCCCGAGCTAATGTGAAGTGACCAAAGAACAGACACAAGTAATGCGGAATACTTACCTTCGAGTTCGGCGAAGACATGGTCGTGTTTCCTCCGTGGTCCAATAGCAGCAGCAACAGGAGGTCTTGTCCAGTCAAAAAACAGAAGTGGAAACAGGAAAAAAAGGTTATTATACCTCCTTTCCCTTCCAATCCACCATCTCAAGTGTGGTGGTAACACCACCACAGTTGGCTTGGTGGGAAGGCACATCCTGATTGGCTTGGTGGGAACAGTAGCTGGAGTCCCGTGGCCAGACACAATTCCCAATGGTGCCGCTGGCACGGTGGAGATTCCTGGCTGAGTTGGAGGGACTCAGGCGATCTTTCGCCTCTGGTCCCACCAGCATCTAAATAGGGTGGGCGGACCACCAAGGTGGAAGACAAGTTTCTCCGACAGAAAACCGATGGCGGTCTCGATAGGCCCTCTATGTCGCTCCTCCTGCACACTTGAAGAGAGTACTACAGAATATTTGGCAGACATCCCCATCCTGCGACTAATGCGAGAATACATACAACACTGGATGAGCCCATATCTCTAAGCAAAACTGAAAATGCAACCGACCAAGTGGCCAGGGGCAAAATGCCTGCCTTCAATGGACTGTCGACGATGTATTTTGAAACCTGTAGAGGGTTCCTGCCTCAGCCAGCTGGAGAGCCAGTGATAGTGGTCCTGCCAAAGCACGATCACCTGTACAAAAGTTCATATCATTACTTATACAGAATGTAAACTTCTCAGGAAACTTATGGCCAGTAGGATGCAGCCTCTTCTGCCTGTACACCTTGACCAAAGAGTTTTTTATACACAGGTGGAATGCTTGCAATAAACTTAGTCAGTTATTGCACATCTTGGATAGAATGCTGTCAGTAGGCAGATTATCTGTTGTCGCATCGCTATATATATATATATGTTCGATGGCATGTGTAGCTGCAGATACACATGCTGTGCATATCCCGCCATCTAGTGTTGGGCTCGGAGTGTTACAAGTTGTTTTTCTTTGAAGAAGTATTTTCGAGTCACGAGATCAAGGGACTCCTCCCATTTCGGCTCCATTGCGCATGGGCGTCGACTCCATCTTAGATTGTTTTCTTTCCGCCATCGGGTTCGGACGTATTCCTCTTCGCTCCGTGTTTCGGTTTGGAAAGTTAGTTAAATCTCGGAAAATTCGACGGTATTGTTTGTGTTCGGTATCGGGTTAGTTAACGCAGATCGACACCGAATTAAAGAAGAGCTCCTGTAGCCCTTCGGGGCTTCTATCCCCCGCCGGGGCCTGGTCGGCCCGATCGCGTGCGTCTTCAAGGCTCATGGAACAGCCCCCATTCCACTTCTGCCCCGAATGCCACAATAAGTATCCTTATACAGATCAGCATCTGGTCTGTAATTTGTGTTTGTCCCCCGAAAAAGTGGCATTGGAGCCGAAAAAGACTGTTGACAAAGTTTTGGTGCCGAAACACCCAGCTTCGGAGCCGAAAACAAGTTCCTACTCAGAAGAAAAGGGCCTTTCAACACAACTCCAATGCCATACATTTGGACAAGAGCTAGAAGTGGGGGAGCCAGATTATACACAAAGAAGGCTCCATATTCAAAAGGAAACAGGGAAAATAAGAACTCTCCCTCCTATTAAGATGAAAAGGAAACCTGCTTTCCAAGACACAGAAAAACAACCAAAAGCAAAGGTGGCAAAAGAAGTAACTCCACCTCGTTTTTCGCCACAACCATCACCACACCACTCACCACAACCGTCACCAATTGCGACCCCCCCTATGATGCAATCTCCAACGCACACAGGGATGAGCCAGGATGACCCAGATGCATGGGATCTATATGATGCACCAACAACAGTATCTGACAACAGTCCAGACTGCTACCCAGCAAGGCCATCACCACCTGAAGACAGTACTGCCTACACGCAGGTGGTGTCCAGAGCAGCTGCCTTTCACAATGTGGCACTGCACGCTGAACCGATTGAGGATTACTTTTTATTTAATACTTTGTCGTCAACACACAGTCAGTACCAAAGTCTTCCAATGTTACCAGGGATATTGAAACACGCGAAACAAGTATTTCAAGAGCCTGTCAAAGGCAGAGCCATCACACCTAGGGTGGAGAAAAAGTACAAGCCTCCCCTACAGACCCTGTGTACATCACGCAACAACTGGCACCTGACTCAGTAGTAGTAGGCGCAGCACGTAAAAGGGCTAATTCACACACCTCTGGAGATGCACCACCACCTGACAAAGAAAGTCGAAAGTTTGATGCAGCGGGGAAAAGAGTTGCAGCACAGGCAGCCAATCAATGGCGCATTGCCAATTCACAGGCTTTATTGTCAAGATATGACAGAGCTCATTGGGATGAAATGCAGCTTTTTATAGAACATCTTCCCAAGGAGTTTCAAAAGCGTGCACAACAAGTGGTGGAGGAGGGCCAAAGTATCTCTAACAACCAGATACGATCGGCAATAGACGCAGCAGACACAGCCGCAAGAACTGTGAATACAGCGGTCACTATTCGGAGACACGCATGGCTACGCACCTCCGGATTTAAGCCAGAGATCCAACAGGCTGTGCTTAATATGCCTTTTAATGGACAGCAGTTGTTTGGGCTGGAGGTGGATACAGCTATAGAGAAGCTGAAGAAGGACACTGATACGGCCAAGGCCATGGGCGCGCTCTACTCCCCACAGAGCAGAGGCACATTTAGGAAGACACAATTTAGAGGGGGTTTCGGGCCCAAAGCACAGAACCCTCAACCTCACAAGCCAGACCCACATACCAGGGCCAGTATCAAAGAGGAGGCTTTCGGGGACAATACAGAGGTGGACAGTTCCCTAAAACCAGAGGAAAGTTCCAAAGCCCAAAGACCCCTCAAACTAAACAGTGACTTCAGTGTCACAAATCCCCAACACATAACACCAGTGGGGGGGAGACTCACAGATTATTACAAAAATTGGGAGGAAATAACAACAGACTCGTGGGTCCTAGCCATTATCCAACATGGTTATTGCATAGAATTCATACAATTACCACCAAATGTGCCTCCAAGGACACACAACATGTCCAAACAATACTTGGATCTATTACAACTAGAAGTCCAAGCGTTACTACAAAAAGAGGCAATAGAACTAGTACCCAAACATCAGAAAGGAACAGGTGTATACTCCCTGTATTTTCTAATACCAAAAAAGGACAAAACTCTGAGGCCCATATTAGATCTCAGAACATTAAATATTTACATCAAATCAGATCACTTTCACATGGTGGCACTTCAAGACGTAATTCCATTGCTCAAACAACAAAACTACATGTCAACATTAGACCTCAAGGATGCTTACTTCCATATACCTATACATCCTTCCCACAGGAAATACTTAAGGTTTGTAATCCAAGGAGTACATTACCAATTCAAAGTGTTACCATTCGGGATAACAACAGCACCAAGGGTATTTACAAAATGCCTTGCAGTAGTAGCTGCACATATCAGAAGACAGCACACACACGTATTCCCGTATCTAGACGATTGGTTAATCAAAACCAGCTCTCAGAAACAGTGTCTTCAACACACAAAATACGTCATAGAAACCCTTCACAAACTAGGGTTCTCACTAAACTACCAAAAATCACACTTACAGCCGTGTCAAATACAACAATACTTAGGAGCAACAATCAACACAAAAAAAGGGATTGCCACTCCAAGTCCACAAAGGGTACAAGCATTCCAAAACGTAATACAAAGCATGCACCCAAACCAAAAGTATCAGGTAAAATTAGTGATGAAACTACTAGGCATGATGTCCTCATGCATAGCCATTGTCCCAAACGCAAGATTACACATGCTGCCCTTACAACAGTGCCTAGCAACACAATGGACACAAGCACAGGGTCAACTTCAAGATCTAGTTTTGATAGACCGCCAAACACACACCTCGCTTCAGTGGTGGAATCCTGTAAATTTAAACCAAGGGCGGCCTTTTTAAGACCCAGTGCCTCAATACGTAATCACAACAGATGCTTCCATGGTAGGGTGGGGAGCACACCTCAACCAACACAGCATCCAGGGACAATGGGACACTCAGCAGAAACAACTTCATATAAATCAGCTAGAATTACTAGCAGTGTTTCTAGCGTTGAAAGCATTTCAACCACTAATAGCCCACAAACACATTCTTGTCAAAACAGACAACATGACAACAATGTATTACTTAAACAAACAGGGAGGGACACACTCATCACAACTGTGTCTCTTAGCACAGAAGATTTGGCATTGGGCGATTCACAATCACGTTCGCCTAATAGCGCAATACATCCCAGGAATTCAAAACCAGTTGGCAGACAATCTCAGTCGAGATCACCAACAAATCCACAAATGGGAAATTCATCCCCAGATACTACAGACCTACTTCCAAAACTGGGGAACACCGCAAATAGACCTATTCGCAACAAAAGAAAACGCGAAATGCCAAAACTTTGCATCCAGGTACCCACAGCCTCACTCCAAAGGCAATTCGTTATGGATGAGTTGGTCAGGGATATTTGCTTACGCTTTTCCCCCTCTCCCACTCCTTCCGTATCTAGTAAACAAGTTGAGCCAAAACAAACTCAAACTAATACTAATAGCACCAACTTGGGCACGACAACCTTGGTACACAACACTACTAGACCTGTCAGTAGTGCCTCATATCAAACTACCAAACAAACCAGATCTGTTAACTCAACACAAACAACAGATCAGACACCCGAATCCAGCATCACTCAATCTAGCAATCTGGCTCCTGAAGACTTAGAATTCGGACATCTAGACCTTACACAAGAATGTATGGAGGTCATCAAACAGGCTAGAAAACCTACTAAAAGACATTGCTACGCAAATAAATGGAAACGATTTGTTTATTACTGTCATAATAATCAAATTCAACCATTACACGCGTCCGCGAAAAACACTGTAAGCTACTTACTACACTTACAAAAGTCTAAGTTAGCTTTTTCAGCCATTAAAATACATCTCACAGCAATTTCTGCCTGTCTACAAATTGCACATTCAACTTCACTATTTAGAATCCCAGTCATAAAAGCATTTATGGAGGGTCTAAAAAGGATCATTCCACCAAGAACACCGCCAGTTCCTTCGTGGAACCTAAATATTGTATTAACACGACTCATGGGTCCACCATTCTAACTCATGCACTCGTGTGAAATGCAATACTTAACCTGGAAAGTAGCCTTCCTAATAGCTATCACATCTCTCAGAAGAGTAAGTGAAATACAAGCTTTTACCATACAGGAACCCTTTATACAAATACACAAGCATAAAGTGGTTTTACGCACAAATCCTAAATTTTTGCCAAAAGTTATATCACTGTTCCACTTAAACCAAACAGTGGAACTCCCAGTGTTTTTTCCAGAACCAGACTCTGTAGCTGAAAGAGCATTACATACATTAGACATAAAGAGAGCACTAATGTATTACATTGATAGAACCAAACAATTTCGCAAAACAATTGTTTGTAACTTTCCAAAAACCTCATGCAGGAAATCCAATATCCAAACAAGGCATTGCTAGATGGATAGTTAAGTGTATTCAAACCTGTTATGTTAAAGCAAAAAGGGAACTGCCTATTACACAAAAGGCACACTCCACTAGAAAGAAAGGCGCCACCATGGCCTTTCTAGGGAATATACCAATGACAGAAATCTGTAAGGCAGCCACATGGTCTACGCCTCATACATTCACTAAACATTACTGTGTGGATGTGTTAACAACACAACAAGCCACAGTAGGACAGGCAGTACTACGAACATTATTTCAAACAACTTCAACTCCTACAGACTAAACCACTGCTTTTGGGGAGATAACTGCTTACTAGTCTATGCACAGCATGTGTATCTGCAGCTACACATGCCATCGAACGGAAAATGTAACTTACCCAGTGTACATCTGTTCATGGCATGAGACGCTGCAGATTCACATGCGCCCTCCCACCTCCCCGGGAGCCTGTAGCCGTTATAAGTTCATAAAAATAAACTTGTACATTTGTAAATTTGTAAATGTATCACTTTTAATCACACTATGTACATACATACTTACTCCATTGCATTCGGCACTATTACTATATACACAACTCCTACCTCCCCCTCTGCGGGGAAAACAATCTAAGATGGAGTCGACGCCCATGCGCAATGGAGCCGAAATGGGAGGAGTCCCTCGATCTTGTGACTCGAAAAGACTTCTTCGAAGAAAAACAACTTGTAACACTCCGAGCCCAACACTAGATGGCGGGATATGCACAGCATGTGAATCTGCAGCGTCTCATGCCACGAACAGATGTACACTGGGTAAGTGACATTTTCCATATATATAATAAATATATATATATATATATATATATATATATATACACACACACACACACACACACACACACACACACACACACACACACACACATGGCATTCAACACCTTGCTCTGGCCTTACTCATTTGAGGCGCTTGAGAGCATGGGATTGGGTGAGTGTGTAATAAGATAGATAAATCTCCTATATGCATAACCACCGGCAAGGGTCTGCACAATTTGGGTGGTCTTAAGACAGTGGTCTGTGCACAGGGATGCTCCCTTGTCACTGCTGCTGTATCTGCTGGCCGTAGAAGCCCTGCCCTGTGTGCTTTGTGAGAGAGGTGAGGGGAGAGGGCAGGGGCATTCAGCTCCAGCACAGGCATCATATTCTCTCTCTCTCTCTGATGATGATGCACTTCTGTTTCTCAGGAAACCGGATGCTAGTTATCACTGGCCACTTTTTTAACGGCGTAAATTACTTTGTATCTGAGCTGACTCAGGGTAAAATGAGCAGGTGAGTAGATATGGGGGAAATCATGCGTCCACTCGATGGGGGCAGACTAGGGGCCCCAAATGTTGAGGCTTATTATCTTGCTTTCCAATTGCAGTGGCCTAAAAGTTGGACGGTGGTGCCTCCAACGCTGAGGGAGCCGAGAACAAAGCTTGCCTTGGGAGCAGCACTGCACACAAGGCAGTGTTTGGGAACGTGATAGTGACTAAATCCCACTCAATAACATTACAGCAGTGGTTCCTGAAGCGGCAAGAGGTGACAGTGATAAATGCATCGGAGATTACTCTCTGGTGTCTTCCCAAGTTTAAAGAGTTGGTGAAATTGTATATAAGCAGCCGTGGACAAAGGCAGGGATCGACAGTGGTGAGGACTGTATGTCAACAGGTCATGCCACACTTCAGAAACACCTAAAGAAGAGTGGAGATTTGCACAGGCCAGTTTATCACTTCTAATCCGCTGACAGAGGTAGCTAGAATGGGGAAGAAAACTGAACCACCAAGCATAGGAGCACTATCGCAGCGGTTAATGCATGCAGTGAAAGATGCTTTAGAGATCTTGGCCCCAAAGAACAACTTCAGCATAAGTAGGGTCTCGGGATGGAAAGTGGTGTGGTTCTCAAAACAATTTGTTATGGATAAAGGTGATATAAAATTACTAATTATAATTGTAAAGAACAAATACAATGAAATCAATACTGACAGTGGTACACAGTAGTTGTGAAAGGGGAAATCCATCATCTGGAAACAATACAGAGCAGTGGCGTCCACCGCAAATCTCAAGAGAAGGGGCAGGGGGCGATAAATAAAAAAAGATATAATACATTTTTTTAAAGTACCTTTTTCCAGTCATCGCCGCCGCCGCCTCCTAACGCTTTGCTCCTGGTCTTCTTGGCACCAGCACAGGCTCCCCAACAATCCTGGCGCTAAACATAGCATGTAAACAGCATCAGTATTGGTCTGAGTGGCTCGGAGAGACTTCACAAAAAAGTAAAAAAATAATATCCACCGTGGAAAAGTATGGATAATGATCAAACGTATTTTCTCCCATTACCTTCCTGGACTTATGAAACCTAGTACAGAGCTATAATGCTATAGTGCAGAGTGCTCTCAATCCAGGAGCAGCATTGCCCACAACGATACCATTTCAAAATAAATGTGATACAGAAAATCAAAATGAAGAGGTAGCATCAGCACAGGTCAGGGAGCTTCCACTAGTCAAAGGAGCAAGAACTAGCCTGGAAAGCTGCCCAGCCAACTCCGAGCCTTGGATCCAGTGCTTAATTTGCGAAGGTGGGTGAAGGGCACCAGCATTAATTTTAAGGGGGGGGGGGGGGGCTAGGTGTATATTTGAGCATCACGCAGACCAAAAAAAAAAGAACAGCAGAAAAGGGAGGTAGAAGAAGTAAGAGAAAGATGGGGAAACCGTAGTAATTCTTTTTCTGCCGTCATGGGAATCGCACTAATACATAGCAGCGGGGACTACGTTGAATATAATTACTGCATATCCGCATGTCTCCCTAACGTCCACTCAGTCCCTAGTGTATGGCAGCTCTTTGAACAGGATCTTTTGCGCCTATTTTTAGCTCAATCGCCGCGATATGTGACGTCAGTAGATACCTGTTTAGTGTAAAGTACGCCTGGGCTATTAATTAGTACTTTTGTGTGTCTGATACAAACTACCGTTTTCAAAGGGTAGCACCATTATTTCCCATCTCAATCCCATCTTTTCCCCGCTCATATCAGCTTGTTGAGTGCTGTGTGAAGTGTAATCAACGATGATTCCAGCTTCGAAATAGGATTGTTGGTAAATAGGTACAGCATTTTAGGGAGGATAATCGTTTTGCTTAGTGCTATTCTGCCTGCTGTGGACAGAGGAATACATATCTGGGGCTCAATTTGGTATTTATTTTATCTATTAAATGGCCATTGTTGTCTCTAATTACAATTTCTTTGTTGCTGTGAATTTTTAGGCTTAAATACCTAATTGAGTTAGTGCTGTAGTGTAAAGGATACTCTGTGTTAGTGCCTACATTTTGGTTTTGTTTCAGTTTACTTTTTATGCCTGAGTACAACCATACTTCATAATTTCTGGTGTTGCTGGTTATAGGTGGACCTCAAGGTATTTAAGAAATAGTAGAACATCATATCAGCCTCCTGTTGGTAAATGCTAGACCTCTGTGTGAGTGATGCTGTCTTAGTCTGCCCACCGGTGACTCCATTGCAGTGGCAAACAGGAATTGTGACAGAAGGCACCCCTGTCTCATTCCTCTATGTAAAGTTAATGGTTGGGAGAGTTGATTGCTTATTTTTATGCGTACAGTTGGGGTCCTATACAATAAGTTTAATTGTTCAAGCACACACGTGTCAAGACCCATCCTGTCTAGCAACATTTTTATAAAAGTTATTTCAAGTCCCTCAAAGGCTTTTTCCACATCTAAGAAGAACCCAACAGTAGAGAGAGAATGCTTGATTTGATGAATTTGACCTAGCAGGACTGAACCCTGTTAGGTTGGGGAGCATTAGCCTCAGTATGGTAGATGTAAAACAGTTAACAATGATCTGTGCCGATATATTACTATCCAGGTTTAGTAATGAAAGTGGACAGCATGGTTGACACAGCTGTGGGTCTTTGCCAGGTTTTAGTTATGTTATATTTATTGTCTCACACATGGTTTCCAGTAGTGTGCCAGGTTTGAGAGCTTCATTGTATAATGGTAGTAAGTGTGGACTTAACAGCTCTTCATACCATTTATAGAGCTCAGCTGCTAGTCTGTCTGACCCAGAAGCTTGACCATCAGCCAGACTAAAGCATTGTGTATTTCTTCTGCAGTCTTAGAGTTGACTAATGGTTGCCTATCTTCACCTTCCACCCAGGCCATAATGAGTTCATCTAGGTATTCAGTGGTCTGTTGTAGTGGCTGATTGGGCAGCGTATAACTGGATGTAAAACTCTGTGAACACCTCCAAGATTTGTTTTGTGGTGTGCATGATTTTCCCTTTCGAGTCTCTCTCACTGGCCACTGTGTTGATATTGTAATATTCTCTAGCATGCAAGCCAGAGTTTTTCTCGGTCTTTCGCTCTTGCCATGGCTACAGACTACCCTTTTTTTTGTCTAAAAAACAATTTCTCTTTCAGTGGTTTTACGATATTCAGTCCAAGTTCAGTTCAGCCCTGGAGAGTTCAGTGTAAGACCCTACTTTTAGCTTCAGGTCTTTCAACTTGGTCTCTAGTTCATGCAGATATTCACAAAAAGTCTTCAATAATCCTGTGTGTTTGGAGATGCTTGCCTTTCTAGTAGTTGATTACCTGGTTACTGGGTTCATGTTAAATTCAAAGAATTTGTAATAGCATTAGCAATTTTGATTTTGAATGCTGTGTGTCTTGCTGCATCTGATGGGAATTTCCCTATCCTTACTTGTTGTGTGGCTGTATTTGGATTCAGCCTCAGCAATACTGGTGAGTGGTCTGAGAAAGTGCAGAGTAAGTTCCCTAGTCTGAAACCCTGCGTAACATTGAATATGAGCAATACTAGGTTAAACTCGCCCCATAGGATATTACGGACATCATGTTCCTGGCATATTTCTGGTATTTTCTCAAATGTGTCATAAGAGAATGTGTTGGGTTCACATACATTAGTCAGCATAATGCAGTTATCTTGGAGTATATGCCCAGGATCATAACAAATTGAATGGCGGAGTCGCGTATGGTGACATTGTGTTCATAATCTCCTGTTTTGCGTAATAGGTTGGTGACGCCACATGCTGTAAGATGCAGGATATTGATTTCTGCCCCTTTCTTAGCGGAACTTGTGGTGTATTTGTATCTAAGTGGAATTCCTGCAGTGGAGCTATGCCTACAGTAAGCCTATCCATGTACTCTTCTATTAGTCTCATTTTCTTGGGTTATTTCTCCCTTACTTAACTCTTTTGCATTAGTCATGAGGTTAATCAGTGCATGAGAGTGGGTAGTGACATATCCACTCAATGGCTATTATCTACATTCTGTTTTGTTTTTTTAATGTCGTATGGCATTGTTTCGTGCTTTAGTTGCAAAAATGTAACCATATAGAAACACCGTCCCAAACCTCTCACTGATTTAAGAATTTATCAGTGTACCCTATATATTCCAACGTTATAACAAGCATCATGTAATTTTCAACTAAGAATGAGTCACATGCTTTAGGCTAAGTGGTTGACCGTCCTTTATCATGGCCCAACATTACTTGCAAGTTTTCATGCATTTAGCAAACTTTGGTGCATACAGCATTGCATATTTTATGTTATTTCCACACAGTTTTCTCTTAATATTGCCAGATGCTTTTCTGGTCTTTCGGACTTCGGATATAAAATCCGGAGTAAAGTATCATTTAGCATCCTGTTAATGTATACGTCCCTTCTCCCTTGCCTTGCAACACACCAAGCCACTGTTGCGATAGTTCAATAGGTGAACAGGGAAGGGTTTTGAGTGGGTCTGGAGGACAGATAAACCCCAAGTACCCTGTCCATCCTCTTACATGCCAAAGTCAGTGACCTTACCTCTGTGCTACATAGCTGCTAAGGTGTCAGATTGCTTATGTGTGAAATTTTCATAATTTCAGTACAATTATGAGTGACATTCAACGACTGAGCGACATTTTCTTGTGAGCAAAATCAAGTAGTGAAGACGAGGGAAACATATAAATATGAGAAATTACACCCATCTGATAGAGACTTCTAGTTGCAGATTCCTTACCTTAGAATTTTCCCCCAGGCGTCAGCCAGCATCCGGAGATTTTTCTTCGAGCAATACCCTTGAGCGTCGGTAGGTGGCGTCGGTCGACTCTGTAGGCGTCGTGGTCGCCGTTATGATGTCGGGAGTAGTACATAGACGCCGCCCTCGTGCAATGACGTCAGTTCTTTTCTTTCCGCGCCACGTGCTGATCTGGAGAGAGCTACCCTGGCTATTTTTTGGCTGAATTCGACCATTTTGCCGAAGTTTTCGTGTGCGACGTTGGTGCGTCAAGATGTCCCCGAAGACCGGGTTCAAGCCTTGTGAGGACTGCCACCGGACGATGTCGGTGATGGATCCTCATCACGTTTGTCTGTGGTGCCTCGAGCGACCCGAAGTCGTGCTCCGAGTGTCGGGCCATGCACCCGAAAGCTTTGAGGCCAAACCCAACACAGGGGCTCCTGTGAACAGGACTATCGCTCGCCGCCATCGGCCCGCACCAAACAACCCAAAATTCCTCTCCCAACACCCCACGCCTGAGAGTCTTGTATCCAGGCTTCATCTTCTTCCGGCGCATTCCCTTCCGCAACCCCGGATAGGGAATCCAAAAGGCTGGAACAATTTGGCAAGAAGTTATTTTCTTCCTTGGTGGTTCCGGCCTGGGCTCGAAGAGTGTGGTATCCAGAGCTATTGAGCATGTCCATCGATCCTCCAATCAGATTGCCTCTTCGGTCGGATCTTCTGTCGCAGCAAAAGGGGACGGTTCTCCACCCAAACCTGTCCAACCTCTGCATTCATGTGTGGAGATTGAGCAGCAACAGTTGACGGCATTTGCCCTTCCACCTGAAGTCTGCAATGTTATCTTGGCAGCCAGGTGTCCATCGACTAAAATTTGTATACACCTGTCGTTGGAATAAATTTGTGGCATGGTGTACCAACAAATCTGTTGATCCCCTTTCTGCCCCTCTTTCAGAGGTTCTTCTGTTCATTCTTTCTTTAGCCCAGCAGGGCTCTGCTTTGGGCTCCCTTAAAGGGTATTTGTCTGCCATTTCCGCCTTTCTTAGGCTACCTGATCAGCCCTCACTCTTTAAATCTCCAATTGTGAGTAGGTTTTTAAAAGGGCTCACCCACTTATTTCCTCCCACTCCATTTATCATGCCTCAGTGGGATCTTAATCTTGTACGTACTTATTTGATGTGTACCCCCTTTGAGCCAATGCATAATTGGCCCTTGCGGCTCCTCACCTTCAAAACTGTCTTTCTGGTCACTATCATCTCTGCTTGCAGGGTGAGTGAGCTTCAGGCCCTTTCTTCAAAACCTCCATACTTGTCTGTACACCCTGACAAAGTGGTGTTACGCACTAGAGCTTCCTTCCTTCCTAAGGTGGTTACACCATTTCATGTAGGCCAGTCCATCACTTTGCCTACCTTCTACGCACCCCCACATCCTTCCCATGAGGAGGAGAAACTCCACTGTCTGGACCCAAAAAGAGCATTGGCGTTCTACCTTAATCGTACTATAGATTTCTGGGTGGAAGATCAACTCTTTGTTGGCTTTGTGGGTGCGAAGAAAAGGAAGGCGGTACAAAAGCATACCATCTCTCGATGGATGTTTCTTTGCATCAAAATGTGCTACGCTTTGGCTGAAAAGCAACCTCCTGAAGGCTTGTATGCTCATTCCACCACAGCCACTGCTGCTTCCACTGCGTTAGCACGCGGAGTTCCTGTCCTGGATATCTGTGAGGCAGCTGCGTGGGCGTCCCTGCACACCTTTGATAAGCATTACTGCCTGGATAGTCGGTTCCGTCGAGACGGCTACTTTGGTCATTCGGTCCTGCAGGACTTTCTAGTATGATCTTGGTTCGCAGCCCACCACCGAGGATGGCATTGCTTGGGTATCTATTCTAAGGTAAGAAATCTGCAACTAGAAGTCTCTATCAGATGTACAAGTTACTTACCTTTGGTAACGAAATATCTGGTAGAGACATATTCTAGTTGTAGAATCCTTACCGCCCACCAATCCTCTCTGCTTGCGAACTGATTTCTAGGGACAGGGATTCCCCCTTTCAGGTCCTTACGTCTGGCGCACCAGTCTCAGTGTTCTTAGCGGCTCTGTGCTCTGGCGTGGAAAGTCGTTAAAAGAAACTGACATCACTGCACAAGGGCGACGTCTATGTACTACTCCCGACGTCATCACGGTGACCACAACGCCTACGACACCTGCGGAGTCAACCGACGCAACCTACCGACACGCAAGGGTATCGCTCAAAGAAAAATCTCCGGATCCAGTCTGACGCCTGGGGTAAAATTCTAAGGTAAGGAATCTGCAACTAGAATATGTCCCTACCAGATATTTTGTTACCGAAGGTAAGTAACTTGTATATTTGAGCAGCGAGAAAGTCTAAGAAGCGCTTAATCACAAAATAGAGTACGGGGTTCTTGTAACGAAGGGAGGTCAATAGTGTACCAATTGTGACACTAGACCACCCGTAACCCTCAACTGGAGGTGAAATGTGGGTGCGCTATGGTGTGGAGTGTGGTCTGGGAGGGGGATTTCCTTTACGGACTAGGTGGTCTCGCACACTATATAGTGTCATGCTTCATCATATGACCACCTAGCCCCACCCAGGTAGGACAGTGCCACCTGGGCGGACTCAACCTCACTGTTATAGGAACAGGAGGGAGTGCGTAAATTAATTTAATTTCTGGAAAGGGGATCCAGCTATACTAGGGAAATAAAAACACCTACTCAGATACCCGGGTGAATTTTTAATAGAGGGTTCCGTGTGGTGTGATTAAAAAGAGAACTGGGGGACCGGAGTGAGAGCAATGACTCTCAAGGTCACCTATCTAAAAGAAGTAGCCGACATGTTTCTGCCCTTACAGACCCTACATACGAGGCTAGTGGCCTCTGATATCCTGGAGAGGGAGCGTCCCCTTATAGTCAGACTTGCATCAAAGGTGGGCGCTCTCTGTGCGCCTATACCGACCTCTCCTCAGGACCGCTAGCCTCGTATGTTAGGGTCCTCCCAAGGACTTGACTAAGGTAGGCCCTCCTTTTACCTCTTCTCAAATGTGATTTCTTTATTCAGCGTCCATTAAGCACATGCAACAGGGATCCAATGCCCTGATGAATGCCCAGAGACCCTCCATAGCTCTATTTCAAGGGCAGAAACATGTCGGCTACTTCTTTTAGATAGGTGACCTTGTGAGTCATTGCTCTCACTCCGGTCCCCCAGTTCTCTTTTTAATCACACCACACGGAACCCTCTATTAAAAATTCACCCAGGTATCTGAGTAGGTGTTTTTATTTCCCTAGTATAGCTGGATCCCCTTTCCAGAAATTAAATTAATTTACGCACTCCCTCCTGTTCCTATAACAGTGAGGTTGAGTCCGCCCAGGTGGCACTGTCCTACCTGGGTGGGGCTAGGTGGTCATATGATGAAGCATGACACTATATAGTGTGTGAGACCACCTAGTCCGTAAAGGAAATCCCCCTCCCAGACCACACTCCACACAATAGCGCACCCACATTTCACCTCCAGTTGAGGGTTACGGGTGGTCTAGTGTCACAATTGGTACACTATTGACCTCCCTTCGTTACAAGAACCCCGTACTCTATTTTGTGATTAAGTATTGTTTTGGGAGTTGAGTACGGTTGTGTTCTTCCTCTATCCCCTATTCTCCCATATACTCTCTCTTGGTGTAATGTGTTAAGAAGCGCTTAAACCTGCTGCAGGGCACCAGAAATGGAGGGGGACTAGTGCCCCTGTGACCTGATCATACTGTTAAACAAATGTTATATAGGTGGGCCCTCCTACAGGCAACATCCACAATGCTATAATTGTATTATTAAGTGTGAAAAGCAGACACACTAATGACCCATGCTTTGTAATGTGCAGCTGCCAGGGGCCCACTGGGCTGAAAGGGAATTAGCTTACCTCTCAATCAAGTGCCTTAGCCATGGCAGTGCAGCTTAAGCTTCTAGGAACGCTAGCAGTTCTTGAGCTGGGCAGGGGCTGATGAGTCAGACTCAGTCTGATCCGAAATATTTTGGAAGATGTCTTGGTGTGTTCTGCTGCGTCTAATGCCCCTGTCAGCCTCACTCTTGTAAACAGATCCTGCCTCAGCCAGCCTCTGCCAACTCTCTGGGCCCC